>NC_064767.1:9649036-9994036 GCF_011397635.1 Epinephelus fuscoguttatus
CAGCGGCTCTGATAATAAATCTTAAAATGACAAGCATCGCTGAGTGTTTTTGTGATAGGGTAGACTTTTTTTGCTGACTCAGAACACCGCTGTCAGTCTTACGTCGGATTTAGTATACATCTGCCCACTGAAACATACAGTGTAACCTACAGATGAACAGAAAATGGTTCAAGACTATTTGATGGAAAATCACACTGGAAAATACAAGTCAGCAGAAATTATTTTTAGTGCATAATTTAAAGGGCTGAAGTTTTGAATCAGAGGCAAGTTATCGGACTACAGGCCCCTGGGCGTAGATATGCAAAGGGACCATCACCTCTTCTACATAGGAGCAAGACACACAAACTCTGTGGTGGTTTTGTGTCTCGTTGTGGTCATTTTGTGTCTCCTCAAGGTCATGTTGTGTCTTCTTTAGTTGTCCTGTGTTGCTTTGTAGTCAGGTTGTGTTTCTTTGTGGTTGTTCTGCCCGTTTTTGTGGTTATTTTGTGTCATTTTTTTGGTAATTTTAATATTTCTTTAAAGTTGTTTTGCCTGTTTTTGTAGTAATGTTGTGCCCCTTTGTATTTTCTTTGCATCTCTTTGTGGTCTTTTGGAGTCATTTTGAGTCGCTCCCTGGTCAGTATGTGTTTATTTAAGTGACATTTTGCAAGTGAAGTCCAGGAGTAGGTCCCTGATACTTTGAGCCCATGGACCTGTGCTTCGACATTCATTCATTTCCGTAGCTGCTTATCCTGTTGGGGGCTGGAGCCTATCCCAGCTGACATTAGGCGAGAGGCGGGGTGCACCCTGGACAGGTCACCAGACTATCACAGGGCTGACACATAGAGACAGACAACCATTCACACCTACAGCCAATTTAGGGTCACCAATTAACCTGCATGTCTTTGGACTGTGGGAGGAAGCTGGAGTACCTGGAGGAAACCCACGCTGACACGGGGAGAACATGCAAACTCCACACAGAGGGGCTCCTGCACCCCAGGGTTCAAATCAGGAACCCACTTGCTGTGAAGCGACAATACTAACCAGAGACTGGACTAATAAGAAATGTGCTAACGTGTCACTTCACATGTAATTAGCATGTTTGCATCAGGTTGACACACTATTTGCATTGCGTGTCACTCGTCTCCATCAGCGTGTCACAGTGTGAGACGGTGGCGCCTATGTAACTGGCAGCGTGCGTAGGTGTGTGCGGGAGAGTGTGACCTCTTTGCCAGGTGGGTGTTGTGGCGTGATTGACAGGTGTCCGGTGACATCAGGGAGGAAGCGAGCGCTTTGTCACAACACGCGGCCGTCACTGTCACATAATGATGATGCTGGTTATTCTCAGAGTGAGACATGCAAAGTGTTAGTGGGTGTGCTGACAAGTTTCCTCCTTCATGTGGTGTGAAAACGTCCCACATTACATCTCACGTTGATAAGTTACAAAATATACATACAACAGCACACTGATTGGGATTACATGTGAAATATTGATGTTTCCTCTAGTGGTATTAAATTCTGCCTGCCAGGAGCTACAGTGAGGAGCCCCTGCTGGGTTCATTACATGAAGGAAATGTAAGAACTTCCATTTTCATTTCCTCTGAGGCTGGACCTAAAAATGATCCTAAACCCACTCTGATTTATTCTCTGAGTTTGGGGTTGCTTTTGGCACTTTAAAGTGAACATTAAACTATCAAGTGGCTCTAATGTGCGAGTGTGTGCTCTTACTTTACAGCAATACAGAAGTATAATGAATAGGCAACAGGCTGTGTCATGTCTGGAGCAAAAAAATATATCCTCAGAGGTCCACTTACCAGACGTCCTTCACTTCACTTAGTGAATAAACTTATAGGCTCAAGTCGTTTTTTGTCTGTGTTTGTGTCGAACCACGCCCACTTCTGCAATGCCATAGCGGGCTGCTAGACATCAAGACTTGATTATTGGATGCCAACCTACTACTGCAAATAATACTTGCTGCGACACGCTGTGAAATGGCACAGCTTGAGTTCAAAAGTGGCTTTGAACACCACCCTCGCCAAAAAACACTGAGGAACTCCACCCTCTCTTTCGTCTCCTCAGAGGCAGGACATCGGGTTTTGATGTCCCTCTACCTCCTTTATGTATGTGTCTTGTTCACATGTGTACACTTCCCTCTGTTTTAACTACCAGTCGCTGGCCGTATCTGAGTTACTGCAGTCATTGAAGGGGATCGTTGCAGATTTTCAACCAGCTCTGTCATCCCAGTGTGTGCTGCATTTGGTTTCCCCTGTGTTGCTCCCTGATCATTTGCCCACACTGATGACACAGAGCTGGTTGACAATTAGCAAAGTGTCCCTTTAACCACCCAAATCACTCTTCCCCAAGCTGCTGTAGCTGTCATATTTTGCAGATACAGACCTCCTAACTCCCTGCTGGCTCAGCAAACTTCCCGACTTTTTAGCCTCTGCGCAGTTGGGAGTGAGACAGCGTAACCACGGGGTACATCCATGGGTGTGCTAGCTAGCTAGCAGCGATCTCTTTTAACGCCGCTGGCTAGCAATAGGCTGGCAGCCAATCATTACGCCTTGAAGTCTAGCATCTGAAGTGGGTTGGGAAAACAACAGATGCAATAAGGGTTAGATTTCATAGCGAGTCACAGCTGAAATGCCCTCGAGCAAGGCACTGAATTTATGCAAGCTTCACAGCAGCAGCTCACCACTGAAGTTCTTTCTTCAGATGCTACAAAAAGATTTATTTCTTACCTGGGAGTCAATAAAAGATCGAGTCGTTTCTGAAGAGTCAAAAGCTCAAACTTTAACAATAAACCAAGAGTGACGGAATCCAATACTAATTATTTTTTTTTAATTCAAAGGGAAGGTTGGTCTGAGCATGGCAACCCAGCCAGCCTGATCAATACAGTGAGAAAGACTATTCCTGATCAATACAAGAGCTAATCTATTAACCCGAGCAGCTGAGGGAATGAACTACCTGTCAGGACTGACATTTAGTGAGAGGAATACAGCCGGAGCCTCCAGCTGGAATTCACTTTTATTTTTATTGACTGTCTGTGTTGAGGTCCATGTGCTGAGCGAGCACTCTTAACTGACAGTGATGCACGAGTATGACAACACACACATCCGACAGCTAACTCACACACACCCAGAACATGATCTCCACACATGTATATAAGAAATACACTTTTTAAGTTATATACACATGAAGGCCTGTATTTGAATACACACACACACACGCACACACTGACCCTTGTCCTGTGACTAATGAGAAGGTGAGACAAGTCAAATGGCAACAGTCAGTCAATGTTTCATCACCGACCTCGGTGACCTTTGATCCTAAACTCACACCCTGGAGAGGTGTTAATGGTGATAGACAGACAGAGAGGGAGGTGTAAAGGGCCAGTCTGCTGTAAATATAAATTCACCTCATGTTAACCTCGTAAACTGGAGTTCAGCTGTTCACGTCAGCAAATGTATTTTAAAGTATATTTCCAGTACATGTGTTGTACATTTGTGAAGCAAAGATGCCAGGAGTCTTCAAAGCCGTCCCGAGCTTTGACAGCAACATTGACGAATAGTGTTGTCATGATACTGGAATTTCTAATACTGATACAAAACGTTGAAAAATATCGATATTTTACACTGTTTTTGATATCTGAGTGAAAAACTGACTTTTAAGGAATTGAATAAAATGAGAACCACAATAGGTGGAGCATTAATTTTTGCAGCAGCAGCAGAAAGCAAAGGTTTATGTCTTCCATGTCACATCATGACCTCACGTTATTTGACCTTATGTACCGTGCAAACATGATATTTTTTCATTGTCATGCTGGTATTTCCCCGTGATGGTCACGGGACGTTGTTTGCATAATCCTGGATATATATCAACATGAAATAAAAACGATAACACCTAAAACATTCAATCTTTTTGCAGCAGAAAACAAAGGCGTCTGTGCCCCTATTACAATGTTATTCCCTTACACTACCTTACCTGACAGCCGTGTGGGCAAATTGAATTTCCCCTGGGAATCATTTCCATAACCCTGTATATATCCAATTCATAATAAAAACCGTAGTAGCTAGAGCGTTCATTCTCTTTGCAGCAGAGCGCTAAGGCTTCTGTCTTCCGTGTCGTCATGTTGTACGCTTATAATGAGGTCATTGTCGACGCCAGAGGGACAAATAAATGCCTTTTCACTCTGCTCTTAAAAATCAGCATATCTCATAAACTAAATTATGTGCATAATTGAAATCACTAAGAGAGTGTTAATAAATATTTGTTTCTATATTTTAAAATCTTTTGTATCGTTATTTTTTGTTTTATTTTGCAAATTCTTGTGAAAAAATGTCCTTTTTTTGTATTATTTTCATGAAACAATTTCAATACTTTTATCAGTTATTATAGTTTATTGACTTACATAATATTTTAGCTTAGATTGTACAGATTTAAGGGATATGACGCATTCAAATATACTCCAGGAAATGACATCACAACAAGCAAAAATAACAATAAAGGCACTGTCAGACCATTTCTGTTGAGTTCAGAGGTTTAAGATAAATTTACCAAGGCTGTAGCTTGACAACCATGACTTTTCTTTTCTTGGTTAGTAGCAGAGAACAGCAGAATGACTGTAGTAAGCATTGACAATTAAACAGAGATGGAAGGCACAGCCGGTAGCAGTGCAGTGTTACTGCAGAAAATTGTTATACAAACTGTTTAAAATACACAGATTAGATATGTATCATAAATCAATATTTTTGACGCTACTCCCTCTAATCTTTAGTTTATTCATTTATAGTCTTCAATCAATACTGTATGTACGCTGTGTTGTAGAATAAAGTAACATATATGTTTGTCTTTTAGTTTAAAGCTTACATCCACGTATATATCAAATCTTTTCCCTTGCATTAGACTGTGTTAATTCCTTGATGTTGCTTCCTGAACCATCTGCGGCAGACTAACTGCAGAGGCCGTCTGATGCCTCAGGCAGTGCAACACTCAACTGTGTCTCGAGGGAAATGAGGCTCGGAGCAGAGTGGGGTCAACTGTCTCTGTGTGTTTGAGTGTGTGCAGAGAGGTGAGCTCCGTCTATTTGTGTAACAGGTTTGAGCCAAAGGATGGACGATGACGAACAGAATGCAAATCATCTGGCTTGAATCAGTTGGAGTGCGCTTTTTTGTCCGTTTGCGTTTCGAAAAATATATATCTACTTGTCAACCTCGGATATGTGGAGCTTGGTCCATTGTATATGGTTGCTATGACGATGGCGTCATTGTGGGGTTAGGTAGAGGCTGCTTTCATTTTCTCTGCTGGACTTCTGGCTGCTGTTAATATATTTTATGTGTGACTGCATGTGTTGATGTTAGCTTTGTTCATTTCGTCTTTGTGCAGATGCTAAGTGCGTGTGCTGAAAGGCTTTTCTTAAATTCATAAGTTTATATAATATGAGACATAATGAAGCTGAGAGGCAAGAAAAGTAGAGACAAAATGAGAGAGAGGGAGACGGGGGAGGAAAATTGACACTTGAAGCTTTCTTCTCTAATATCCATCCATCTGAAGTTAATGATTGGCCCCGTGGTTTCTCAGCCCTCACCTCGTTCAGCCCAAGGGCTAAGGAGAAAATTAGGTGAGGGGTGTGTTTTATCAAGAGGTGGCTGAAATCTGCATTACTGTTACTGATGTGATCGCTTTCCATGTCATTGTTACAGGCCAGTGAGAGCAGCCAGATGTTAGATTCACCCTGTGATTATCAGCATTATGAGGATTCAGAGATGATAGGTGGGCTGTTTGTGGAGAGCAGGCCAAGCAAATCAGGGCTCAGCAGCGATCAGACTGAGTAGCAGGTGGCAACTCGTATGGTAGCCTCGGTCAGCAGCAAATGAATGTGTGTGAATGGGTGAATGTGACTCGTAGTCACCCAACCAAAGTCACGCTTTGAGTAGTTGGAGGACTAGAAGGGCGCTATTTACCATTTGCTGTGGTAGCGAGATATGTAGATGTCTTCGAGGGGGAGTCCAATACTTTATTGTGCTGTGTTGACCACCCTCTGGAGAGCTGCCCTGTCTGCCGCCAAACAGGTACCATACCGGGCCGTTTATGCCGTACGTCAAGATGCTCTCCACTAGGGGTGTTCGTGGCGACTAATTTCCCTGACGAAAAGTTTAATTAAGACTAGTCTAAAAAAAAGGAAAACACTCAGAAAACATTGACCCAAAAAATACTGTGTGCACTCTGAGCCCTTTGAAGCCTTTAATCACAATCTTCACATTGAACCTTGCAGATTATCCAACAGATATGATGGCACCTCACTTTGAAGCTGATAAAACATCTAAATTCAAGCCGCGCTGGTTTTGCGACAGGACATCTCCAGTCTACTCAAGCATTACTGCAGGGAGGGGGACTGCTGTCTGACGTCTCTGTAGCTCCCACTAGTGGCTGGCGGCTGCATGACAGTTAAGCGGCCTTGTACATGAATAAAACACGAATTGGTTTAACGGACTAATAATTCTGGTGCTGACTAGCGAGGGGGGCGGATGTTAAATCGTTTAGTCATTGGCCTACTCTCCACTGAGCAGTGGTAGAAAGACTCAAGTCATTTTGCAGGGGGTTGGTCCTCATCAGCGTCCTGAGGAAGCGCAGTCTCAGAGCAGTGGAGTTTATCGTCCACTTGATTTCCTCGCTGATGTGGTTACCCAGGAATTTAAAACTTCGGACCCTCTCCACCTCCTCGTCTCCTATTATGAGTGTTAGGTGCTCCTCTTGTTTCCATCTGAAGTCACCGAGGAGCTCCTTTGTCTTTCTGATGTTTAGTGACAGCTTGTTCACTGCACACCATTGTATTAATTTGCAGACCTCGACCTTTAAGACAATAGTGCAGATACAACATTACTGAGCGCTGTGATTGTCTGCAGGGCCTCAGAGACCGACATCCATCTTCTCTGGCACCCTCTCCTTTCTCTCCTGCATCAAGTGATTTGTTGCAGTGTTGTCAAAATGTATCTACAAGCCCCAAGACATAGAATGATTAAGCAAAAACCTACTCCATATTCTTCTCGGCAAACTAGTTCAGGCTGGAAAAGTTGCCTCTGACTGATAACACTTTCTTAAAGCAGACCATGCACGGTCGCCCCACTGAGGTGCAACTCTGAAAAAGGTTGTGGTCCTGGTGTTAGCTTAATGTTTCCTGCAACTCAGTGCAGAATAACTTGAGCAGAAGATGTGAGGTGGGCGCACGGTGGTGCCAAGTGGAGCCGAAATGTTTCATCTGCAAAGGGAGGTTTTCTCTTGACACTGACAGACCTGCTGTCAGCCGTGCTCAAGTTCCTCCCAGCATCTGGGTGTCAATTGAGGTGCTCAGCCCAAACAGCAGAGGGGATGATTACTTCAGACCCGGTAAATTGCTAAACGTCTCTTCTCATCTTCTTCCATCTCCCTCACTCTCTGATTCCTCCCTCCAGATCAGCGATAGATAAAGCTTTTGGTGTTTTGCATGCCGGCTTTGGCAGCGTGTTAATCACATTCCAGCGTATTGATTCAGCCATCCAGGGCCTGAGAAATGACTTATTATGAATTCTCAATTAAGTTTCACCCCCGCTCTTCATCATGCTAAAGGATTACTATGGCATTTTGAGGTTTAGCTCCCCAACCAGAAACTTTTCTTCATATTTCTAAAAGTATGCTCCCAGAATGACTGACTGCAGTCAAGTTGGAGGCTCTTCAGGTCTGTCACAGACATTTGCATATTGAATCATGTTTATTTAACAGATCTGCAAAGATGATTTATGTTGTGGTTGCTTCCTAGAAAGCTGTTGCCATGTCCTTTCCTGCAGGGTGCAGATTAGACACACACAAACACCAGTTGTTTATGTACATGCCGAAACACTTGGCTGTGATTGGTCGACCTCTGAATGACCCCCCAGCCAGTCAGGTGGCTCCCCCAGGGACCATTTTAGCATGCTAACGTCTGTTCACCTCAATCCCAATCCCTCTGTTTCCTCTTGTCTATCCATCTACTTCCTGTTTTTATCACTCATTGTCTTTGTCACTTGATTGTTTTCATCCTCTGCTTGTCAGATGTGTTTTATACTGAGGCTGTGACGTACAGCAGACACTCATCTTCCCAGTGGAGCTCACAGAATTACTTTAGGATGCTGCTGTAACACAGAGGAGCAATATATACTCATCTTTATGTTTCTGCATCATCTCATCCCCTCTGTCATTCTCTGTTTACCTATTTTCCCAGCTGTCAGTGTGCATACACAATGCACAGTGATTTATAAAGGTGTGCTTTTTAGAGAGTGGGTCAGTTTTCAGTTTTTATGTCTGGAAAATGAAGTAATGTGTGCGTGCATTTACGACCGCCTGCTGCCAAAGTGTCGGGCAAGCCTTTTGTGTCAGATTTCATTCCTGTTTTCTGGATAATAAAATGTCTGCGTGTATGTGTGTGTGTGTGTGTGTGTGTGTGTGTGTGTGGAAGTGAGACAGCAAAACACAAGGAGGTTCAAAACAGAGCAGGAGCTCTTAACTCTGTTTCCAGACTCTAAGCGCTGAGTGTGTGTCTGTCTTTGTTTCGTGTGTGTGTGTGTGTGTGTGTGTGTGTGTGCATGTGTGTTTGTGAGAACCGTGGCCGGTCAGCTATGCTTCCGCTGCGGAAGAGATACATTTCACCTCGTCTGACAGCATCAAAGAGCTGAAGACATTCAGACAACATTTCTGTCGGACTCTGTCACAAATCCCTGACCTCTGAAGTATCTGTTCTGCGGACTAAGATTAGTCCGGTGTTACTGGAACGAGGAGGAGAGATGAAGCCATTGATAACCAGAGGAAAGATAGACATGCATTAAAACCCAGAGGTTACGATTTCCCTTTCGTAGTCATTGTTTTATGAGTAGACAGCTCATCTTGGGTATGGTTGTTGTTTTCTTTCTGGCTACAGCCACATCACATCAACACAGGTTTGCAGCACAGATTTTCTATTGCTGCTGGTCTTAATGATAATTTAGAGGATTTTCCGCACTGACCAGAACAAGATCCTTAATCTAATGCCAAATACTTGGAATTTCTGGGAAAATCTTTTTACTTTCACTATAAAGTAACTATAAAGTTGGGAGAGAGTTACTGCCCGAAGCGAAGGAGTTCAAGTATCTCAGTTCTTGTTCACCAGTGAGCTGTAGAATGGAGCGAGAGATGGATCAGTGGTGTAGGAGTGTAAATGCAGTTTTAACTTTTAAGATAAGGGTATTATTATTATTGTATTGTAGGGGGAGTTTTTGGATTTGAGAGAGTTAATTGCAGTGGAGAGTGGAGCAGCACAGTTTTGTTTTACCTCTTTTTTGGGGTAATTGTGAATTTGGAAATAGACGATTATTTCTGTGCCATCTTTGAGTTGAAAGTGAACTGTTAAACTTCATCAAGGTGTCTGGTGGATTAAGACGAAGCAGATGGTTAGAGTGTCAAGCTATGGCCTCACTAACAGGAAACCTACAGGCGATTTGGTGCGGCGTCTGCCGTGATGTGGGCAATGTGCTGGATTGTCGTGGTGAAGAGGGAGCTGAGCGGGAAGGCGAAGCTTTTGATTTACTGGTCCATCTATACGTCCCAACCCTCAGCTATGGTCATGAGATCTGGGTAGTGATCGAAAGAATGAGGTCACAGATACAAGCGGCCTTAGAGATAGGGTAAGGAGTTCAGATATCCGGAGAGAGCCCGGAGTAGAGCCACTGCAGCTTTTCATAGAAAGGGGTCAGTTGAGGTGGTTTGGGCATCTGATCAGGATCCTCCTGGGCGCCTCCCATTAGAGGTGTTCCTGGCAGTAGGAGGCCCTGGGGCAGACAAAGCATTGCTGGGAAGAAGGGCATCTAGGGTGCTTTGCTTGGCCTGCTGCCCTTGCGACCTGGCCCCAGATGAGTGGATAGAAATTGATGGATGGATGAATGGATGGATGGACTATAGGCAAAACAGTTCTGACCTCTTGAAAACCGTCTCTTAAACACATGTGTGCACTTTTGCATACATAAATGATAAAAATACATGTATTTAGATAAATCGGTATGGGTTCTTTTAGGGAAATAAAAGCCACAACAAAATATTTTATGTTTTTACTCTTGCTTCATTTAGTGTATTAATTAACTGATTAGCCTGACCACTAGCTGTCAGCACAGCACAACCAAATGTGGCTGAAAAGAGAAAGAGCAGATGAAGATGGGGGATGGAGAAAAAAGAGACATGCCTGTTTATCCTCCCCAACTGTCCACTCTGTACCCTGAACCTCTGGTTGTCATGCTGACGGTTGTATACATTCATCCATGTATACACAGCCTTATAGGGAGAGAGGTCAAAAGGTCACTAGTGTGAATGCATTGGCCATAAATGGGCAAAGGAGAATGGGCTTTTACTGTACAGTGTGTTGGGGATACAGATAGAAGAAGCTATTCATGCTGTATCTGCCCTGAATTAGTGTCACTACTGACACTGATTTGTTGTACAAAATAATGCTCATAGTCGGTATCTGATATTGGTAATTTTAGGTATGTATTCATATAATCTGCTCTGCAATATTATGTCATTAAACAAACTGACATTACTGGTGCTGATGAGCCACTAATAATAATATTTTATTTTTGGTGCATTAGGTCAAAATAGAACTTCAAATTTAAAAAAAAAAAAAAAAAAAAGAATTTATCAATTTATTTTTCACATGAAATCATTTAAAATACATTTCCAGTAAAATTCCTTCAACTTGTGCATTAAAAAAGAGTCTTTGAAGCCTATAAACAAAATATTTTTAGAATTATTTTGACTTCTAATTCGTTCTTCAGTCAGGTTTCCACAGGTCCATGTCAGATTGGGTCCAATATGTCCAACATGTGGCGTCCATGCCGCATGTATTTCAGCTGTAAGTGCTCTTTTATGCTCAACCTGTATTGTTAGTGCCATTTACTGGCTGTATCTATGCCACTATAAATGACGCATGGAAGAACGAGGGTAGTGATGTTTACAATGTTTGAAATGGACATATCTATTTCCGTACACAAAGGGAGTATAATGAGCCTTTTAATTTGACATGTATACATGGATCTATGAAAGGTTGCATGTCGTGCTGCTACAGAATATGCTGTCAGATCTTTTACTAATAGAGAAGAGATGGAAGTTTAGGAAAGAGGATGAATGAGAGATAGGGAAATAAAGAAAGTTATTTATCTCTCTTACCCTGTTTGAATTTGCCTCGCTGCCTCTCTCTACGTCTGCCTCTCTACATATCCTCTTGTCCTGCCCCCGGGCATCCGTAGGCTAAGCCATTTAAGAGAAATTGGCAGCAGAGCCACGGAACTGCCTTGGAAACGCCTTGGAAACCGTGCCACGCTGGCCGCACGTTGCCACGGCAACACTCCGACCCCTTTCCTCCTCTCATTCCCACTACAGTGCAAAGTGGAACTGTGAACTGGCAGCGCTGTAACTCACTGAACCGACATTAACGTCTCTTAACTGAACAGTCGGCTTTGATTCCTTTTATGAATTTAGCCATTAAACTCTGATGGAGTCACATTTGTGCTAATAAGGAGAGAGATATGAGTGAGAGGGAGGAGAGGAAATGAAGGGAAAACAAATGGGAAAGATTAAAGGAAGCAAATGGTTAAAAGTTAAGCGAGACAGAGAGAGCACGGAATAACAAGAGAAGATATTTTAATCACGGCAATTCATTTTAATTGACTTGGTTTATCGAGGTTTACACACTCAGCTCAGCCGGTATTAAAGCGCTTGTAAGTGTTATGTTGAGGTGTGCCAAAAAGACTATTTGAATTGACAAGAAAGCGGGAGACAAAGAAATGACTGAGGCAGAGGGAGGGAGGGGAAAGAGTTATTGTCATTGACTCATGCCAATAAAGCTTTCTGAAGTGGACTCAAAACAGAAACACGGAGAGGTGGAGAAGAGGGAGGAGAATGGCCCTCTTCACTTCATGCCAGTAGAATTCATTTGGAAATTGGAGGGGAAATGAAAGAGATTTGGAGTTTGTGTGTAAGTGGCAGAAAGAGGGGCTGGCATTGCCAACTGGAATAGTGTGCCATTGCTCGACTCAATCAGCCAACAAGAGGAGGAAGAGGAGGACAAGGAGGAGGAGGAAGAGGAGGAGGAGGGAGAGTTTGAAAAGAAGAACTGAGCCACTGAATCTGTAGATTGAGAGGAAATGTCAACTGGAGGAAAGAGAAAGAGCAAAGAGATGGGCTTTTTTTTTTTTTTCGCCTTAGAAGTTTGTAAAGGAAAATGGCAAAGAGCAAGCAGCCGACAGAAAGACAGTGAGGTTGATTGTATGGTTTCCAGCCCTGTGAATAGGTCTGCCATTTGCTTTTCCCCTGCTGTCCTTTGTGCGGTCAGACTCAGCACCGGCGACCGGTTTGTACTGCTGTTTCCTGCAAACAAGTCAGAGCCGACTGCTGCAGGTCGCACATGTTCCCAGTCGTGTTCCCAGAAAGCCTCAGACAGGAAAATGTGCTAATCAGTGACATTGTTATCTAAATGATTGTTTCTTTGCATCGCTGAATGATTTAACTTATTCTGATTCTTAGTTCTGAGTTCATTCATAAGTCTGTTATGTCAGAATAAGAGCATTGTTTTCACATAATCACATCTTTCTGTCATCAAATATTAAACCACTTCTCGCAGTATTATTTCCAAAGAGCACAAAACACTTTTGATAGCAACTTAAAGTGCTCAATGATGGCACTTGTGTTTCTGATATGACAACACTGTCTCCTAGAAATTATGTTTATATGCAGCTACTTTGTTTTGAAGAATTGGATTTGGAGGACGTGTAATTGCTGCAAATATTCACGCGTCATTGACAATCTTTTATTGTTTTTTTTACTACCCAATACAAATGGGGTTTTTTTGTTTTGTTTTTTTGTTTAATCTTTATGTTTTTTGACCCGTGTTAGTGTTATTGTAGCAACCTGGTCTCACTCTGAAGTCATCCAAACTGGCCCTTGGTCAGTGACTTCCAGCATCAGACACCTACAAAAAACTCTGTCCTGTTGCATCGGCATGACATGCAGCTGGTTGCCATTATTGGTTAACAGCGCCCGGCAACTTCAGGGGAAATGTGGTGGGACAACAAGGAAAGTTAAGGCAGCGGAATCATAGTAGGGTGGCTGTGTAGTGTTATGTAGAAATATGATCAGGAGGCGGCGACTATCTGCTGTTGACTTTATTAACAGGACTCGTATACACAACACTGGAGTAACTCAGCTTGACTGCACATTTACCAAACCTGGAGCAAACATAACTACATGGGCTAATCACTTCCTGTGTTGACGTCACTTATGTATCCTTACGCCTTAAGATTGTCAAGCCAAACCCTGCTCTCTTTTCCTAAACTCAACCACATGTGTGTTGGCAAAACGTAGGGAAAAAAATGTCAATTCATGGTGTTGTACTGACGTAGTGCATTTATTTTGAAAGAGACTGTATGCAAACTGTAAATTTCCTGTGGAAACAGAAGTGTATTTTGAAAGAAGACAATGCATGTAACAGGCAGAACTTGACACGGTGTCCCAAAACGTCAACGACCAACACACCCAGGGTACCCTGCACGTCGTATCTCGATGTGGAAAGCCCATGACCAAACGTGACGAGTTCGGAGTGAGAATGTGTTGAATTAACCCACATTAAAATATGGTAAATTTGATCTGTTGTAAGACATAACAAGCTAAAGTTTTACCATAAAACTGTCACAGATCTATTCCTAGCGGTTGGCAACATCACCCTATTTTAGTATGAGTAAATAACCCAACAGTGAAAATAAATGACGCTAATGCTCCGTCAAATCAGCCCATTATTTAGGTGTTTTTTCCCATGGGTACAGGGTGAAGTTAAGAAAATTAATGGAAGATATCTGTTTCATTTAAAAGTGATCAAGTGCAGTGCAAAAACAGCAAAGCACGTGGGAACAGATACTCAATAAGGAGGGCTGCTCCATATAAATGTGCATGCATGACTGTGTGTATTTACACACTTACACGGGAGCTGTAGGAAAACTGCAGACATACTTACACTGGTGGTTCAATCAGCCGTTAGTGCAAAGAATGTGCGCTACATCGCCTCAGACACAATTTCTTTCAGGCGTGCATGTGCCAAACTTTGTAATATCAGACATCCAGTTGTGTCTTCGCTGCAGCCATTCACACCCCCGGGCTAATAACATCACCTCCACTCATCGTCCGCTCCATCATTAGCTGCTATAATACTCCATCCAAGGAGGCTAATTTCATGGATCTAAAAGGCTCTTCAAAACATACTTTCTCGGCCCGTTCAGCCTCTCTGCACTATTGATTAGCTCCACTGCTGCAAATCTCTCCCCGAGTTCAGCTGGCCCTGAGGTGACCCTGATCCTTGCACTTTGTCATGATGTGATGATGATGTCACGTCAGATTGGAGGAATTAATTAAACATGCAAATCTGAATGTGCTGTTTTCATATATTTTCTGACAGACACGTCATCATGTGCTGTCCAAAGTTCAAGATAAATGCTCAGGTAGCCCATTAGTCGTGGCGAAATAGCCAACTATTTACAGAATGCGTTGTTCCAGCACCCTCAATACCCACCTTCCCACACCCATGGAAACAGCAGGGCAATAAGTTCCATAGCACCAGAGGTCAATCGAAAAAAATAAACTGTTTTCCACTTCACAGAGTGCAGTTTATGTTCTTGTCGTGATCTATATCAAAGTAATCTGTTAGTTTCTGACCCCGGTTTTACCAGCTGCCCTCTCGTACAGTCCCCACTGTATTAAACCCACCTCTCCCTCCTCACACACATGTACACACACTTGTACACTGCCTCCCAAACACACACAAAGCGGCTGATTGAGGGTGTAATAAAAGAAAGGATGAGAGAAAATAGAAGGGAAATACACTCACACACAAACATATAACCACACATACATCAAACACGGTGGTGAAATAGAGGGGGAAAAAATCAAAAGCAGATTGAGGAGTAAAATGGTTTCTTGCTGTTTAAATGCATCCTGAGAGGAGGAGATGGGGAGATCAAGAGAGTGAAAGCAGTAAGTGAGGGGGAGTCAGTGAAAGGAGGTGTAATAGACTAATCCTGCTCTACCTATTGAGCAAAAATGGAATTAGCTTCATCTTTTCATCACTAACAACCTGGATGGTGACTCTGAGGCAGCGCTGCAATGAAACACAACAAGCATCAAGATAAAATGTGGCATTTTCTATCATGTCTCTAAACTATATTATACTCTATATTCTTTTCTCCAGGGATACTGAAGCCACCTTAACACCTGACATATTTATATAAGTTGCAGGTTATGATTCAGTTGAATTAACACCAGACATTATGTGGCTCCAGAGTTCGCTTAAAGATTGTGACTTCATGTCCTTGTCCAACCTGGTCCCACTCCGAAGTTGTCAAAGTCTGGTGCTTTGGCAGTGACCTGTGAGCCTCTAGTTTCCCTGCATGGCGCTGGGTGGCCAACCCTGCACAGAGCTAGTTTCGAGCAGTGCAACCCGAGGCACGCTCAGTTTGGTAGTTTGGCAGACCGAGGTGCGCTGAGATGGGTGTGGCGGCGCAGCAGGGGGAAGTGTCGACAGATCCAGCTTGGCGCAGTGACAGTTTCGTGCCAAAAGGCTTCACTGAAGGTGCGCTAAAAGCTCGCCAGCTGAAACCAGGTCTACTGTCAGCGCAGGGGGAGCGCAGCCGGTGTAAGCCGAAGTTTGGCTGACTGGCGCACAGTGCGCACACGTCACCAAAACCTCACAGGCAGGTTTCCAGAATATCAGGCACATTAACGATGCAATAAATACCCAAAAAATCAATGCAACTATCTGCAATCAGCACATAAATGTATCTCTATATCAACTGTCCCGTCACATCTGATGTCAGATCAAAGGGGATTGGCACCGTTTGGCACGTTTGGCACGCATAATGGAAACCCACGGAGGTCTGCTCGCAGTTCCATATATTCGGACACTGCGAGTTTGGACCTCCCGGACCAAAACATCAGTTTCCTCCTGGGAGAAGTTTGGCCTCTGACGCTGCCGTGGTGAATTGAGTAAACTCTCATTACGCCTTCGCGCGGCACATTTAAGGGCGAGGAGAGGGGCTCATTTGATTGGTGTGATGTGTGTAAAACCCACACCACGCCTTCTCTCCTCCCTCTTTCGGACTTGCGCAGGTAGGAGGGATGGAGGTGGGAAAAAGGAGTAGCTGCACCAGCGCGCACAGTGTGCCAAACTTGTAAAATCCGCCTGGCCACACCCAGTTGACGAAACGCAGGAGCGCCCGGTCTGCGAAACTAGAGGCCGTGGTGTCAGACACTGACAAAAAAGCCATCCGTTAACATAGGCATGATACGCAGACACTTGCCGATCTAGATTAACAGCGCACTATGGTGTCGGGGAAATGCAGCTGGACAAGGATGAAAGTTAGGGCAGCGAAAGTCCGAGTAGGGCGGGCGGGAAGTTTGGCAGATGGGTCCAACAAACACCAACTTTCACCCGGGACAGCAGAGACAAAAGAAGACAATGCATGTAACAGGCAGAACTTGACACGGTGTCCCAGAACGTCAACAACCGACACACCCAGGGTACCTTGGACGTCATTTGGACGTGCAAAGTCCATCACCAAACGTCGATATGTGACGAGGTCGGAGCAAGAATGCGATGCCTTGTCGTTCTGGCGTATGGGTCCTTTTTTTGTTGAAGTGGATGTAGACACTGTGTTAAAGAAGTTTAATGCCAAAGACTACAGCAAAAGAGAGTCAGGAGAATTTTGGCATGAGGTCCATTTCGGAAGGCTAAGGTGGTATATGTGATAAAAAATATGCAGACTATTCATCCACAATGAGCCTGAGGTGTTTTTGTAGCGTCAGTACGTATTATTACGACTCGTCAACAGGCTTGTAGACACTCAGAAGCCCATTAAAGTTGTGGTCGATGTGGCAGAGAATAAAATGTGTCTCGAGCTTTTTCTCATCAATACCTTTCAAATACAGCAAAGTTTTCTCCAAACAAACTGAAAGAAATGCATCTATGAGCACGCCTCATCTCTCCAACAGCACTCGTCACTGTTCTGTTGGATCTGCAGGAGATTTTAGAAAGGGCAATCTGGCTGAGTCACAAACATGTTATGAAAAATCATGTTGTTTTTTTCTGGTCTCATGGGTAAGAGAGAAAAATAAATAGTTAGATGAGGAGCGACATGAAAAGAAAGTCAGAGATAAGCCTAAAGAAAATGCACACTGAACCAGCGTCTGCATTTAACCGTTTAACAAAAGCATTAAATTCATGGCTGTCTCTGATGAGATCATCCGTCCTACTTTTTGACACTGATGTCCCGTTGTTTAGGGAGATGGAGAACAGATCGGAGCCCCCACACACACAGGAGGGCTGTTGTGTTAGTGATGGGGGAAGAAAACTTGAATGTCTTCTCTGATGGAACTCCCCTGAAAGACCACGTCATGTTATCGTCATTTTGGGAGACAGGGAGAGAGGAATAAAAAAATTATCCTGCTGGTTTTGGAAAGTATCAGCATGTCGCAGTATGTCTCGAAAAACAAGTATCAAAACCATCCAACGCAACTCTCTGAGGAAAATATTAAAACACTTGTCTGTACTTTTTAAACTGCGCGACTCACCAGCCAAATAAAAGCTTTTTAATCACCTGGGAATGCGTCCTCGTTTTGCCACTAAGAAGATATCCTTCCACTTTCTTAAGCCTTTTCTTTTGACATCCGACAGTTGCAGTGTTTTCCATCACGCTTCAGTTTGTATTCCTGCAGCACAAAATGCTCTTTAGCACTGTTTAAATAAACAGTCACTGCCTTAGGTTGGAGAGTAAATGCCCAAAGAGAGACAACATGACATCACATCTGCATATCCTCAGTCGAGTTTGATAGGAGTTTAGTGATCTTTGGTGTCAGTACCTCAGAGTTCAAGAACAAGGTCTTCTTTCTAGAGTCTGCATGCAACAGGAAAGTTGCATGCATTCAAGCAACAGTCTCTGGAGTAATATTATGGCAGGCTATAATAGATTTGTTTGTGCAAATCAAATGGACTGCACTTGTATAGCGCCTTTATAGTCTTCAGACCACTTAAGGAGCTTTTTACACTTTATGCCATTGGGAGCGATTTGAGGCTCTGTATCTTACCCAAGGATACTTAAACATGCAGACTGGAGGAGCCAGGGATCGAACCGATCAATTCAGGTGTGTCAGATTTTTAAGGAAAGTGAATTCCCGGCCCAGACATTTTATTTTGAAGTTCCATTTCCTGCTACTTGATAGAAACAGCAAACTAGCTTGACGATATGGACTAACGCAAGTATGACACTGAATCATAGATTCTATAAGGATGGACGACATCTTAGTACCAATGTTCTATCTTAGTACCAATGTTCTTATGTTTTTATGTTTTATCTATAAATTTGCACTAACGGGTTTGCTCTGCAGTTTCGCTGTACAATGTACAATGACAATAAAGATCTATTCTATTCTATTCTGACATGACAGCTCCCCAGAAGTAAAACATCTCGATCGCCCCCTGGTGGCTGGCTGCAGTGTAGGTCATAAAGCCTGCCCTCCATGTTTGGGAATGGGTCATAAGCCAAACTAAAAAACACACAAAGTACACATCAAATAAATAACGGGACACTTTATATTTTCGGAGGTCGCTACTGCGCAGACTCTGGCTCCAAATGATGTCACCAGAACAAGATGGCAGCGCCTGTATCCCGCTTGTTTTAGCTTCACTTCTGTACAGTGGGGGGAGACACATCGTCCATGTTTAGATACAGTCTTTTCGCTGAATGTATTAAACTGTGTGGACCTTGAAGAGACATCTGGACCCTGTGGCTGCAGTTGGGAGCTACTGCTCTAGTTACTATGCATGACAACATTATGAAAAATGCAGACATGTCTCATCAGTGTTCTGTGGAGCTGTAGGGTGATGGTAATTTATTTTTAGTAATTAATTCATGGAAGCACTGTACCTGTACTTAATATACATGCAAGTTAGGAATAGAGGTAGAAATAAACATGGACAGTGGTGTAAGAATTACCATAATAATCCCCAAAGACAGTAAAGAGTCCATCTGCAACTGAGAAAAATAAGTCTGTATCTGGCAGGAGAGCAGGAGCACAGAGAGCAGAGCTTTTTAACCTGGTACGTTAGCTCTGATAAAGCCTCAATTCTGAGGTTGGAGGTATGGTTGAGAATCCTATCAGGAAGCAGTTGGTAGAAAGGAGGTGTTTTCACTTCTCCAGTTGTGGCTTGTGGCTCCAGAGGCTCTTCAGTCCACTTGACTGTGCGTCACTCTCCATCAGCGCTGATCCCATCGCGCAACTTAGAGCTCATAAACAGCCTGGAAATGATGGAGCGCTGCAGCTGGTTTGGCAGCATCAGCTGATTAGCATTCACATCCCATCATACCTTTCTCTTCTGCTGCCTCTTTCTCACACACACACACACACACACACTCACTTCTCTTTCTCCCCAGTCTCATTATGAAGCGGTGGGTTCATACATATAGAACATGATATTATGCACCATATTTAAGTCTAACTTTGTTCTGCAGCCTCTCCATCTGTCTCCCCCTCGCCTCCTCTTAACCAACCTCAAACTGTTTTCTTGCTCTAATTGCAATTATAAGATGAAGTTGTGTGTGTGTGTGTGTGTGTGTGTGTGTGTGTGTGTGTGTGTGTGTGCGTGTGTGTGTCCAGTGCTTGCAAATTGCTGAGCTCAGTCAAATCTCACTTTGTCCTGACTGGAATGACTAAAAACGCCATTAATTAATCACTCTCTCTCTCTAGTTTAACAAATTACAATCTCCAAGCTGAGTGTTAGAAAATGGCAGGAGGGGAAAAAATCCCTGAGATAAATGGAGTTAGGGATTAAGTGTGGAAACAGGTTCGGCCACACCAGCATTTAAAATGTAAAATTTTGCAGCAATATTTGGATGGAATTTCCACAATCAGTGTATTTGTTTGCAAGGAAGAAGTAAATCTGTGCATCTGTATTGGATTTAACTTCTGTGAACTTTAATATGCACAGTGGATCAATAGCAACCAGTCTGGACAGTGCTGATTTATAAACTAGTGTGACCTCTGCGAGTCAAAAGGAAGGAAGCTGTTTTGCACAATCTGTGCTCCTATGCCGGCAGCGGTGTTGTGCTGCTGGAGTGCACCGGAACGACACTCCCCCACCTTTTTTTTTCTCCAAGTGAGGAAATATAATATTTGCAGTTCGTATAATCTGGTTGAATTGTTGAAGATGCAGTCATCAGTAACGCTAATGTGACACAAGACAGACAATAAAAATAAAAGCAAATGGTGAAAGTCGTCATATTGACTCTTCACTGACGAAGACCAGGCCAGATTTATAATAGATGGGTTAAGGTGTGGAAGGAAGGATGAAGGGATGATGGGGTGAGGTTCGAGGGATGAGAGGATGAAGGGATGAGAGGGTGAAGATAGAGAGATGGGGGGTGAAGGGTGAAAGATGAAAGGATGAGAGTCAAGGGATGAAGCGATGAGAAACAAGGGGTGAGGGTTGAAAGGATGAGGATGGACGGATGATGGCGTGAAGGGATGGGGAATGAGGGATGATGTGATGAAGGGAAAGAGGGATGAAGGGAAGAGGGTTGAGGTTTGATGTGATGAGAGGATGAGGAGTGAGGGTTGAAGGGATTAAGGATGAAGGGATTAGGTTCAAGGGATATGGGGATGAGGGTAGAGAGATGGGGGATGAAGGGTCAAAGATAAAGGGATGACGGGATAAAGGGAATGAGGGATGAGGGGAACAAGGGATGAAGGGATGAGGGATGAAGCTACCAAGGTCAAAGGATGATGTGATGAAGGGATGGGGAGCAAGAGATGAAGTGATGAGGGTCAAAGGTATTAGGGATGAGGGGATGAAGGGATGAGGGTCAAAGGTATAAGGGATGATGGGTTGAGGGGAATGAGAGGATGAAGGGATAAGGGGGTGAGGATAGAGAGATGGGGGATGAAAGTGTCAGATGAAAGGATGAGGGTCAAGGGATGATGGGATGAAGGGAATGAGTGATGCGGGATGAGGAACAAGGGGTGAGGGTTGAAAGGATGAGGTTCGAGGGATGATGTGATAAAGGGATGAAGAACGAGAGATGAAAGGATGAGGGTCAAGGTATGATGCAATGAAGGAATGTGGGACAAGGGACAAAGGGATGAACTGATGAGGGGATGGGGGTAATAGGTGGGGGTTGAAGGGTGAAAGATGAAAGGATGGGGGTCAAGGGATGATGTCATGAAGGGACGTGGGACAAGGGATGATGTGATAAAGGGATGAAGAACAAGAGATGAAGAGATGAGGGTCAAAGGGATGAAGGATGAAGGGATGAGGGAATGAGAGTAGAGATGGGGGGTTGAAGGGTGAAAGACGAAAGGATGTGGGTCAAGGGATGATGTAATGGAGGGACGTGGGACAAGGGATGAAGAACAAGAGATACAGAGATGAGGGTCAAAGGGTCAAGTGATGAAGTGATGAGGGGATGAGGGTAGAGAGATGGGGGATGAAGGGACGAGGCAGCAAAGCATCCCTTCATTTCATAGTTATAGGTGACCAATATTTGTAAATTTGCAAATGTGGTGCCACCAGCACTGGTCACATGACCTTTGAAGCGAACCACAACTCAACTGTGCATGTGCACGTGTCATAGGTGCTGCTGGTACTGAAACAAGTGGCACTACATGCACACGACAAAATTCAACTCAAGGTAGTTGCCATTTTAACTGACTTTAGCAAGTTCGCTAGCTGTAAGAGCATTTTCTGCCTCTTCAGTGACTATTGGATTAGGTGATGTACAATCGTTGGGGGGAAGTACCAGGATGAAGTCACAGCCCAGTACAGAGGAGAAGAAAGGAGCTCTGAAAGTGACGAGTGCAACCATGTTCCCATCCTGCTAGCATGTTAGCCGTTAGCTTACCAGCTGCAGTAGTTCCTAAACCATGGATGTGATGGTGGCCAGTCTTCTTCCTCCTCTAACACACAGTCATATGTGTTTCTAATCAGATTTACAAGCTCCCCAAAGACGTTTTCTGTGTGTGTGTGTTTATGGTTGTGTGTGCACATGTGTGAGGGAGTCCCCAGGATTTTCCAAACTCCTTATTAGGTTAACAAGATATACTAGGAATGAAGGGAGGGGGGGTGCTGAAGGAGAAAGAGGGAGAAGATTGGGAAACTCCCTGTGATGATAGAAAATAGTTTAAAAGTCGCAGAGGAGGGTCTGACGCGCACACACACTTACACTCTCAGGCACTCCCACACACACACACACACACACACACACACACACCAGTTGGACAAAAATGGAAACTGGCTGCTTGTTTATGGCTTCGTCAACTGTTTTGCATAGTGCTGTCCAATGAAAATGACCATTATCATAAACATTATTTTTATGGCCCTGTTTAGTATCAGACTGATAAAGTGACTCTGAGCTGAGAAAACACGCAAAATGGCTGTCGCTGCAGTTCCTCAACAACCCTCTGGCTGAGCTGAGAAGGCTGTAAAAGCTCCTCAAAGGAAACACAAACGGGTTATTGAGCTCAACTTTTTTCTACAATGGATGAATCCAGGGAAAAGTTACAGTGCCTTCGACAGCTGGCTGCTGGAAGCTTCCCAGTCAAACCTTGATTTGTGTTTTCCCTCTGGGCATTGGAGAATCTAACCATAACCATATTTCTCACTCATAACAAATATGTTTTACCACAGGTTTGAGATTGATTTTCTTCCTCCCAGGCAGCCACCAGTTTTCATTTAATTTCATTAAAGTATAAAAATAAACTTGCAGAGATACATAATCAATAACAGCGAGCATTTGGTTTTTTGTGTTACGTCAGTTATGATATTATTACAAGGTAATGAAGTAAAGCTTTGTTGCTGCTGCGTTCAGGGGATCTCTGGCTTCTCAGATCTGAAACATTTTCAATACAAGAAATTGACAATTACATTACTTTTTTTAATCTAGAACTTTAAAAACTCAAAGAGGAGTTTTTAACTGTATTAACAACTACAATGTTGTACAATATTGAAAGTTAGGAGTTGAGAAATCAGCAAAGAGGCATTACAAATACACACAATAGCCCTTTTTACGTAGAGATCACTCTATAGGCTCACTACAAAGTCCCTTTATTACACTGCTTCTGCTTTCTATTTAGCTCCAGTGTGTGCTTTTATGCTCAGTTCAGACCAAAGATTAGTGATGAGTTGAAACAGACAACTACGTGCAATGTGCCGTTCTGCAACATTCTGAAAATGTTCCGTATCACACCAATGCAACTAGATGAGATGGTGTATCATCTCTATGCAACAGCTCTCTGTACTTCTGTTCTGATTTGCAGCTTTTCGGGTTTATTTTGTAGCTGTATATAATTTGTAGCTTCCTAAAATATGAATGAGGACAGTGATAGTGAGATACTGACTACAGCTGCATTTTCAGTAGTGATGAAACGGCAAAAAACGAAACAAAACGAGTATCAGATGGACTGTGTTTATAATAAATACGCCACAATAATATAAGTAAGCAGCGCCAATTAATCAGCTGGTGAGAATGTGCGTGTGTGAGGGGGCATAAGCACATACGGCGAGCAGCAGCAGCAGCGACCCACCGTCCGACACCAGTACACCGTGAGGTCAGACTGGCTGAAACAGGTGACATGCTTTACGTTCTAAAACCAGCCGCCAGTGATGTGAACAGCTGAGTTGCAGGTGACACCATCAGCCGGCTTGAGTCGAGTTCAGACCGGCCAGCTCACACCGCTGCCACTTTTCTCTCTGCAACTTTCTAAATCGTCTTTGTCTTTTCGTGAATCATTGGTCTTAACTGGGCATCTGCAACACTTTATATATAACAATAACAATTTAAACACATGAAAATAACAATCATTACCGTCCCTGTTATGTGGCAACTGATCTCACCCTCTGCTCTGAGTATAAGGAGCTCCCCGACCTTTTTTCAGCAGCTGTTCTTCTCCTCTGAGTTAGCAGCTAACTGCTACCAGCTGCTTTTTAAATCGCCCAGCAGCGGGTTGCATGCATGACACATTGTCAAAGCATCGTACCCATCTCGTTGATCTTGTTGGAGATCTGCATTCTACTGAGTGCACTTTATTTAACACTGGATCAATACGCCTGAGGATTTGTTCCAAAGACTGTATCTGTGTGAGAAATCTGAAATTAAAAAGTATGTTCCCGCCATTTCACCGTTCTGTGATCGCACCTTTTATAAAGAACAGTGAAGCAGAATAATGTGACATTCCCACCTTGAACATGCAGTGTGAACAGGGCTATTAACAGCTAATGATGTTAAAATAATCTGCTAAATAAATCCCCTGATATTCTGCCTTCATGAATTCATCTGTGGTAGCTGTATTTTTTACGTTATCTTGCAAACAAATTCACTTTAATTGAATTTCAAGTTACATTAATTGAATTAAATGTTCTCTGCTTTAGAGCTCTGCCTGAGGCGCTCAGTCTACTGTTTTAATTCTTTATAAGGAAATGTATTGATGATGTGACAAATTTATAGCTGAACACATTAGACAATCAAGATTCCAGTGATGTCTTCCCACGAAACAGCTGCCAGACAATGAGTGTTTGAAGTGTTTGAAGAATCAAAAGCTGCAGTGACATGATAAATGTTAAATCAGACTCTGTGACTCTCAGCCGACCGCACAGAGTAACAGAACAAACATCTTATAATAAGAGGGACAGAGAGGCACACGGAGATAAATTGGGATCCCTGAGGTCCGTGTGGGACCTACGGCGGCCCTGCGGCAGGTGTGTGTGTGTGTAACCTTTTTTGTGTTTCCATTAGCCTCCATAAAGTCAGGATTATGTGTATTAGTGAGCAGACTGGAGCTTATTAGAGGAGGCCTGGCTGAGCACTGTCAGGCTATTGTTGTGGTTTAGCACTGCAGCCAACATCATTATCAGCTTTGTCTTATAAAACCACCGCATGTAAACACCACACACACACACACACACACACACACACACATACTAAGCGCTCTCTCTATTAAGCTGTGTCACACATAAGCATTTACACGCTCCCGCTAATAAAATTACTGTCATGTTCACATTTGCATTAGTGCAGACAAACACACACTCTTGTCCTCCGTATGTCAAACAGTGGCTCTTAATGTATAAGCTGAACCTGCACAGACTGTAAATACACACACAGACACATCCATACTAACACTCTTTCATCCATTCCCGCAAGGACACACCACACACAATTGCACTCACAAACACACACACCTTCTTTTGTTTAGTCTGCGACCGAAGTCCACCCACCAGCAATCTGTTCCACACAAACAAACCAGTTCACAGTCTGAAAAGCCAGCCTTTTTACACACACACACACACACACACACACACACACACACACACACCTCTCCCACTTTTCCACTCACATTTAAACTACAACAGGTTGGACAAAAGATGCATGTGAACACACACCAACTGTGTAAACGTGATGAAACATGTCATTTTTATCGACATGTCAGGATTACAATCACAGCTACACACACACAACGATAAACACACAGGTTTGTTCCATCACTGTCATGTAACTTGGATCTGATTGTCCCCTTATCCGGTGTCCTACACACACGCACACACACACACACACATCAACCAGCTGAGCGGCAGCATTTTTTCCTCAAACCTAAAATAAAGCTGTGGTTCCCAAACTCAAATTTTCCGATCCAAATACGTCGCTAAGGCAGGTTGCTGAGGAAAGGGGAGTGACCGGCGCTGCGCTGCCAGCGGTGCTTTACAACTTCCTGTGTATTTGTGTTTGTGTGTGTGAGGCAGAGGAAAGTGCTTTGTTGGTGTCAAATATGTGCCATGCAACAGAGAGGCTCTCTGGGTAACCGCACACTGGCAACTTTGTTTTCTCAACAAGATCCTAGATACAGTACAAACCTAGAAAGCAAACGTTTAAATAGCAAATGGAAAAAACAGCTCAAAGACAGCATGCGAAAGGCCTTTTACTTTGAAGTCGTAGTGGCAGAGGCAATCACAGTGGAGTTGTAGGAAATGCTGCAGTTTGTTTCAGGTCAAAGAACCTGTTACTGATGACAACATAGCCCTTGTTCATATCCATTTATGGCAAATCCAGATTGTATTGAGACTGATCTTAGAAAGTCTAGACAGCAAAAAACCACATGAAAAGCATTTCCTGCAAATCAGATCCAAACCACATTTGGAGGTGGTTTAAAATGTCATTCCAATCACATTTCTACAGATGTTTCAAATTGGATTTCAAAGTATAATGGCATCACTCACAACATGACACAAAACAACAACGACAACATCAGATCTAGAGTGATACATAAGTTACTGCCTCAAGCGAGGGAGCTCAAGTATCTCTGGGTCTTGTTCACGAATGAGGGTAGAATGGAGCGTGAGATGGATCGGCGGTTTGGTGCGGCTTCTGCAGTGATGCGGGCGCTATGCCGGACCGTCGTGGTGAAGTGGGAGTTGAGCCAGAAGGCAAAGCTTTTGATTTACTGGTCCGTCTACGTCCCAACCCTCAGCTATGATCATGAGCTCTGGGTAGTGACCGAAAGATTGAGATTGCAGATACAAGCGGCAGAAATGAGTCTCCTCCGTGGGGTGTCTGGGCTCAGCCTAGAGCTCTACTTCATGTCGAAAGGGGTCAGTTGAGGTGGTTCAGGCATCTGATCAGGATCATCCTGGGCACCTCCAGTTAGAGATGTTCTGGGCACCTCCCACTGGTAGGAGGCCCCGGGGCAGACTCAGAACACACTGGAGGGATTACATATCTCATCTGGCCTGGAAACACCTTGGGGTCCCCCAGGAGGAGCTGGAAAACGTTGCTGGGGAGAGGGACGTCTGGGGTGCTATGCTTGGCCTGTTGCCCCCACGTCCATGCTGCAACTAGCAGAGAGAGACAGCATGTGTAGCGTGTGTGGACAGGACATGCATGTGTTGGTCGCGTAGGTGACACAAGGCAGCTCGCTGAATTGCAAATGGCGGTAATAAGTTAATGGAACAAAAGTCTACAAAACTCATATTAGCAGTCCAAACAAGATGAAATCATGGCTAAAATCATATATTAAATTTACACATATAGTTTAACAACAAGACATAAGTAAGTGCACTTTTACCTCTGTTACACACGGAGAACATCAATCCATGGACAGACACCAAAATAAATTTTCTGCAGTTGTTTGGAGGGCGAAATGATGGCCCTCCATTTCTCATGCTTCTGTGTTAAAGAAGCTGCAGCGTAGCTATGAGTTACCGACGCCTACATAGTTACCACAGCAACCCATGCAGATAGGTTGGTGACGTCTGGACACACAATTATGATCCAAACACTTGGAAATAACAGTGCAGACGGTCTGTCTGAAAGATCGATTTGAGAGAAAAATCTGAACTGCCTGTTGTCTGAACTCAGACATACACTCCAAATTATAGATTATATATGTAGTTTGTGCTTCTGAGTTTCTTTTGTATAAATGACAACAATAAAAGCACACACTCCAGGAATCAACTGCACATGCTTGTGGTTTTAATATATTTCCCATTCGTAATGTAAGATGTTACGTAAGAAACAGGCACATTTGTTTTTTAAACAGCTTTCTGTGGCTTATTTGATATAAATTCGCTTAATCTCCAGCAATAAAACTGACAAACATTGCGACAGTTCTTTCCCTGTGCTGTTTCAACTTCTAGTGTTCTCTCTTTGGAAATAAACAATTTATTGTTATCATGGAACATCAGGAACGTGAGGGTAATTTATGTTTACTCCTTTAAAAGAGCTCAGACAGTCGCCACTTCTCAAAGCATCATGGCAAATATTCAGGGTCCAAACTGTCGGAGCACCCGGAGCCAAAAACCTGCAGAAATCATTTATCTTATGAAGAGGCAAGGGTGGAAAATCATGACAACAGAGACATGAACAAACTTGATGAGCAAAAAGGAAAAGTGGAGGTCACCAACGTGAACAGACAGTGATATTATATTTTTGGCACGTTCAGATCACCTGCTGGCAAAGGTGCGTGACTGTATCCACTGTGTCAACATAACCAAGTCAAGCTGTTTATTCCATTATTTCTTACCCTGCAGGCTAATTCTAGGGACGTTTTCTCTATTTGAGAGTTTCAGTGAAATGTTTTGTAAACTCAGACAGAGGCCAAGTGTTAAAAGTGTTGCAGGAATCTTGTTTATGAAAGACAAAGGAGAGAAACGACAGATGAAACAGCGGGAGAGAAAGAGGAGATGGAGTGTGATGGAGAAGTGTTGAGATCGGTCGCAGCTGCTCAGATGTTCACTTGGTTTTTTTTTAATGCTTTTTTTTTTTTTTTTTTTTTTTTTTTGCAAAGTTGGATGGAGGACATCTCTGTGGAAACACAGATGTGCACGCATCATGGTCCCTGGAGTAATGTGTGTGTGTGTGTGTGTGTGTGTGAGGTTGTGCCTGTGCATGTTTGAATTCCTGCAGCTTCAGTGTGTGGGCGTGAAAGCATGCTGGTGTGACACAAATGTGAATGCTGCCATGCTAGTGTGATACCACCTCTGTCTGTGTGAGGCTGTGTTATGGTATTTCTCTCCCTGTGAGGACAAACTTGGCTCGCATGCCTCGAGAGTTTGAACATTTTTGGGAAAGTTTTTGCCGGGCTTCTTTTAGAAGGGCTTTTTGAGAGTCATGGTTTTAAGGTTAATGTCAGGGTGAGGCTGGTTGTGTGCTTACGCAAGTGGCCGACTCCATTGTGAACATTTATACTTGTGTGGTGGTGTGTCGAGGTCACTCTGTAATTACACTGCCACACTGTAAAGTGCTGTATAGTTTGATTGATTCAAAACACACTTAAAACATTATCCATCTGAGAGAAACAAGACCATCCTGATGGTGTGAGCTCAACATTCTGTTCAGTCTGGCCCTGCTGCTGCCTCAAACACTTTCAGTAGGCAGGAGTACTCACCTTGAGAGACAAACTCCTTCAGCCGGTCAGTGTAACAAAACACCTGGAAACATCTTCGTCATCATCAGCTTTGTCAAATCCAGTCAGAAGAACGGCAAAAATGTCTTTAACCGCCAAGAAACTCCACAACTGCACACTCTTGTTCTTGTTCAATTGCTGTTGTTGACTTTATTTCTGCAATAGCTTTACTTATTGCTGTGTTTACTCTACTAGCAAGCAGGAGCCGCCATTACTGTTCTGCAAGCTGCTGCCTTGATATTACGTCATCAGCTGCAATGCAGTCCCTGATTGCCTGCTTTCATTGTCTACTACAGTGCGGACCCCTTATTGGACTGGATTTTAATTTCAGGAAGTGTTTGGGGTGGCAGCGGGGCCAGACTAATACAGGCAGTAAGACAGAATGCTGAGCTCACGCCATTGGGCTAATTAAACACAGCCTAATAGCGCAATATTAAACAAAAGTCTACAAAATTTGTCTCCATTGTAACTCACAGAGTTCACAGACAAAACTCTTGTCTTTGCTACAAAAGTTTCCCCACAAATACAGCATGCTAACATGATTAGCATAAGCCTACAACGTTTTACATTGCATAAATTAGCATAGCAGCTAGTGGAGTTTTCTTATACTCATATGAAGCCAGGGACAACAGCAACATTTAAAGTTAGCATCACAAAATTTGACTGCATTGTATCTCACAAGGTGCACTGACAAAACAACTGTCTTATACTAGACATTGTTTTCCAAACAAATACAACATGCTAATGTTATTAGCACAAGCCTATGACATTCAACATTGTATAAATTAGCCTAGCGACGAGCAGAGATTTCCTCTGTTCATATGAAGCCAGGATAAATCACACACAAGAATTAAAATGCTATTTTTGTGGAGGCTTTACTGTCTTCACAATTTCTTGTTTCTTATCTGTGAAATTAAAGTAAATAAAAGCTTCGTTGTCACTGAGGGAAATGGTTTCAGCTTACAGAAACAGACAGGAGGTCTGTGTCACTATGGTGTGTAGTTACATTTCTGGGGAGGTGTATGTCATGCTATGGCGTACAGAGACTACGCCATAGTTACGGCGTATACATTCTGCAAAAGGTTCAGGTTCAGGTCAACATAAAGGACGAAGGAATGCAGTGTGTCAGTGAGGGTCCTCACAAGTATAGAAGTACAAACCTGCCTGTAGAGTGTAGAGTGTGAATTTTACATTCAATGTGCCACCATGACGAGTTTCCCAAAACATTTCATACTCTATTACTCTTACTGAACCATCACCTGGCACACACACAGACTCACACAGCGAGAGAAACATTTGTTCACACTGCCGTTACTGTATATACAGTTTGTAGATAAACATGTGATCAAATACAGACACACAGAGAGACACAGCTCGCTACAAACACTCGGGTCACTGTGTAATATCAAAGTCTCCAACACACACATTACTATACACACACACACACACACACACACACACACGCACAAACAAATCAGGGCAGTGTGTGTACAGTGTGTGACCTCTTTCTCTCTCTCTCTCTCAAACACACTCACTTGTCAGTATGCACTCACACACACACATCATTGGTCTGGAAACAATCTTCCCCACCCCTGTTGGTTACCCAAACATTGCGTTGCCATGGCAATGGGACAGCGTACTGTACAGCCAGCATGTTTGTCATGTGGAGGGAAGTGTGTGAAACAAGAAAGAGGGGTGCAGATAAAGACGATGGAGGTGGATGAATTATTTCTGCACTGATGCTCTGTCTCAAGTATATGAGAATATGTGTGTGTGTGTGTGTGTGTGTGTGTGTGTGTGTGTTTGCAGCGCGATGGTCGTGTGTGAGGTTTGCCAGCTTCAACAGAGGAGTCATCATTCCTGAACTGGGGGGAAATAAGGAGTCCCCCAGTCTGCCTCTGTAAAACTGATTCATTTGTTCATTTTTATGGTAATATATGACGTTAAATCAAAATTTTTATTATCTTTCCAGAGAGCAAGTCTTTTAAGTTTCACACATCAGAAAGTCGTCAGTGGTAAAACGGTTTACAAAGGCATTAAGAGATTAGGTTAATGATGTAAAAACATTGCTAATGGGAAAGAAATGTTTTTGTTTTTTAAAAGGAAATAGGGCCCAAAATCCTCTTCGTCTGAGATGTGTGTTAACTGCTGCAGACTTTTAATGAGAGCTTTGATAGCAAAGTGGATGCAAATTGACGAGGACGGTGCAGCTACTCAGGGAGGACGCCCTCTATAAGAGAAGGAGCCAATCAACAAGTTGGTAAAGCTCAATGAGGCACAGACTTTGTGCTGTAAAATGCTGCACCACTCATAATAAGCCTTGTAAGTAGTCGTAGCAGCAGTGATTTCCCCACTGGGACTGCAAACACTGCTCCTCCCTGAGCACTTCCACTTCATCTAGGTTAAGTGCCTTGCTCAAGGGCTCCACCTTGAGGCAGGGGAGGGTTTTACTCCATCACTTGAGCTGCTTCAGCTGTGAGTGTTAAGTGGCAGCCTGTAGGCCAGAAGGTGAACAGTCTCTGTCTGCTCTTACAGGACAGTGATAAATGAACTAATCCCTCTGGCGTAATGAGTTAACCCCTGGTGAATGTGTGTGTGTGGTTGTTTGCATATGATATTTTAATGGTTTGCCCTCCGCTGTGTTGGTGTTGTGCAGCTGGCAGATTGACCCGTTTGCTATTGTGATTAATTAGATGATTAGTAGGCTGCTTCATGTCTTCTGTCATCAGTGAGCTATGATGGGGATGCCAGCGCTGTTGGTGTTAGGAGGTTCAAATGTTGATTTAGTCATGCACTTTGTAGGTACTTGTGCTTTACTTGAGTATTTCCATTTGCTCATTTCAGAGGAAAATTCTTGTACTTCAACTCTGTTAAATTTTTTGTGAACCTGCTTTATTCTGTGTTTCACCAGTTTAAATCACTGGGTCTGTGTGTAAGGCTGCTTTCAGACCTAGAGTTGTCTCCTTTGGTCTGAATCAGGGACTGATTGTGTTCCAAAGTTGTATAATTGCCTAGAGTTGGTTCGTGTTCTCACGGCAGCATTTACAAGCAGACCACATCAAATGCCTTGTGTGAGAAAGCTGCTCTTGATTGGTCAGAATTTCCATGTGGGAAAAATCCAGGAAGTAAAGCAAATGTTGAAGAAGAGTACACTTGCAAGATAAATGTGACACTTTCTAATGTCACAATGGAGGGACAACTACGCAGGTTGATTTTAGCGCTGCTCATCGTGGACTATATTGCTGTCATTGTTCATTTTAGTCAAACCATACAGTTTGAAAACGAGGCGCGGCTCCAACTAGAAAACAATGTTTTGATGCATTGGATGTGCTGAATGTGCATATCAAGGCAGTACAGGAGGAGGTGCACATTAATAATCCTCCAGGACTGTGACATGCTCATGTTTAACCCAAACAATGTGTCATGTGACTGCAGTTGCTTCACATCCAGGTCAGAACACCTTCTCAACACAAATGAACCGCACCAGAATTCGGACGAAGACCACGGTCTCATTGTTGTCTGGTTGTTTTGTGCACACCCAAGTGTGACTGCTGTGTTCACACCTGCCCAAACAAACTGCACATAGAGGGCAAACGAACTTGAGTACGATTGAACCGAACCAAACAGGGCAGGTGTGAAAGCACCCTCACAGAGTCAGACACCCTCTATGGATAATTCAGCTCCCAGTAAAACCTGAATATCTGGATCTTGAGTCACCAGAGAAAACAGGAGATCGCACATTAGCAGGTGCTAGGTTAGCTGCCTGTCTCTGACGTGCCACACAGTGTCAGAGAAACACTGATTTGTAACGTCAAACTCATTTACTTAGTGTTTCCACTGGTTTTAATCATCTGGTCCGTTTGTTTTGGAGAGAAGGAGACCTCTGAGGATAGTCAGCACTGAAGGAATACTAACCGGGACTTGTTTAAGCTGGTTGCAGTCTGCAACCCTCACCACTAGACTCCACTAAATCCCCCTAAATCTTACACACTGTACCTTTACGCGAATATTACATCTCCACTTTTAGTACTTTATAGTGTTGTGTTGCAACTTTTATTTAGATCAGACTTCTTCCATCAGTGCAGACTGTATGCTAGATGAATGTAATGCTGCTAACACAGTGCTGGCTGAAGATTTAAAACAGGTTGCAGGCCTGCGATCAGCGATAATAGCTTATATAAGTGTGCATGTGTGTGCGTGTTTGTGTGTGTTCCCATTTCACACCCTATAGGCCAGATTATGAGTATTCTCTCAGATGTCTTTGTTATTGCCTGTAGTGGATTTGGATCAGGACACGGGTTTTGTTCCAGACTGGAAACACAGATAAACACACACATTCACACATACGCCCACAAGCACTCACACATACACACACTGTGTACCGCTCCATAGCTCTGTGACCTCAGATATTAGCTTTCCTGCCAAACATGACTGAGGCCAAGTGCCACAGCATAGTCACACACACTCTGCTGAGTCTTACTGGAGCATTTGGTTGGTCAAGAATAGGAGCAACACTTGGCGGTGAAGTATTGGTGAAAACTCAGAGAGAGAAATCATTGGCTGGTCGTTGGTCATCGGCAGAATGCAGGCTGCTTTATTGCTGTTTACTAAATCAGACATTGAATGGTTTGGATACGACAGAACTATCTGTACGTGTGGCACTGACTTTTTTGTAATATATTTCAGCAAGTTGTTGCACCAGACGTGATGTTGCTTATAGTTGTGGCATGTTCGGTGTACTATTGTACTGATTCCTGAGCAGTTTCTCTTGGCTTCACTCATAAACGAACTGGTTATATTGGTGTCTTACATGTGTCTTGTTAAAGGTGTTAATTGAAGGTGTTAATTGCAGCAGCAGCAGCAGTTTCTTTCTGTTAAATATACTCACTCCTCATTGCTATTTTCCTGCTCAGTCTCTCCTTTCATTGCGCATGCTCTTGGATGATTTCCTATTCTTCTAATGTCTAATGACGTGTCTATATGCTGGTCTGTTCACCTTTGAGGATTGCGGTATGCGTCAGTTTGCTGTGAATTCAGCCAAAAATATGAAAAGAATCCACAATTAATTTGCTAAAGCACTCATTTTTAGTTATTTCTTACAGTCTGAACATCACAACCTTTGACTGCAATCCTTCATTGGAGATCTTAATGAAAACCGAGTGCTTGGATCGGCTGAATTGACTGCAAATTGTCCCGGTTTCCCACAGGCATCTTTTGCTTTATAAATGTAGAATAATCCATTTATAAATTACACACATTCAGACTTCAACAATTGCCACTGCATTGGATTAGATCGTCAAATAATCTCATAGAAGTGGGAAGTAAATCATGTGTAAAATAGTGAAATTGGAAACCAGCCGCTGGATCCTGAAAGCTTCTTGATTGCACGAGCCAAATTTATCATCGTGATTCACGATTGTTCACCTGCCAAAGTGACTAATAGAGCTGGTAAACTCTCCAGCCACTGCCAGACTTCATTTAGCTTTTAGCATCCAAGTGACAAAGGTTTTTTTCTTAGGCTGATATCAGGCTGGAGCGGGAGATTGAATTGAGCTTTGAACAGGACCACAGGCTGGCAGGGTGAGGAGTTTATCAGATCAGTCTTGTCAGACTAATGTGAGCTGCTCCGATACCACACAAGATTAATCCTTCTTCAGATGTTATGGTTAGATGAGGTGGAAATATAAAGTTTTATCAGTATTAAAGGTAAAATGTTGGCGGTCTTGAAAGTTTAGGTGCCTGTGGGAAAACAAAGTGCTGCTCTTTTCTGTTTCCTCTTAGCTTTCCAGTTTCCAGACTGTCCTTTCCTGACTTTTCTTCCTTCTCCTCTTCTCTTCCTTCCTCCCCTTCCTCAGTAAAACCATCAAGGTGAAAATAATCGACGACGAGGAGTACGAAAAGAACAAAACCTTCTACATAGAGATCGGAGAGCCTCGCCTGGTGGAGAGCAACGACACCAAAGGTCAGGAAGGGGGTGAGCCTCCTGAACGTTGACCCCTCGACCCCAGAGTGTCCGCCACATTGCAGAGGCTGCATGTTCTCAACACGTGTAGGCACACAGGACGAGATCTTGATTTGCTCCTACCTCCTGATGTGTCCTCACTATGACGGTGAACATGCAGCAGGTTGTGGATCACCTCATCTCACCACATCCACTGCTCCACCTCGTGTGTGTGTGTGTGTTGTGTGTGTGTGTGTTGTGTGTGTGTGTGTGTTTTGTGTACATACCTTGCCATGATGTTTGTTTACCATGCATGCATTCACCACCTCCCTCTATGTGTGTGTGTACGTGTTTGTCCCATACAGGAAGACCCTAACCGTTAGGATCTTAGACCGGGAGGAGTACAATAAGCAGTCCTCCTTCTACGTTGTGCTTGAAACCCCCGAATGGAGACGCAGCGGGAAGGAACGGACAGGTGTGACAGCCAATCAGCACTGAGAATGCACTTCTTGGAGAATCCTGAATCAACAGGCCAATCACAGATTTAACTTTTTATCACCCATCAATGCAACACAAGATTTAATCACACTGTAGTCAGTTCATGCAGCTGATGTGTTGTTGTTTTTTTCAACAAGAAGAACATACTTTAAAAACTCTAAATTTCCACCTCAATGCACTGCGCAAATATAATAGAGGAGCTAATCATAGCCAGAAAGATCAAACTTGCTATGGTTGCTGGAGAAACATCTTAGAAAGCTATATAATGATGTACTGCCAGATGTTCATATTAAACATGGGTTAAGTTTCATATAATGAGGCAAACATGCTTAAAAGAAATCCCTCAGGCTTCCGAATACTCTTTTCCAAAGGGTTTTTTTATACTTCAGAGACAAGCTGACGTCAGCTTGTGAATTATTTCTTTATATCTGCTCCAGGCACACTACTGCTTGAGCAAGTCCAGTTGCCTACGATATAGCATTTAAGATTACCATGACCTGGATGACCTTCACCAACATGTTGCTCATCAGTTTGGGAAGAATGCCCTTCGACGGGTGCAGGAATTTGAAGGAACATCTAGGAAGCTGGCTGGTTCAAGGAACCACCTGTGTTTAAATTTGAAATGCAGGCAGCACAGGTTAATTCCTAACAGCCTATGCTTGGGTTCCATCGTGAAAGGACACAGGGCTGCAACAAGCAAGTCCAGATGCCTACAGTATAGCACTTAAGATTACTGCAGGTGTTTGCATTACATACACTGCTACATGTAGCTACGTGCTAATGTCAGGGAAACCTGTAATCTTGGTTGCCAGTGTTGCTAATATCCCCCTGATTTTGGATCATATTCCTGCTGGAATATGTTAGATTGTAAAGATATTGGTTTAGAAGCTGTTTTTGGAGATTTTTCACAAAAGAAAGTGTACAGTCATTCCCCAGCGACAAGTACATTGCTACATGTAGGTATGTGCTAACGTCAGAGAAACCTTTAACATTGGTAGTTGATGTTGTTAATATCTTCCTGACTTAGACATATCCGGTTGTGAAGATTTTGGTTTAGAAGATTTTTGGGGGGGCATTTTTCACAGTGTAAAGTTACGCTACACTCAGCCGGCTGCAAGTACCCTGCTACATGTAGCTACATGCTAACATCAGGGCAACCTGTAATCTTGGTTGCCAGTTTTGCTAATATTCCCCTGATTTTGGATCATATTCCTGCTGGAACATGTTAGGTTGTTAGGATATTGGTTTAGAAGCTTTATATATATATATATATATATATATATATATATATATGTTTTTTGTTTTTTGTTTTTTTTTCACAATAGAAAGTGTAGCTCTACTCCTTTAAAGTCATTCCCCAGCCACAAGTACCCTGCTACATGTAGCTACATGCTAACATCAGGGCAACCTGTAATCTTGGTTACTGATGTTGTTAATTTCTCTCTGATTTGGAATGTATCTGCTTGTGAAGATTTTGATTTAGAAGATTCTTGGGGGGCATTTCTCACAGTGTAAAGTTCCGCTACACTCAGCCGGCTGCAAGTACCTTGCTACATGTAGCTGCATGCTAACGTCAGGGAAACCAGTAATCATGGTTACTGATGTTGTTAATATTTTTGGATTATTATGGATTAGGTTTCATCTTGAACTTGTTAGATTGTAAAGATTTTGGTTAAGAAGCTTTCATTAGTGATACAAAAGACTCAGATATGCTGACCAATCAGAGCAGACCTTGCTTTTTCGGGAGGGGGGCCTGAACCTGTAAATGAGCACATAGGCCCACTTAAGTCCAATTAGTGCTATTCTAAAGTTGTAGTGCATGTATTGTATAATTCCCTGTCAGTGTAAAACAATTAATAGTGTTCATCTCTTGTGTAACAACTGCAAAAGAATTAGATTAGTGTAGTAACTGTATACATTTAGTATGTGGTATAGAATTGGGACACAGTGAACAGCACCCTCTACAGAAACCAACACTTCAATAACAGAAAACTCAGGAAAAACACTGATGCACACACTGTTTGATAGACAGGTGAACTGTGGCAAGTGCAGCACATAAATGCCAAAAATGGAGGCTAAGAGACAAGACGAGTAGGACATTACTGGTTAGAGGACATCACAGAGTAGGTGTGATATTTGTCTCAGTGGACTTTGTGCAGTTTGAATCATGTTTATTTTATGCAAAGCCTAATACAATAGCCCAGACAAGAGCACTTTAAAGTTGGCAAGAAAAATAAAGCACTTTACAACTGGCAACACTACAAGGAATAAAATCAAAGCATCAATTGCACTTATGCCACATTTCTAAAGTGACAAAACGCAGAGCTGCTCCCTGATCGCTTATGTTTTAACAGGCCTGTTGATTTGGGATTCAGGTTGAACACACACAGGAGCGATGCTGCTGCTCCCCTCTGTATGTCTCAGTGATTTCTTACTTTTGTTTCTACTTTTCCTCTGCTGCTTCTCCTCAGAGGTCTGTACCGAAAACTCAGTGGGAATCACACCTGTCCTCTCCGTTCTCCTTCTTTCCTTTACCTCTGCCCTGTTCTCTCATCATTTTTATGCTTCCAGATCTGTTCTCTGCTGGTGTTTGAAAATGTCACTGCTCTCCTAATACATCAATGGCACAAAAACATACATATAGAGATCATATCCACAGGGTGTTCACTGTGAGAATGAATGTAAATATGTTATTTTTATCCCACCAACGAATGCTCCTAACTCAAAAATGTAACTTGTTTTTTTTAGGCAACTAGCATAAGAAAAAACATTTTATTCTAAGAAAAACTGTTGCTATTACCAGGGGTGTTATTTGTGTTGTGGGTTTGATACAGTATTATCAGCACACATCATTTAGGACTAGTTTCTCTAATATCTATGGAAAAATATGAAAAAAAAAACATAAGAAAACTTCCACAATAGAAAGAGGTGAGATAGCATCCACAACACAGCTAGCCATATGACACAGTCTGAAAATGATCCGACTTCCTAAGCTATATAAACTATTTAAAAACCCACTGGATTATCAGAAAAATGTATCATCACAAAGCTGACAACAGCTTAGCTCATGAAATAATGTTTTGGAGAAACGTGGTTCTCACAGGACAGTGGTGATGTGCAAACAAAGAACTTTTACTTCTCTCTCAAGATTTACAAATAAAATCTGTCACAAAAAGACCATATTTCCTAAAAACAACCATAGTCAGCAAAGATAAAGGACAAATATACCCCTGAATCATGATATTAAGAGACAAAGACAAAGCTTAAAGAGAGTTCACCCCAAAATCATAGAGATGTCTGCCTTCTCTCCAATATAATGGAACTAGATGTCACTCAGCTTGTGGTGCTCAAGCTCCAAAAAATACATTTGAAAAACTTAACAGCAGTGTCACTTTCTGGAACTCATGACCCAGTTACTCAAGATAATCCATAGACCTTGTTGTGAGCAGTTTCATGTAGGAACTGTTTTCTTTTTACCGAACTACACCCACAAACTGTATCACCAGCAGATGAAGCAGCTATCTACTGCTAGCTCACAGGAGCTAGCTAACGTTATAGCTCAGTGGAGGAGGAAGCTGTTAATATTTACATCTCCCGCTGTCCCGAGCATGAGCCTCTCATCCATGAGTAGATGCACACTTCCCTCTGCACAGTGATACAGCTGGCAGTTGGGGTACAGTAGAAAGAAAACAGTTTCTATACTGAATAGCACCTGCTAATCGTATCACTGCGCAGAAGGAAGTGTGCATCTACTCATGGACAAGAGGCTCATGCTTGTGAATTTCAAGATGTAAACCTTGAAGGCTTCCTCCTCATCTGAGCTGTAATGTTAGCTAGCTTAGGTAAGCTAGCAGTAGATGCACGCTTCCTTTTAAAGTTGGTTGTTGGTTGTTTCTTTCTGTAGAACTACACTAATACTAATGCACACCTCAACTTTACGGCACAGCCAAAGAGAATGCTTTTTATGTTTACATCTCCCGCTGTCTCAAGCATGAGCCTCTCATCCATGAGTAGATGCACACATCCTTCTGTGCAGTGATACAGTTTGCGGTTGTAGTTTGGCAGAAGGAAAACAGTTCCTTCATGAAACTGCTCACAACAAGGTCTGTGGATCATCTTTAGTAACCGGGTCATGATTTCTGGAAAGAGACATTGCTGTTGAGTTTTTCAGATGTACTTTTTGGGGCTGTGAGCACCACAAGCTGAGTGACATCTAGTTCCATTGTGCTGGAGAAAGGACAGACATCTCTACAGCCGATATTTCCAACACTCTGCAACTCACTCCAGAACAATCTAGATTGATACAAAGCACTGCAAGTAAGAGGAGAAATATTTATTTTGATTTGAGGCTGAACAGTCCGTCTCATCTGGATCATATAACAACTGAAGCCTCTCCTCTTCAGTGAGACCATCACACCTACCTGTTTCTGTAGCTAATGGTCGTGTTACGCCGTTAAACACATCATTGTCAAATAAATTGTACAAATTGGTGCAATTAAGACATGGTTATGGTTTCAGATGTGCTCATGAGTGTGTGTAGTTTTAGATGTGTGGGTGTGCAACCTCAGTCACATGCTACATCTGTGCATGTGTTTTCCACTGTGTTCATCTGTTATCTCATCCGAGCTGCTCGTCTCCCCCCGTCTCTGTTACCGTCTAATGTAATATGGAGTTGTAAAAACACGGGCAATCTCCCACTTATTTATTGCCCTGCAAACACACACGTAGGCACACACAAACAAATGTGCTCTCAGCAGTAATTTTGATATTAACTCAGAAGCAAATTGCAGTTTTATTTAAGAAGAAAGAAAATAAGTGTTTTAAGTGAAACCAAATGCGTGTTAATGTGAGGTGGAAAGAGGATGTGGTTTAAGGTAAATCAGCTCAGTACAGTCTAAAGGGGGTTTTATGCCCTTAAACTCTACTGGGTACACTCATTAAAAGTAGCTCTATCTCTGTCACACACACACACACACACACACACACACACACACACACACACACAAGCACAGTCAGACACAGCGGTGCTATCACTGTGTTAATGGCAGCGTGTGTTTACCAGGCATCAGCAGTGTTTATAGTGATGAGAGGATCAAAGACAAGGGCTGGATATCACGTTATCACAGTCAGGAGATCAAACACACCTCCGGGATGCACAGAGACAGACACACACACATATATACACACACACGCACACAGTTTAGGGGCTGCAGTGGGTTGGTGTGTTTAATGAGTGTGTTTTATGAGCTGATGCGGTGGTTCTCTCTCTGTGCTAAATTAGCCCTGCATAGATCTTTATGGCCTCAGCCCATGACTGTGCACGTACACACACTTACTATCACACGCTTTTGTGTGTGTACACTTGTCTCTGTTGTCTGTGTGTGTTTGAAACAGCTCTGTGTGGAAAAACATCTTACAGCAGGTGTTTATTCAGAATGATGCCTTATTCTTTTGTCACTGGGTATTATCTGTGTAAATGTGCAGTTAATCACTGCATCGCTCAGTACTGACACATCATGATGATCCAACTGCAAGTTTTAATATATTTAAACAAAATAAAGCAAAATAATCGATGGTCAAAACTTCAACATTGATTCATCTTTCAGAATCAAAACATAATTCAACAGTGATTCCAACATAGTGTATGACGCTGATTCAGCAGTGAATAAACATTAAAATGCCTGCTGGGAGTGCACCAGTGCAAAATGCGACATACTGTTGCAGCCTTTTAACTTACAATCAACTTGGAAAAATTGTTTGGAGAGATTTTATTTTGGTTCAAAACTCGTTTTAATATTGTAATCTACTATATCACTAATAACAGTCTTTTTTAGTTATTTTAGTTTATAATTAATAGATTTTTTGTCTGAAGGGTTGAAAGGTTTAAGACGGTGTAGTGATTCTAAACCTTTTTCATGTTAAGGACGCGTTATTAAATAATTTTTTGTTTTTATTTAATCAACATAGACATAAGAAGCGTACATTTTCCATAATTAAAATTGACAGTGGATCTGTAGTCAACAGTCGTGCACTAATCAATACTGAAATCAATATTTGTAATTAGGCTGTAAAGAGCGATTAATCAGTTAAAGATGAAATAAATTTTCCGCATTTACAGCTTTTCATTTGTGAACATTGACGCTTGTACATATCAATACATATTTATGGCCAAGAGGTTTTTTTCTTATAGTGTCTTTACGATTATTATTTTATTTTTTTTTTTTTTAAAGGTCCAGTGTGGGATTTAGGGGAGTATATTAGTAGAAGTGGAATGTAATATATAAGTATGTTTTCTTTAGTGTATAATCACCTCAAAATTAGAATTGTCGAGCCATTTATTTCTACATGGAGAGTGAGTTCTCTTCCATGGAGATTGCTATGTTGCACCGCCACGTTTCTACAACACATTCTCCCTCCGACCTCGTCACATATCGATGTTTGATCACGGACTACCACGTCCAGATATGACGTGCAAGGTACCCTGGTAAAAGTTGGTTGTTGACGTTCTGGGACGCTGTGTCAAGTTCTGTCTGTCTGTTAAGTTTAGTTTAAGTTTATTTCCTTTATTAATCCCCCTGAAATTCAATGTTTTCACTCTTGCTTGTCAATTACACACAGGTCCAAAAGACACACACATGCACAAACAGGACCTATACATGCACAAAGTGGAGAGATGTCAGGGTGAGGGGACTGCCCTTTGGTCAGGCGCCCCGAGCAGTTGGGGGTTTCGGTGCCTTGCTCAAGGGCACCTCGGTCCGGATTTTTGGTCCGGATGGGGAGTCGAGCAGGCGACCCTCCGGTTCCCAACCCAAGTCCCTATGGACAGCATGCATTGACTTCTTTCAAAATTCTCAGGAACGTTTACATACAGTCTCTTTACGTTAGTACAACACCACCAACTGACGTTTGTTTCCTCCAGCAACAAACACGTGGTTGGGTTAAGGAAAAAAGAACAGTGTTTGGCTTTATAATCTTATCGGAAGCGAGCACCGGCCTCCTGGGCAATCGGTGGTGGTTGTTGGAAGCATCCACCACCCCTCCTGCTCGTCCTACTTGGACTTCCGCCGCCTTAACTTTCGTTGTTGTCCCGCCACGTTTCCCCCTGACACTGCCAGGCACCGTTATACAATAATGCCGACTGGCCGCGTATCTTTTTTCATCAGTGTCTGACTCCAGGAGTCACTGCACGACCACCTGACTGTGACAACTTCGGAGGGAGACCGAGTTGGTTTCTACAGTAGCCTAGAATGGACAACCAAACACAGATTTTGAGCATGAAACTGCTTTATTTAGTGTTTTTACCGGTTTGAATCTTTGGGTCTGTTCCTTTCTGAGAGGAAGAGACCTCTGCGGACAATTCGACTCCCAGTAAAAACCTCCTGAACAATGAACACTGAAAAAATTCTAACCAAGAGAAGTTTCAGCTAGTTGCAATGTGCAATCCTCTCCACTAGATGCCACTAAACCCTACACACTGCTCCTTTAAAGATGAGACGGACGCACTCAGAAATGTGTCACTCAGAAAGTAAGAAACTTTTGCAGCTGCTTTCATCAGTCTGTGACAGAAGAAAAATGTGTGTATTGCCCAACAAATGATCAAATAATCTTTTTGAGTGTTACATTTCTGAGTGCGACCCTCTCGTCTTTAAAAGGATACAGATATCTCGGAGACAGTTGAGTTGGTCTGAGCACAGTGGCAATCCTACGAATAGTTTTCCCATCACATTACTGAGCAACACAAGCAAACAATCTGCTTGCAGTCTCCATTTATATTAATTCCCTCCATTAGAAAGAAATATTTCATATATATTACAAATTAGCATTTTATAGCAGAGACATAATGACAGCTCGTGTCCCAACTGAGATTTTGTTTTTCATCTTTTTCCCTCCCTAGTTGTGTATTAGTGTTTACAAAGGCTCTTAGTAAATTAACTATTCTCACTCAGAGAGCCCTGCAGAGAGACTCTGGAACATAAAATTGATTTTCTCAATACATTTTGGCACCACCCCACATGTTTCAAATACGCTTTTAAGCACCCTGCCCCAGAGACAGCAGCTGAAACCCCACCAGAACGGGCACGTTCACTGTCTAGCGTTGATTAATGTGTGAATTGTGCCTTGAACAGCTTTAATACTCAGGGTGTGTTCGAGTGAGAACACAGTCAGCTTTTCTTATTGGAATCCAGTAAGGTCCCGTTTCATCTTCCATCAAACCAGTGCTTCATAAGAGAAACGCCTCTGAGCCAGACATAAAAGCCTGATATTCTTGTCTCTTTTTTGTTGTTGTTGTTTCATTTTCATTGTTTTATTTGGCTGTAAGCAACAAAAGTTGACAGGATTAATGTACTGACTAAACAAGCACCGGATCTGACATCTGCTGTGCTGATATGAGGCGCTACACACTGTACGGTTAGAGAGATGGAGAGGAGAACAGTGTAGTTCATCATTTCTCTTGTAGCTGTTTGACTTTAGCGAGCACAGGAGAGACGTGAATGAGTAACAAGGCTTTTACAGGTAACAGCGCTGAATGGACAGTCGAGGGCTGCTGCTGTTTATGAGATATCGTGCAGCTTAAAATTTACATTTCCATTACCCACAGTGACTTTTACAGAGTAAGCAGGTTGAGGGTTCAGTGCCTCTCTGAGAAGTGCTTCAAAACCTGGTAAAAGCTTCATTTCTTTTCAAACAAATGTGCCAAGTGTCCTGCAGTGTGGGCTCTTAGTCATCCTACCTATAAATGTAAAAACACAGAGGCTAAAATCAGCTGTAAGCAGTGATTTATATTTGTTTTTAGCTCCACCACCGTTGCTTCCATCGGACACAGATAAATTAGTCCCTGCTAGTCCAGAGCGTGATAGTATCTGTATCCTTTTAATGTAAACTCCACCAATCTTTCCACCCAAATCGGCTTCCCCACAGATACTTCAGCGGCCTCTCATCTGTTCAGGAGAGAATGAAAAGGCTTGTGATTTACTTTTCCATTAACCTATTTCATCCTCCTCTATTTCTGGAGGAGTTTTTCGTCATGTCCTAGAACGCCTTTCAACAAGCGGCAGAGAGCAGGTGTCAACTTGAATCCAGCTTTGGTTTGTTTGTGCAGGTGGAGCCAGATGTTTAATATTTGCACAACAAACCAGTCGTCTAATGGTGTTGTTGAGGATAGGCAGGATGGATTTGTCTTCTTTAAAGGGACAGTTCACCCAAATAAAAAATACATGTTTATCCTCTTACCTGTAGTGCTGTTTATCAGTCTAGATTGTTTTGCCAGAGTTGCTGAGTGTTGAAAATATCAGCTGTAGAGATGTCTGCCTTCTCTCCTGTATAATGGAACTAGATGTCACTCAGCTTGTGGTGCTCATAGCACCTAAGAAATATATTTGAAAATCTCAACAGCAATATCTCTTTTCAGAAATCATGACCTGATTACTCAAAATAATCCACAAACCTTGTTGTGAGCAGTTTCATGTGGAAACTAGAGCTGTACCCGACACAAAGTTTTGTCAGTCAAATCAGATTTGGCCATTTAATACAAATATTCAACAATTCATTTCTTTTTTTCCATATAAAGTTTTAAAGTTTGAATGCTAACTGCACTAATGATGGATTGGATTGGAAATGTGCAACAATTTTGCTGACACTAGATATCACACCAAAACCAGAGACTGTGTCGTATTAAGTATCTGTGAACTGTAAATTCCAAGCTCTCTTCTGCTTCCAAGCAGAAGAGAGAAGATAATGTTATCTCAGAGCCTTATGGTGGAAAGTCTCGCCCCCTCTGTACTGCTGCATCACGTCTGCAGCTAACTGTGCCAATAGCCTCGATTACACCGAGCAGTTCAGTACATTTTTTTTTTCTGTTTCCACTGTGAAAAGTTGTGGATGGTACCAATGGAACCGTTCTGTACCATCTCCATGTTTGGTCCCCCCTCTGTTGGGGTACCTAGCACACAGATCTGGTACTAAAAGGTGGAGCTGTGAACACTGCAGTCTGATTGGTCAATAGAGGACGGTCACTCTGCTCAGGGCTGAGTTGTGGCTGGTTTTGAGGCTCATGTAACCACTGTTGGATCTTCAAGCATTATAAATATATACACTTCAACCGGGATGGCATATATTCTAATCCTCACTTGGAGAAAAAAAAGCATCACGAAGTGTCGTTCCTGTGGGCTCCAGCAACACTAAACCCCTGAGCTTGCCTGAGAAGGACTAAATGCACAAACCCACTATTTTTAATATCCCATGGAGAGAGACTCTCACTGCAGCCTGTTTTATTTTGTTCTGAAAATGTCGGTGTGCAGCCTCATTCTGCGGACGATGAACCAGGTGCAGACTGATAAAGGAGGAAATACAGTGAGTGCTGGACGGAGCAGTGAGTAACAACAGGGTTACTTTGGGTTACATACTGAAAGTGTTTGGTGGATACGGGGCTCAAGAGTAGCGTGAAAGTCAAGCACTCACTCCACGGCAAAATCTAAGGATTTCCAACAGTACACTGCACAGCACACTACCTGGCAAAAAAACAAAAATGACAGCTCAACTTGAAGTAATGTCAGTAGACTGGGGTGACAATTCGAATCTCCAACTTCAAAGGGCAGCCCGAGGAGAAACTATTTTCTCTCTACCAAATAACACCCATGAACCATATCACTGTGCAGGAGGAAGTGTGCATCTACTGCTAGCCCACCTAGCACCACTGAGCTAGCTAACATTACAGCTCAGCCGAGGACGACGCCATTATTGTTTACAACTTGCTGTCATAAGAACAAGCCTCTCGTCTATGAGTAGATGCACTCTTCCTTCTGCGTGGTGATACGGTTGATGGATGTAGTTCAGTAGAAGGAAAATAGTTCCTACATGAAACTGCTCACAACAAGTCTGTGGATTATCTTGAGTAACTATCACGTCTTTCATGTAGGAGAATCTTTTTCCTCTATGTGGAGGAAAAAGCTGCATTCACTGGAGGTTTTAGAAGTTTCCAGATGACCCCGTGATATTGCAGGTTTGTGAGGAGCCTCAGGACAGCAGGAGGCAGAGGAGAGTTCACTGCAGCCTGTGAACCTCTGTCACTCACTCGGGTGGGGAGAAAATGCAGCGTGAGGAAGAAACAGCGCTGAGAGGGAAACCAGCTGAAAACACACGCACCCTGCAGAGGGTGATGACCCCATGTCCTAATGCACACACACACACACACACAGTATCAAACATGCATGGGCACACAAAACTCGGTAGAGCAACATACATCGCGACATGTGACCACTCAGATGCACACGCACGCATAGTGTATGTCCCTGTGTGTGAATACATGTCACTATTTGTCCGACAGCAATGTCCTCTCCTCTAATCCTCCTCTAATCTTCTCTCTGCCCTCAGTGTGTGTGTGTATCTGTGTGTGGGCACATGTGTGTTCAGTTATGCAATCCGACATAACATTATTATCAACCCTGGAATTAATTAAGCCATGTGCCAAAACAACATAATTAATTGGAGACATGATTATCCGTGTCTCATGCCAGTTCGTGGCTCCACATGTGTGTGTGCTCACCGAGGTCTCTCCATATTTAGTGTCATCATTAGTATATACATTAAAGCCCTGTAATGTACAAACTCACTGAACCCTCTGTCATGCTGCGTACAGTGGTAAACAACATTAGTCATACATTTTAATGAGGTGTTTACTGTTTCGCTAGTGTCATTAAGTCTGTCATTAACCAGTGCAAATCACCACACAGTGTAAATGAATTTATTTGTGTCTTTATTACAGTAATGTGAAACATTTACATTAGTGATGACGGATGATCATTAGAAATTAATGCCGTTGTTTTGTATATTCTGTTAGGTAAATTCATTATTACAATAATGTAAGTGCAAGTAAACAAGTAGATGGAGGCACAGGATATTACATTAATCAGACTGTAGATTTATTCACTCAACAGTTGTTCTTTTCCTCATCAAAATCATCATCCTCCCTCCTCTATCTCAGCTTCCTCCTCTTTTTTCTGCGCATCAACCTCCTGTAAACTCAGCGCAGTCGCCAGAAGAAAATGTCAGCATCGTACTCTTCTGCAAACCACGAATATGTTACGTTTGCACGTTCCATATGCAAAATACCAGTGTTTCTAAAGTGACATAGTATATAAGCTGACTTTGTCATCTGGAGGTGGAGGGGATGGTGGATGACGTGACACCCGAGCAAGACACCCGCCAAGCTGCAGACTACTACAGAAACAACGAAGCACAAAACCAGTTGCGATTTAGCGAGTCATTGCTGTGTTTCCAGCAACATTTTAGGCACCAAATGTGGGTGTTTTGTGGCAAACTGTCGCCATTTTTCTAACAAGGACTAGGAATGCACGATATTGGATTTTTTGCCGATATGTAACAACTCATTTGACCAATAAACGATACAGACATCAATATATCCTCTTTTTCCTACCTAGTGGTGCTCCCGTTTCCTCCCACAGTCTAAAGAAGCCCAATCAATCTCTTTTCAGCATTGGCAGTATAAAAACAAAATCAGGGAGTGCAGCAAAATGCCGCCTGCCTACTTTTGTTTATATAGAATGCGCCTTTTTCGGGGCAATGGGGGGCGTGAGCAAGTAACAAAACGTGTAGCTCAGTGTGTGACATAAACGTTGACGTGGGAGGGAAGTCAGCCCGTTCCTCACCGTCCCCGTCATCTGACGGTTAATGGCCTCTTCGTTTGCAAGAACAAGGAGGGCGCGCAATTCTTTGTCTCCCCAGTTGCTCATCTTTACAGTGTCTGTCAGGTTTGTGTTTCCCTCTTGCTACTAGCTGCTCGCTAATTCCTGCTATCAGCTGTTTCCTGTTTATCCACCGCCAGTGGCTCACACATGTGGCATCATCAACAGCTCCTCCCACAAGTCTTCAACAGCCCCTCCCGTTGCGGAAGGCCGCCTCGGTCTGTTTAAACTAAAAGGGTTTCGCCAACAAGACTACCCTACGAGGCGGAAAATTGGGCGCCTCGGATCAACTCGCCAATCCAGCTCTGTGTGTCTGAACGCTCGCAGCTGGCCGGCAAATCGGCCCAACATTCGCGGATAATCTGGCAGTGTAAAAGGAGCTTTTGTGTCAGCCCTGTGATAGTCTGGCGACCTGTCCAGGGTGTACCCCGCCTCTCGCCCACTGTCAGTGACCCCTAACAGGATAAGTGGTTAGGGAAAATGAATTAATTTTAATGATCATCAAGTCTCCTCTGTAGTGGAGTTAACATCATATTATGCATGTATACTCCTATCATGATGGCCCACCAGCAGATGGAGACATGAAATACAATACTTTTCAATGTATTTAATTTTCATTCATTGTGAAAAATACGACAAAGCATGTTGGTTGATTCTGATAGTTCATTTTAAAGCCAGTATCAGCCGGTGCTGATGTTACTGTGCATCTCTAGCGAGGATAGTGCCACGAAATTCGGTTGTTTTTTACCGAGTCATTGCTGCTTCTCCAACGTATCTGCTACATAATAATGTGCAAATGTAGCTGTGGTTTGCGGACACATACTTTTTTCTGGTGATTAGGTTGGTCAGCTATATTCCTCTCTTCCATCTAGCTCCCATTTTACACTCTGCTCTAACCGTTCCTCTTACTCTGCCTTCTACTCCTCTTCCTCCTCCTCTAACTTCTTCCTTTGATCATGATCTTTACCTCACCTTAATTAGATTAAAGGGCTTTTATAGCCTAAACATAACCATACATCAGTTAAGTCATGATTTAACTGCTTCCAGTGGATATTGAAGGCAAATAAATATGATACATAGTCAGTGAATGCTCAGCTGATACGTTCAGTAGTAATATTGTACAGTTAATGTTTTTTAAATTATATCAGTGAAGAACTAGATTTCGGCAGCGTTTAGTTTCAAACATATTTGCTGTTGTAGGTTAATTGTATATAAATCTAATTTCCAGGACAAGGGGTTGCGTCCTATATCACATATCACCTTCTTTTCCTCATCCTCACCTCTCCCCCTTGTTTTCCTTTTTCCTTATTTCCCCCTCCTTCTGCTACTTCACTTCCAACTCCTCGTTTTCATCCTCTCTTCTACTCTCGTGCTTGTTTTTCCAGCTTCTCTTTCTTCTCTTCCTCATCCCTATCCTTCCTCACTGTACACTTTATTCCTTTTCCTTATTTCTGCCTCTTTCATGCTCCCATCATCCTCCTCCTCACCTTCCTCTCCTCGTTCTCATTATGCATTCCTCTCCTCATCCTCTGCTCACAGCTGTTTGACCTCTCCTTTCTTCCTCTCCCTCCTCTCTTCCTCTTCTTACTCATTATTTTCCTTCTCTTTTATGTCCTCTCCCCCTCGTCTTATTCCTTGTCACTCCAGCTTCCTTTCCTCCTTTCATCCTCTCCTCCCTTCCCCTGTGGACGGACAAGACTGGTGAAAAGTTCCACTTGTCTTTTCTCCTCCTGCTCCTCTCCTCTGCTCCTATTCTGTCTCCTCCTATGGGACTCTCCAAAAGTGTGACAGTGTAACAGCTCCTTCTTCCTCCTGCCTGCCTCGTCCCCTGCTGTACTGTTTAATCCTGTCAAAGACCGTGTCTTCTCCTGTCTTCTCTCCCCTTCCATCTGCTCATCTCCTCCTTGACACGGCGCAGAAGTTTCTCCCCTCTGCTCCTCCTTTTGTCTTTACATGTTGACAGTTTGCAAAGATACCTCCCCCACCTCCTCTCACTCTGCCCTCCTCCTCTGCCTCCTCTGATGGAGCCTGAATCCATCAAACATGACAGGGTGCAAAAATCCTCGCCTCTCCTCTCTGTCGATTGTTTGTTCTTTCCTTCCTCGTTACCCTTTTTCCTTCACCTCTCCTTCAGTCCCTCTCTCCTCCTCTCCCTGTCGTCTCCCATCACTGCTGGGGAACTGGGGACTCTATCAAATCATGACGAGGTGTGAAAGCACACACATACACACACATATACACACATGCTAACTCTTGTCAGCACATATTGACCCACGTTGCACCCAGACAAATAGACAGACGCACCGACTACATGAAAAAAAGAAGAGAAGGGCTCCATATTTAATCAGAAAGTATCAGCACAATTTATTGTGTTGGAGTGCAGAGTGAGCACACTCAGGCTATTAAAGCAACACTTACCTTTCTGGAAATGTTATGCTTTGCTTTGTTTAGGTTAAAATGCTATTAATAAGCTGATGGCACACTAAAATGTAAGTGAATTCCACCAGAGATAACAACTCATAATTGTACCATTCTCATATGGTTCTTAGAAAACTCCGACCAATTGGCCGAGCGTCCTGTCTGTCTTCCCCACGTGGAGGCCTCCGACTGACGTAACCGCTCGCATAGCATCTTATTGTAAAACTCATCAGTCATCACTGACTCCGGTTGAGTTTGAAAACTGCAGGGTTGCGTTTGACTGTCTTGGTTGTAACGTTACACTCGCTCTCCTCTTCCGTGTATCTAACGTTACCTTGCCAACGCCTACGTCTATCATAGACATAATGAGGACGTAATGGAGGGAGGTGGAGTTTAACTGTGCATTCACACCAAAAGCGTCATGAAGGAAGCGCTTGCAGAAGGCTGCCAAGGGGCGGGAAGCTAACTTATTGGGTTGGTGGTAAATAAGCGGGAGCTCTTTGGAGGGAAAGTGTGTCTATATATATAGCACGTACATCTTCCGCTTCCTCTTTCACCATGGATCGCACTTTGGGAAGCCTGTTTTGTATAGCAGCAGTGTATTTGCTGAGGAAACGCAGGGCTCGCCACAATCAACTTCTCCTCCATTTTTGTCTTCTCTTTCTTTTTCTTTCACTGTCCTGCCTAGAATATTCACAGTCTGTAATTGGCTGCTGCTCGCTGCTGCTTCGGCAGCGTTGCTGCTCATTTGCATAAAGTTGAGCTTCTCTCAGCTTCACAGTGACGCTCCAGTGGCTGGCATCGCGCTGCTCACTGCCGCCGACGCTCCAGACACCCTTCGTAGCAAGCGTACATTGAAAATGGATGGCTGCCGGCCACTTATGACGTTCATGATGCTTTTGGTGTGAATGCACAGTAAGTGTGAACTCCCAGAAAACAATTTGTCTATATGACATGTTGTGTTCGTAAGTGTTCCGAACGACCTTTCTTCAAGGTCGGGTGCCAGGCGTGATAATCACATAAATGTAGACAGTGGAGACTGATAAAAGACGAAATGCAGTGAGTGACAACAACCCCACCCACATTTAAGAGGACTGTTTGCGGTGGAAACACTAGGGTCTAGGTACCACGTCTGAAGGGTTACTGTTGGTTCCATAGGTACTACACTGAAAGTGTTTGGTGGAAACAGGGATGAAGCGTCTCAGTAACGTATTAATGTTATTAAGTACAGCTGTGCTTTTCCTTCTATGGCTTGTCAAAGCGTCTACCATGATAAAGGTCTATCTCCGCCCTGTTTACACCGCCATGTACATGCCCAGTGTATGTGAATGGTCTTGTGATATTTTCAGGTGTGTTAGTACGGACAGAGACTTTTTCTAAATCAGTGCTAAAACGCTTGTGTGTGGAGATTGTTTTCATTTTGTAACACTGTTTTAAAATGAAAATATATTAGTGTGGATGCAGCCTTAAGGTCCTCAGATAGAGAAGAAGAGTCTAATGCATCTCAGCTGCTGCTGCAGGGTTTGCTCTCTTGATTTTTATCAGAGACGTGACGCGTCAGACACACTCATATGAAAAGACACATGACAAGTTTCCTTCAGGTCTTAAAACTGGAAGGAGGAAGCCTTCCAGAGAAATTTAAACCACTGTCCTAACTTTTTAATCTTTATTCATTTGAAGAATATAAGTTGGTGTTTTTACAGTGCATCCATTATCTTATTTCAAATTCAGACAGGAGGAACAGTAAACTACAGGGGCAGTCTGGGAGCGCAGACCTCAGCCAAGGCCAAATGTCCCATTTTGCAGTGTGGATGAACGTGAAATTAATTTGTGTATCCGCCCCATGATATGAGTCCACTCCAAAATTTCATGGGTTCCTCCTCAGCATATGCTTCACCCTTCCACAACGTTGCATGAAAAATTGTGCTGTTAGTTCTTCCATAATCCTGCTGAGAAACGAACAAACCAAACTGAAAGTGTGACCTCCTCAGCAGGACGTGACAAACGAAGGAAAAGAAAGTAAACTCAGGAAGTGAAGATCAAGATAAGGTCCAGCATATTAGGATGTCTAACCAAAATACAAAGGTGCTCACAGGAGGAATGGACTAGAAAAGTAATGAAAAGTAGATAATCCTCTTTTGGGAGTCGTGGCAGGCAGAGCAGATTATGAGAAATGCTCTTAAATTTAAAGAGAACTAAGGACACCACTAATGTGAGAGAGATACCACCAATGGACCCCGCATGGACTCATTTGTCTTTTGTGAAAAACCGAAGGTAGCTGTATTATTTTGTCAGCTATGTTTTCAAGGTTGCTGAACTGAATGAGTAATGTGCTCCTTGTCGGTTTTCTGTGTCAGGTCGCTGGAGCTCACACGAATCGAAACTTTATCAGAAAAGAAGGAGTTAGAGAGCCAGGCAGAGAGAGAGAGAGAGAGAGAGAGAGAGAGAGAGAGAAGGAGGGATACAAACTGGAGGTTTTAATACTGAGACGCAGAGACAAAGAGGATGAGATGACAGAAGGTAGATCAAAATGAAAATAAAGATTAAGAAAAGAAGGAGCCGGGGTTAGAAACAGTTACGTAACAAGAGACAGATATTTGGGGATAGGGCGGAGGTAGGTTACGCCCTGCTCATATTTTTTGTGCTGCCTATTTAAAGATACAGTGTGCACAATTATTAGGAGTTTGGAAATGAAATTTAATTCCCAGTGTATTTCAGAAGTTTGAGGAATATTCCTGTGTACGTGTTCTGGCTGTGAGGCACATAGGGCTGTATTTAATTTAATTGAGCTGCAAAGGAGCAGAGAGAAGGACACCGGAGGGAGGAAAAATCAAAATGATAAATGGTACAGACAGCGGCTTTGACAGGAAGCAGCATCTTACCCTGCAACATTCAACCTCTGTCAGGTCCATTTACACACACACACACACACACACACACAGGCTAACAAGGATACTGCCCGGTCATGTTCATCCCACATGAGGTTCAGCATAGGCTGTTAATTGAGTTCATTAAATCACCATCAGGCAGTGTGAAATGGTGTGTGTTTGTGTGCTTGTGTGCAAATTCAATTCATTGTGAATTGAATTTAACTAAAAGAGAACCGTGACGCACATGTGAGGTGTAATTCTCACTTTGCAGTTGAGGTAAAAATGTTTGACGTGATATTCAGAGCAAACTGTTAAAAAACTAGAAGGCCACTCGATGAGCACAGACCTCCACCAAAGAGATATGTAAATCTGCAAATGCAAGCACCACATATGTCTGGATATATTTCCCAAACTATTAGAATAAAGTCAAAATATAGTTGTGCATAATTAAGGCCTCATTAATTCAATGGATAACTAAACTGGAAATATACATTTGTGAAAACCAGAATTTGCCTTTTTGTGAATATTTTAAAAACTATGTTAACAGTCGTTTTCAAATTTGTTAAGAAGTCAGATAGTGAATATATTTCTTCAAATGTGTGGTTGATATTGTGCTTTTCAAAGTACTGTAGGCTGTATTTTTAAATAAATGCAAAATCTGCAGAAATGAGTGTGCCAAATTATTGTACAAGTTGGTCCTAAGAGCATATAACTTTTAGAAAATAAAAACTAAGCACCTTTTTAAACGTTTTATCGTTTGAAAATACTAATATTGCCTACAACTGTATTCAAACTTCAACAAAAACAGCAGTTTTCTCTACCGTTGTATACAAAATAAAACTTTTATTGTCTTTGAAACATTTCAAGTAGGGATATTCCGATCCAGCTTTTTCACTTCCCATCCGATACCGATATTACAGCCTTGAGTTTTGGCCGATACCGATACTGATCAGATCCAAGCACGTATTATACATATTCACTTATTTTGTTGTCAGTCATGTTAGAAAAGGTTTGATCAAGCAATATTACTCTAACAAGAAGAACTGCTTAATCGGGTTAGTTAGAATGATCCACAACAGTTGGTATGAGAAACTGACCTGTTTATTGTTAACAGGGTTAAATAAACAAACTTTAAACTTGAACATTAACATTAAATAAAAAATATAGCTGGTTTGCTTTGGCTGCTTTGGCCCCTTAATAAATAGAAAATAAATCAACACAAGAAATCTTTAAAATGTCTAACACTGAAATTAAAATAGCAGCAAGACTCCACACACTTGTGCTTTGGCCCCCTAATAAATAAAAAATAGATTAACACCACAAGACATTGTTGACATTTAACAAACAATGCAGCCTTTCCTTTTCAGTTATTTTAGTAGTGTCAGTGCCAGCCTGGTGCTGCTGTTTCCTGTGTGTCTGCATGCTGGCCTGGTGGATTGACAGTAAGTGCTGGAGCGGATCACTGGAATGGACTGCTTGAATCGCGGAGTGCTGGGCTGGCCGGATCAGGCTCCATGAAAAACTGGATCGGAGTTCTTGGATGGGCATTTGTCCATGCAGTCCGATCCGATGCCGATGCATGTTTTTTGCTAATATCGGCGGCCGATACCGATCCGAATATTGGATCGGGACATCCCTATTTTTAAATATAAAGTTTTTCCTCTAATGTCCAATATAACCTTTCAAGGAGGGTCAGAAGTCGCTGGTCAACTGATTTAGTTTGGTTTCTGATGACTTCTCTGCTGATACTGTGTGCTGCACCTTGTATGGCTTTCCAAAGCTGGTCTTTTGAGCTGTATTACTTGCCATCTGTAAATCATTTTCTTTATAATGGCCATGAGTTCTCAATTAGGTTGAGATCAGGTGAGCAGGCAGGCCAGTTCATGAGGCGATCGTCTCTAAAGCCCTGAGATGCCAACCAGACTTGGGAATAATGTGAGGCATGTGACTTTAGCTGATTGTCTTTTCCACCATGGAAGGAAGTTTGTCTTGAGGAAAGTGCAGAACCCTTCAGAATTCACTTTTACACCATCCTGAACCCGAAGAGAACCAACAAGTTCATCATCAACAATGGCAGCCCAGAATATAACACCATCATCGCCTTGTAGACATCGCAGTCGAGTTGGAGCAGCATGGCCACTTGAAATCCAACCATCTGGTCCATCTAGGGTTGCCCGGCGCTCATCTGTGAATATAACTTTGGAAAAGTCGGCCTTCATGTATTGTTTAGCCCATTCCATTCGTTTTTCCTGATGTATTTTCTTCAGTGGTGGTCTTGTCTTTGCCTTTTGGACCTTTACCTCTCGACCTGGATACGTCATTGAGCCCCACAGCTTCAAAAATGGCCTTACTGGCAGCTTAGGGTCTTTTAGCAACCCTTTTGTTTGATTCTTGACAGTTCTCAGCTTGATAATGTTTGGCAAGCTTTTCCTACTCTGGGTTTTCTCCCATCCTGACTATTTTGGAGGTCACTGGCCCATGGTCAAAGTTGAATAGGACTTGCATAATAATGTTGCACACTTATTTACACGTGGTCTGTGATATAGGATATTGGAAAGCTTTGTAGATTCAAACAAGAAGGGTTTTGTTAAAGCACAAGGCCTTAAATTCATCATACTAAAACACTATATTTTCCTGAACAGCAGCCTTCCAGATTTTCAAGAAAAGCTTGCATAATAATTTGGCACGTAGTGTATTATCATGTACATAAAAGAGCAAAGACTATCAAGATCACTTGTAACAAAACACTGTATGTTCACAAGGTAGAAGTTTTTACTTGGACATCCAAATACGTATTTCGGTTGGTCATCATGACAAGAAAAATCAACTATAACAGCTCTACTTGAGAATGTAATGAGCATGTGATTTATGGAGTGGAAAAAAACATGCAGTTTAATTTTACGACTCTGAACTTTAACGGCGTCACACTTAACTCATTGTTGCAGCAGGTTTTATTTGCTGCTCTTCTCTCCTTCAGCGTTCACGCTTCACATCCCCGCAGGAGGCCGCGATGCAAAACTGCTTCTTGCTTATGATGAAGTAAAAGTTTGACGAAACCGCTCCTGGCAGAAATTTGCATGCATGTGTGTGTGTGATTGAGCTATAAGCTCCATGCTGTAACTCAGCTGAGGGGAACAAATGACCAATGAATTGGTGCCAACCGTCAATGTACTGCACTATAATGGAAGGCAATAGCATGAATAACCGTCCCCCCATGGAAAATGTGATCTTGGCCTTTCTCTTTCTCCCTTTCTTTGTATTTCTCCTCCTCTTTGATCCCGGCAGTGAGTTCAGGCTCTATAGTGAATCTCAATTACTGACACACACCATAAAGAAAAAAGAAAAGGGCGAGAAGAAGAAGAAGAGATGGTGGTTGTGTGTGAGAATTAGAGAGACAGAGATAATGAGACGAGAGAGGAACTGGAAGTATATTTTCATTTAGTAATGCCACCGTCACTACTGAACAGTGAAAATCTAATTATTTCAATTGAAAGCAGCGGCACATCTAGATATTAATAAAACACAAAGGTGGATGCCAGAGGTGGAAATTGAGTATCACTGATTTGAATCATTAGTTGAGTTTATTTCCAGGATCGATGTCTGTTTCATTCTAATGAGAGGAACTCCTTCGTTAATAGATATCAATTCATTTAGTGACAATTATGATTTAGCATAGTTCAGTTTGGTGTTCCTGTGTTGAAGATTTGTGTATGTATGTTAGGGATGCACTGATATGGATCATTTCAACTAATACGATAACTGATAATTACCTGCTTTTCATGGTCAATAACCAATACGATCACCAATAATTTCACATTTTTGTGATTTAAAAAGAAGTGCATAACTTGTAGTTTATGTACACCTGAGAAAATATGGATGATTCAATATTCCGTAGCTCTGACATAACCAAATCAATCCGACATCACTGTTGCTAACACAACAAAAACAAGTAACAGTTCTGACTCTTCCATACCTGCCGATATCAGGTCTATGCTGAACGCCCCTGCCCCTGCCCCTGTATAACCCTACGCTACAGATGAACATAATAAAATAATAATAATAAAATACAAGGATGTGAAAGTAAAATGACTCCTAATCAGTATTAAATTTCTAGTTAACGGTAAGAGAGAGGGAGATTATGAAGCCCAGAGACAAACACTGATTGCTGACTCATATGAACATCAACAGGTCCGTGTTACATCTGGTGCATGAAATGTTTATATCATCACACTGCATGTTTATAAACACACCCAGGCACTGACTCCGCGTCCCATGATAGACTAGCCTACAACTACCAAGTAGTTGTGATGCGCTATTGATTCACCTCACACCTTAACACTCAACTCAGACAAACAAGCGGCTGTGTCTCACACACACATGGTTAGCGGTTACTATCCTCCAGAGACCTGAACTTTGGTTTGGTATGCATTTTTAATTCCTCCTAGCTAGGGATCAGTAGGACCCAATAAGTATAAAAACTCAACATTGTCAACTGTAATAAACTCCCAATGTCCTGAAACGGGACGATAATGAAGTCCCAATGTCCTGAAACGAGATAATAATGAAATCCCAATGTCCTCAAATGAGCCAGTGTCCTGAAACGAGACAATAATAAAGTCCCAATGTCCTGAAACGAGCCCCAATGTCCTCAAACAAGATGATAATGAAGTCCCAGTGTCCTCAAACAAGACAATAATGAAGTCCCAATGTCCTGAAACAAGACAATAATGAAGTCCCAATGTCCTCAAACGAACCCCAATGTCCTGAAACAAGACAATAATGAAGTCCCAGTGTCCTCAAATGAACCCCAATGTCCTGAAACTAGACAATAATGAAGTCCCAGTGTCCTCAAACGAGACGATAATGAAGTCCCAATGTCCTGAAACGAGACGATAATGCAGTCCCAATGTCCTCAAACGAGCCCCAATGTCCTGAAACGAGACAATAATGAAGTCCCAATGTCCTCAAATGAGACGATAATGAAGTCCTAATGTCCTCAAATGAGACGATAATGAAGTCCCAATGTCCTCAAACAAGTACTTCCTAATTAACAGCGTCTCATCTTGTAAGTGTTGCTAAAATTAGTCAACTTTGTTGCCATATCAAACTACAAACATTATTAATCATAAACAAACAAGTTTCAACCATAAAATGTGATCAGCTTTTGGACCTTGTCCACTTTTGTGTTGGGATTGGCTGCAGACTGACTTGGCAGAGATGGCTGCCATCTTGTTTCTACATAGATTAGTGTATTGTGCTCTCACTACCACTAGATGGCACAAAAAGTGTCCACGAACGAGGACAACAGGTCTGAGTTAAGAAGAATGAAGTATAAGGTCAGGTAAACCAAAAATGTGATGTCCTCATACAAGGACACAGGGTCTCAGGAGGTTCATAAATTTAACAACAGAGTCGAGTCGTTGGATGTTACCCACTGCTGCTAATTAGCTCGTGCTAACGCTTTGGAGACAGTCCTTTGGCGCCGCATCGAACCTACAGCTACAGGAAGTAGCTGAGTACATGTGCATTTTACCTAGTGGTGACGGTGTCATGAAGAAGAACAAATCATGAAGACCCTGGTGTCCTGAGATGCTGATAGTTTGGTTTTAGTATAAAGAAAGAGCCTTTTTCATTTCGGCACTGTACACACAAGTTTTTAAGAATTACAGGGCCCAGATGGATGCTGTCATTACACATTAAAATGTATAACTGCCATGTTGCTGAGTCCATAACAACTACAAATACATACAAATTGAAATGTACTCCCTCAGTAGGGCTGCTGTAAGTATCAACATTTGTAATACAAGTCTCTCAGGTGTCATGAGTCTGACTGTTAAAAGTTGATGAGATGACATGTTCTTTTAGCGTCACACGGTGCTGCTGCATCTCTTGTTTGGCATTTACATAACTTTTGTCTATTTATAGCTCTAATATCTTCTTTACTTCTACGTAACTGCTTCCTCTCTCTGGAAACTTGCAGGCTGTGTTTGCTCCGGCTGTCCAATCATTCCCCAGCATCTACAGCGTCACCAACATGGCCTGCTTTGTGTGTTTTAACTGTCTTCTTATTTTATTGTTTGTTTTAATGTCTGCACTCAGGACTCCTTGGAAAGCAGGATTGACACTAAGTGGATTATCCTGGTGAAATAAAATCAAGTCTACTGCCGCCCTGTTTTAACTCTGCCGCCGGTTGTTGTCTTGTGGTGTTTTCAGAGGAGAAGGAGAAGGAGGAGGAGGAGGAAGAAGAGGCGCTGACGGGGAAAGATGAGGAGGAGCAGCGCATCGCTGAGATGGGCCGTCCCACGCTGGGAGACCACGTCAAGCTGGAGGTCATCATAGAGGAATCATATGAGTTCAAGGTAAGGCAGGGGGTCTGTTTGTGTGTGTGTGTGGTCAAATTAATCAAAGTTAGACATCTGACTTGAACTGAATTGATCCTACAGAGATGACAGGAGCACATGTTTAAATGTGCAGTGTCATTTACTGTTATAAATTTGCTTTAGCTCTCCAAATAATAAGAAGAAACAAAAGAAAAACCCTGGTGTATGAGGACAGTGTTCTGGCTCTAGTCTTTTAGATGATTCCTATTAACTGCAACCAAATTAAATGACCTCACACACGACTCTGAAATGTCTGATCTCATTACACAAAGGAAACTTTGAGTTTTAGGACAGCTGAATCAAATCAGTAAACACTGTTAATGGGTTACAGCACATATCAAGGGCCTTCAACTGACACAACGACACAGACTTACACATACGTAACATGTAACATTTGCTCATAGGTATTATATCAACGTTTCTAAAGTGAAGTTATCCTCCTGAGACCCTGTGTCCTCATGTGAGGACATCACATTTTAGGTTTACTTGACCTTATACTTCATTCTACTTAACTCAAACCTGTTGTCCTCGTTCGTGGACACTTTTTGTGCCATCTAGTGGTAGTGATATATAATATAATTATATTATTATTATATATATAATTATCGTTGACAATGTTAGGTTTTTTATACTTATCGGGTCCTACTGATCCCAAATAGCTAGGGAAAATTGAAAATGCATACCAAACAAAAGTTCAGGTCTCAGGAGGATATGAGCTGACTTTGTCATCAGGTGGATGTCACCTGGCCAAGTCACCTGCCAAGCTGTAGATCATTGTTTGCGACCAACAAACAGCAAAACCAGTCGTGATTTATTGCAAGTCAGATTCCAGCAGCATTTTAGGCACGGAACATAAGTGTTTTAAAGTGACCTGCTGCAGTTTTCCCAGCAGGGATAGTGCTTAAAGCAGCTGTTTTTTACTGAGACAGTGCTGCTTTTCCAACAGGAACTGTGCCCCCAATTTTGGGCATTTTAAGCCAAAACACAATATTTTTCTAACATAACCACAGCATTATTGAATTGACCAAGGCATTCAGGGTACTTTGCACGTCATATCTTGTCGTGGAAAGACCATAACCAAACATCGATATGTGACGATATGTGAGAAAGTGTCAACATATTGCAGCGTTTCCTAGCTGTGTTTAAGCCACCGAACTTGGCTGTTTTTCACCAACCTGTTCCTGCTTTTCTTGCAGCTTTTGTGCCACCACACATCGGTGTTTTCAACCAAAACATGATCTTTGCCTAGTGATAGTCAAGTGGTGTTTTGTGCCCAAGCATAACCGCACGTTAACCTCAGCGCTGTTGGGAAACGTTAAGTTCTAATTTCCAGCTGCGGTTGTGCCACCAAAACTGGGGATATTAAGCAGAAACGTGGTCTTTTCCTGACTGTAACAAAGGTGTTTTGTGCCTAAACATAACCACAGCATCATTGAAATGCTACATAAAGTAACGTATCCGCTACATAATAATGTGGATTTGCAGAAATGTATAATGCAAACATTTGTTCTGGTGCTTGGGTTTCTAAATCACTTCTCATGTTACACTCACTCAGTCACAAAGCGTTCCAATACATACAGGAAATAAATGTGATTATTGTGTGCATCCTTTCCTTCCTCTCCCTCTCCCACGCAGACTCTTAAGACAAGTGTGGATGTAATTACCATCCATGTTACATTTTGTGTGTATGTGTGTGCATGTGTGTGTGTGTGTGTGTGTGCTAATGCATGTTCTTTGCTGCCGCTCCACCTCCACACTCACTCCAGACAGAAGACAGTTAATAACACCCAGTAATAGCTCGCCACTTGACAGGATGCTATACTTTGTCAAGTAGTTTTCTACATTAAATTGTGCGGCGTGTGTGTGTGTGTGTGTGTGTGTGTGTGTGTGTGTGTGTGTGTGTGTGTGTGAGTGTGTAGGAGCAAGGGACCGGATCCTATAGTTCCCTGAAGTACTGCCCATTGGCAGATAGTGGAGTACATCAGTGTGAGAGTGTCTGACGTAACAGATTGAAGGAGAAAAGCTGCATTAATGGAAAGTTAACTTTTCAGTCTAAGTGAATTTCATTCAAACAATAAAACCAGTAAACAAATAAAAAGTATCGACAACAAACATGTGATTTGTTTTAGTCACAGTTTTTACATTTAATTCATCATCAGTATGCTTTAAAATGCTTTGTTTTTTGGAGGGAAAAGACCCAAAGATTTCAATAATATGAGTGAGAAAGAGATTCATCAGGGGTCAGCATCAGGTCGAAGGTCATTCGTTGCCCTCAACTGGGTCATCACTGAGATTCATAGCGCCACAAACTGTTGACAGAAAATTCTGATATCTTCATTCACCCACTGTAAGAGTTTCACATTTGTTCACTTCTGCAGAGACGCACAGAGACATGAGCAAATATGTATTTCACACCAGTCCAACTGAGTCTAAAGTAATTATCTAAGGGAGGAAAAGGAGCAGAAGCAAGGGAGGTTAAAATATCAGTGTTACACAGAATGAGAAAGAAGGTATTACAAAAACCTAGACGAGTATACTTAAATAGGCACTTCACGTACAGTGGGCAAAGTAAAGCTGGTTGTGTGTGTGTGTGTGTGTGTGTGTATATGTGTGTGTGCGCGCACACGTGTGTGTCCACAGCAGCAGCGAGGCACTATTGACACCCCTAAGCTCCATTCAGCACAATTAGTATCCCAGTTTCCCTCTGAAGTGGAGAGAGAAGAAAGAGCAAACCCCACTGCTCTGCTAATTAGTGCGTGCGTGCGTGCGTGCGTGCGTGCGTGCGTGCGTGCGTGCGTGTGTGTGTGTGGTCTCAATATTTAATTGTTTCTTCCTTTTGAAGAAAACAACAAAGAAATATAAAGGCACAAAATGAAGGAGACAAGGAGGGAAAGAAGTTTGGAAAGAGGGAATAAAGGAAAAGAGAAGTCTCCAGAAGCAAAGAATCTACAGCAGATTGACAAAATTGTTTTGCTCATATTTTATAAAGCCCTTTAACTGCTCAGACCCACATAGAGATGAGTGAAAAGTTAAATAATAGATCATTTTTTAATTGCTCTCCTCATCCCCCGACAACAACGTCATTAGGTCCTCGTGCTGTGCAGCCAAACATTGTTCAGTACCACAGAAATGTATTTCCAATTCTCGTGAGGATCTCAGAGTTTCTAAATATACCAAATGTGCGGTTTCATTCCTGGGAAGTATGTTTAAAAATATGCTAGCATATTAGTCGCTGCTTTGAATATTTCACCCAGTGCACATCATATATCATTGGATCAAACTGGCACATGGTATTTATGTGACACTGACCAGATTAAATGTTTTTTTCCAGCCTTAAAGTTACTAAATGGATCTTTTAAAGTGGGGCTATATGAGATACTTACTGTATCTATAGTCAGTGTATCATCCACACTACATGTCTAGTGGCACCCCCACTTTGGAGGAGCAGGCAGGCTTAACACCACAGGAGCTAAGCAATGTGCTGCTATGGACTGGGGTTAGCAGCAAAAATGTATTTTAGCCATCTAAAAAAATAGTCCCACCCAAGAAAAATCTTCATCCATTTAAGTGTATGCTGTGTTGAGAATATTTTCTCTGCTTGACCTTGCGGCAGGCAGCCCTTTGCACTGGGGAAGCTGTTCACAGCTTCAGTTCCCCATCTATGCTCTCATCAAAGCCACCAGACTCCATTAACAAAAACAGTAATTTAAGCCTGCTGAACACAGGAGCTGTTAGTCTGTTTGTGTTATTGTGTGACTTCGGTGAGTCTGAACTAACCCTTTCAGATACCAAAGTCAAACAATAACACAAACAATGTAAATGTAAAACACAAAGAAAGATACATATTTATAATAAGAGTAAAGGCAAAAAATATATATACAAGGTAAAATTAATTACTAAATGATTTGCAATTTTTTAAATCACCATTAAAAATAGCAAAAGTGCAGAAAAGATAAAAAAGATTATTTAAAATAACACAATCACAACAGCAGGGTAAAGATTAACATATGCCTGTGTCTCTGTGAGGCTGTAAGTAGTGTTAGTTTTTGTTCAAAATTAAGACCGCATTTCCCACAAACCCCATGTTTTCCTGCCCACCCCAGCCCATTTGAAAGCATTCAACATGTTACAACCAGCTTCAGCATTTGTTTCTGTCTCCTGTCACCAGACATTCTGAAAACTTTTGTGTTTGCTCTGAAAGGACAGTGCCAGCTTCCTGTTTAATGGAGTGCAGCAACAGATTTCCAACACCGAGCAAATGGCTAATTCTCAGACGTGAATGGCTTCGTGAAATGAAATGACATCTTGAGCACTCAGTGAACAGACGGGTGTCTCTCCTCTAACCATATTATTCCTCTGTTCTTTGGCAGAACACGGTGGACAAGCTGATAAAGAAGACCAACCTGGCTCTGCTGGTAGGAACCAACAGCTGGAGAGACCAGTTCATAGAAGCCATCACTGTGAGCGCAGGTAAGGCCAGAGGAGACATATGAGTGTGTGTGTGTGCTGAGTGTGTGTCCGTTTATCAGTTCAACAGTTCAGAAGTTTACCAGGGTCGTCTGAGGTGGTCTGTGTGTGCCCTAACGATCAATACAACCAAAACTATCAGAGATCTCATGTTAAATGTGTGCGCATGGGTGATTTGCTACTCTAACGATGCTGAATGCATCATAATGGCAGGCTGTGTGTAAAATGAAGTGGGGTGATTTCATGGTCTGAAGGAGTCAAGTGTGTGCATGTGTGTGTGCGTTTATGATTCCTAATGGTTACTGGAAAGAGGACTGGCCTGGGCTGATGGTTCTGGACAGACAAACACTGACCAGATGGGAGATTATGTTGATTGCGGGAGCGATTGTATGTGTCTCAGCCTCCACTGTGACAGAACGAGTATGTGTGTGCGCGTGTGTTTATGTGGGATCGAGAGGAGAAGAGGAAGACGGGAATATTTAACACTTATCTGTCACTGTCAAGACTCGTTATGAGCCACGCTGACGTTAATGTCCCATGAAGAGGGAGACAGAGAGCATACATGTGAACAGGGAGAGATAAGGAGAAGGGTGTGTGTGAGGAAGACCATGTATTATGCAGGGAGAGACAGAGACGGAGTGAGATTGCATGCAGTGAGGAAGAAAAGTCATTGAGAAACATGCACAGTGGGAAAAACAGAATGAATGCACAAAGGGGAAATGTGATGTTTGGAATAAAAGGATGCATGTATGAGGACAAAGTAGGAAAAAGGGAACAAGAGACAGAAAGAATTTATGCAACAAGTGAGCTGGTTAATGAGAGGAAAGGGACACGAGAGCTGGTTTTACTGTAGGAACAGAGACAAATATATAAAAAAGAGGAAGCACCTTTTTCTGTTTCACTGCAGAATCTTCACAGTTCACTGGTTAGTTGTGGGAACTTGCCCTCTGGAGGCAGGACAACATTACTGCAGCTCATCAGTGGCAAAATAAAGAAAGCAATTCTTTATATATCAGAAAGTTTTCACTGCAGACGTGTTTCGGCTTCAACATGCCACTTCCTCTGTGGATTTTATCTACCAAAGAGCTTGACACAAAATGTTCAGAACAGCAAATGTAAAGCTTTTCTCTACTTGTTGCACGTCTTGCTTTGACTTTTTGTAAAATACACATATTTACTTTCTTGCCACCCTCTTACCACATAATACATGTACAGTAGTTAGTCCACAGACCACTGCTGGTTAGATTTAACTCAGCATTGAGGCTGGGAACAGAGAAACAGCAAGCATGGCTCTGTCTGCAGGTAACAAAATCTGCTTACCTTCCTGACCAGCAGAAGTAACTTCTTCAAGTACTGTTGGCAGCGTGGTTGCCTGGCAACCAGACGACATTTCAGGTACTTACTTATGCAGGCTAAGAAATAGTCTAGCACATAACTTCCTGTAACTTTATCTGTTAATTTTACATTGAAGTGTCTGTATGGATTCAACAAGCAAGATTTAATGTGTTAAAGAAATACTTCCCTCACCAAATGCCTGTTTGGAAATCAGTTACTAACCCTATGTAATGTTGAATTCATAAAGAAAACTCTTTTTTTCTCACGATAAACAAAGAATCCAAAAACTAAGACACTTTTTGATGATTTGAAGTAAAAGCTATATCAAAACATCCATTTACAAACTCTCGCACAACTCATGCAGTATAATCCGAGTCTCATTTATCCAGCTAGATGCTCAGTACTTCCCAAACACATGCATTTTTGCTAAAACTTGACCATTTTAAACACTTCAGCATCAACAGTCTCACGCACAGACGAGTAGCGTGCCTGGGCAACTCAATGAAATGCATGAGCAGAATTCAAACGCACGTGCTTGCCTATGTGTGCTACTCATAGCAGACTTGTTTTAAACAACAAGGGTCGCAAAATGCACTGAGCATGTGACTGGAAAAATAAGACTTGGATTACACTGCAAAGGTTTTATAAGAGTTTGTAAACTTTTGCTTCAATTTATCAAGTATTTCCTGTTTTTGGATTCTTCGTTCACCATTGGGGCATGCAAGGAAAACAAAGTGTTCGTCACATATTCAAGGAAACATCAGGTGAGTAAACTGATTTAGAAATGTTCTTATTTGGGATGAAGTTTTCCTTTAATTAGTGAGCCTTAGAGCTGCTAGTGTGAGCACTTTGGACAGAGCCATGCTAGCTGCTTCCCTGTGTCCTGCTTTATGCTAAGCTAAGCTAACTGTACTGTGTGCTGGCTGTAGTATTATATTTACTGGACATGAAAGTGGCATCAATCTTCTCATATAATCAACAATTAGTGTTTAAGTGGCTCATTCATACCCACTTGCCTCGGGTAATTTAATTCCTATCTGGTGTTGCACATGGGACAGTTTTAAGTGTAACAGGGAGTCAGTTTTGAACCCTTAGAGAGCTAGCACTGATTAATGATTAATTCACAACAAGCTGTTTGCTTATTTACCACAGCTACAGTGAATCAGGAATTCAAGGTAACACTTGATGAACTGCGTATTATGTGTTGTTTATTTCATATGAAAATAGTGCAGATAATCACTGCATGCATAATCGAACAAAAAAATCAGCCAATTTGCTGCTGCTGCCTCTGCTGCTGTCTTTGGAACTGGGTTTCTATTTGAGCATTGTTTGTCTGTAGCCTGCTCAATCACTTTAGTGCCTTCAAATAACTTTATCCTGTGTGTGTGTGTGTGTGTGTGTGTGTGTGTGTGTGTGTGTGTGTGTGTGTGTGTGTGTTTGTTTGTGCTTTAGTTAGCCGGCCTGTCAGCCAGCCTTTGTTGGAGAGCTGATGCCATTAATGAAAAGGCCTGTCTTCGCTCTCTTATCTTGGATTAGTTTGTCTAGGCTGACAGAGTGCTGTGTGTGTGTGTGTGTGTGTGTGTGTGTGTGTGTGTGTGTGTGTGTGTGTGTGTGCGCACGCGTGTGCGTGCGTGCGTGCGTGTTTAAGAGAGAGCTGTAAAAAGACAGTGAGTGCAGTTTCCACTAAAGAACACTCTCTCTCTCTCTCTCTCTCTCTCTCTCACACACACACACACACACACACACACACACACGTCTTCATTAGATTGTATTCGCACAACAATTGAGCATTCAGAGGTTTCACCATGTTTGCCTGCCAACTGTAATGGGTCAACTGTATCACACAAACAAACATACACACATGAAGTTGACGAGTCAGATTCAAAACCAGATCAAACTGGAGGATGAGAATTTTCCGACCAATAGTCGTCATTTAGGGCCATTAGTCGACTAGATGCCCGCATGTTTAATGTAATCATTAAATGATATATTTTGGTGGTTTGAGTTGAAGGTGTGAGAAAGAATAGTGTCAGTAACATTGTTAACACTGTGCTACATTACAAAGAAATACAAAACCGTACTAATGACCCTTCATTAATAGAGTGTGCCAGGGCTGACGTCAAAACCCGGAAGTTTAGCATCGCGCTGGTTCCCAGAAGAGAAAGTGAATGTGATTTTTGCATTGCGTTTTGGATTATGTCAGAAAATAAGCTCTGTGGCTAACACAAGTTTATGATACTTACAGGTTTTGTTCAGCGAGATAATCTTCACATATGAACACCTTTCATACCGCATTTGAAGCTTAAATGCGATCGCCAGAAGTAAAAAGCTAACGTTAGGCTTTAACGGACTACATGACTACTCCACGGTTGCATGACTCTTGACGTCACCGCCATTAAGCTTTCAACTGATTTCGGCCGCTTTATTTTAAAAACATTGTATAATGGGGAAATCGGACTGTTTAAGCTAAATAAGAAGCTGTAATGGCGGACTGCCAGCACTCTCGCCTGTTCGGGGGTGATGACGTTTAATGTCCCCGACAGGGTTTGTAGTCATATTGAGCAACTTGTTAGCAACCGCCTTTTTTACGACACGTAAAAGCTTCAAAATTCACAAGTAGGGTATTTACTGACGTGTTTTATGTCGTAGAACAAAACCTGAAACTTGCTTAAGCTTTTGTTAACCACAGACCTTATTTGAGGCATTTTAGCAAAATCCCATTCAAAAAACGTATTGACTTTTAGACGAGAGAACCAGAAGTGCTAAAAGCGCTAACGGAGTTCCGGGTTTACTGGCACACTCTATATAGGCCTATATTTTATCTCCAAGTGCACGTCACACACTGAGCGAGCCGCCTGTTAATGACGCTGTGGGCTAATGGGCATGTAGCTACTTCCATGTTTCAGATGATACGTCATGTTTGTAGTCGACCAATGAAGATGAGTTTACATATCACCTTGGGTTCGTCCTTCACCTTCTCAAAATGATCCCACACTTTGGATTTCCTGCCCGACATGTTATTAACTAGCCTGTGGAATAACCGCAGGTACCAGCCCTGGAAATTAACCTGACTCCTGTCTGACTGCTGAGCATGGACACTTCCTGTGTCTGTCCTTTCATATTAAATTCACACATGGTCCAGTCATACAGGTTTTGATTTATTTTGACCAAGCACAGCTCCTGATAGAGTTTTCATTTGTTTGTTTGGGTTTTTTGTTTTTTTTGTTTGTTTTTTTTGCTGTGACCAATGAAACCCGGTCAGCTAACGTTTGGTCGGCTATAGGGCAGCCCTAAAACTTAGTGTGTAGTATGAATACAGTATGTAATTGGGATTTAACAAAGACAGCGTAGACATAGAGGTTTGGTTAGAGGTGCAGGGAGCTGGGATCAATCTGAAATCAATTAGATTTGTGATCGTTACCACCAGCTCCATTTGTCTGTTTAACTACATCGCATTGAGACTCATTCACACCCCGCATGTTTGTAAGTGTTTATTTAAACCCTGTAGGGTTTCCTCTTTTGAATCAGTTAATTTGGTAAAGTTAGAACAACGCCAACTTGTGTGGCACCAAATAATCTCATTGTAACGCTTGTAAACATGAGACTCATTTTTTCCAAGAGAATTGCTGGGTTCTTTTTTTTTGTAATCAGACACAGTTAAAAGAAGCTGCAGTGCACAAATGTTTGATAGTGTGTGAGGCTCATAATGAGATGTTTCTTCATGTCTTCTTACTGGTGTGTGATGACAGTCCAATTGTGTTTATCTTAAGCAGGGATTGTGGTTTGGATTGCACACTGAGCCTTATTCAGTATTGAAACTCACCATGACTTGTGTTGTCTTATCTTTGCTGATTAAACTGTAATCAGCAGAGACGAAGGTGCATTAAATGGCTTCAGTGGGTTCATCCTTCAGTATAGCCCTTCATTCTTTTTCACTTCCCATTCTGTATTTCACTTCGCCCCTTCTACCACACTGGCTCTCTTCCCATGTCTCCTACCATCCCCCAATTAATTACCAAACATCGGAGGAAGGTCAAAGATTAATTACTTCTCCTGTGGAATACAAATGTGTTGAGGCTCATGATGGAGGCATGAGGAGGAAATGAGGCGGCTTGGCTTTAACATAAGGTCGGGCCAGGGTCAGCTCCTCTGAGCTTGGATGGATGGATGGATGGATGGATGGATGGTAGAGGAGAGAAAGGGTGAAGTATGTTTTTTCTTTAGTGTATAATCTAGAGGTGTTAATATCACATGAACAATTCATATTGTGATACTCGCAATATTTTGACTTTTTGACATATGATGTCATACTGTTACCCACGGCAACAACAAGCATGGCTGAAAGCAAAATTATTTCCGACTCAGTTCCAAAAAGAGGAGCAGCTTCAGTAGTGTGGAATAAACTGTGGCGTCCTGAATGTTTTATGAACAGCCCCGCACTTCTCAGACTCTTTTAGTGAGTTACCGCTCAGAGGGAACTCATTCAGCGGCTCCTCTGGCAGCAGCACAGCGTCTCTCCCTCTCCTCTCTCACTGTGCGCACACATGAGTCAGTGTCATCAAGCGATTTTGTCATAAACCTTTGGTAATGTAAACCTACGTTATTTATATATTTATATTTATATTTATATTTATATTATGAGCTGTTTAAATGTGTAATTTGTGGTAGATTTTATTTAGTTAAACTATTAATATTGTAACAGAATCTAACTCTCACTCTGAGTTACTGCTGTTGTTCACAAACTAAAGAAATTTGATAAATTTTGTTTAGTTTTTACTGAATATTTGAAGGCAAACTGTTTGGTTGACATGCAAAACTGCATCACTTCTTTTTTTTTTTTTTTTACACTAATATGTCATACCATCAAAAATATCAGTATCGCAAAAATACCCTGTAATATCATGACATTTTTTCAGGGCCATATCGGCCATCCCTAGCATAATCACCAGAAAATAAGAATCACTGTATTTTTATACCTTAGAATGAGTTGTTTGTATCTACATAGGGTGCGGGTCCTCGTTCTTGGGGTACGCCACGTTACACCGCCATGTTTGTACAGCAGCCATAGGGCCATTTTCGTTCTTGTGTTCTTGTGTCCTGTCATTTTTGCGTTGACCACCATAGTAAACAGCCTGTCCGCTAACTTCTGACTAATTTGCAATGTAAAATGGCTATAATCAATGTTTTTACCAGTGTTAATCACCTGACTCATTTGTTTTGGAGAGGAACAGACCTCTGCAGATAATTCAGCTCCCAGTAAAAACCTCCTGAACAATGAACACTGAAGGAATTCTAACCAGGAGCTCACGCTTGGAGAAGTTTCAAATCCTGCACACAGCTCCTTTAAATTACTGACAGGAACGAACAAAAGAAGAATGGTAAAAGAGCAGGAAGGGAGAAAATGGAGAGAATGGGTACGGAGGAGCAAAAGCAAGAGAATAAGTGAGTATGAAAAGTGATTTATAACCCATTAAATGAGCAAAAATGGCTCCAACAACTCTTATTACTGTGTGGAAGGTGGGGAAAGAAAAATATAATGGAGGGCAGTTCATCTCTTAACAATATAAGACAAACAAACAAGACATCAGACATCTGTTCATAGAGGTCTTGTGCCGTGGTTGAGGACTTGAAGCACACGTTGTACAAACTGAGCACATATAGCCGCCCTCTCTCTCTCTCACGCACACACACACAGTAAACCTAAATGGAGACATGCTGTAAGTTGGTGGCTCATCCCTTCAAACACACACTGCTGGTTCAAGGGTTTGAACAAGTCCAGAGCGGCTGACACTGATACGGTGGCGGATTTAATACAGTACACACTGATAAGCTAGCTTTGTCTAATCTTATCTCTCTTTCTCTCTGGCTCTCATTCTCTCCATCCTTCCTTCCCTCTAGCATCTAACGCTGTCTCTTATCTCCTCTCAAATGTATTAGATTAAAATCGAGATTAAAATCACATTAAACACGCCTCAAAATGCTCCTTCTTCTTGACCAAAGACAAGTATTTCTCATTGTCTCTCTCATCCTTCTTCTCTGTCCAAAGTGTCTGATTACGATCTTGATGTGTCAAAGCCCTCCAGAAATTTGGCCTCATATAAGGGAAGAGATATCTCTTGTAACTTATCACTTCATCAGTTCAATTAGGGGAAGATTGCAGATTTAGAACCAGCTTTTCTGCTAAAATGGCAGCCGTGGAAAGACATTTAAAATCTGCCAAGACTTAACCTTCAGGTCACCACATCATAACAACTATTTGGCATTTACACTGCACATATGTACACACACTCACACGCACACAAAATGCTGCAGAGAGCATGGCATTCATCTCAAAGCAAGAGACCTGCATTTCGGTGGCTGTTAAAGCACTCTGAAATGTCAGCGCGCCAGTGTTGGTTTTGTGTGTGTGTGTGTGTGTGTGTGTGTGTGTGTACACTGACCTGTTTTCCCTTGTTCCCTTCTTTTTGTGTTTATTGCGTGGCTAATGGATAATTTTCCCCAGATAAGCTAACACAGAGACAGGGAGAGATTATGTGTGTGTGTGTTCATCAGTGTGGTGTTGTGCACTTATAGTATGTGACCTGCCAAGTTGCCATTTGGTGAGCAGCTTGGTAGTTTTGGCTCCTTAAAGGTCCAGTGTGTCAGATTTAGGGGCATATATTGGCAAAAATGGATAATGTTTCCTTTTGTGTATTATATAACCCAAAAATAAAAATGTTTTTGTTACCTTAGAATGAGCCACTTATATCTACATAGGGAGCAGGTCGTCGTCCATGGGGTATCACCATGTTGCACCACCGTATTTCTACAGTAGCCCAGAATGGACAACTCAAACACTGGCTCCAGGCCATTTGTGTTTTTTCATGTCTTTCATGTTTTTCATGTTTAACGAGCCTGGTCTCACTCCCTGTCGTCGAAATCTGGCACTTGGGCAGTGACTTGTGCACGGCGGAAGAAACCAACGATAAAAGGCATCCTTTAACGCCGGCATGTTACACAGCCGGTTCCTGTTGTAGTTGAATAGCGCCCGGCAGTGTCAGGGGGAAACGCGGCAGGACAAGGACGAAAGTTAAGGTGGTAAAAGTCCGAGTGGAACGGGCGGGAGGAGTGGTGGATGGGTCCAACGAACACCAACTTTCAACCGAGAGAGCGGTGCTCGTGTCCCATAAGATTCTAAAGCCAAACCCTTTTTTTTTTTTCCTAAACCCAACCATGTGTGCCAAAATGTCAATTGCGGTGTTTTACCAACATAGTGTGTTTCTTTTGAAAGAGACTGTATGTTAGAGATGCAAATCTTGTGGATATATCCACGACATCCGCGGATATCTGCAATCTGTGGGTGGGTGGGCCAATAAAAATGATCATTGTAATTAATTTCGGGTGGATTGTGGGTGGACTCCACACTCCGTAAAACAGGGCACAAGAGGACTTGACTTACTTCAAAGACTCAATATTACAATATTAGGCAAGAGTAATTTTTACATTAGAAATGTGACCACATTCGAAAGTAGCCTATAATCTTTTAATTGTTTGAGTCAAGAAAATGCACCTATATGAAAAGCGAATGAGCACGGCTGGACATAATTTAAATGTAAGTACAATAACTTAATGTTTGGCGTGGGTTGGGTGCGGGTGCGGGTCTCTAAATTTTAGAGGATAATTACGTCGGGTGGGTGGTGGGTGGATGATTGATGAGTGCACGAGGATTCGGGTGCGCTCAAACGGCATCCGCGCATCTCTACTGTATGTAAACGTTAAATTTCCTGTGAAAATGAAAGTGTATCTTGAAAGAAGAGAACCTGACACGGTGTCCCAGAACATCAACAACCAACGCACCCAGGGTACCTTGCGCGTCGTATGTGGATGTGGAACGTCTATGACCAAAACATCAATATGTGACGAGGTCGGAGTGAGAATGTGTTGGTTTAACATGTTTTTGTGCTTTCACAGTTTCGCATCGGCCACCATAGTTTAGAGCCCCTCTACGATAAGAGCATTGGAAAAACGGCAATCTTCAAATGTGAAACTGCTTTATTTAGTGTTTTTAACCAGTTTTAAATCACCTGGTCTATTTGTGTTGGAGAGGAAGAGACCTCGACTCCCAGTAAAAACCTCCTCGATGATGAACTCTGAAGAAATTCTAACTGGGAGCAGTTTCAGCTAGTTGCAATGTGCGGTTCTCACTGTTACTGTCATTACATCCCTCTAAATCTTACCCACCGTTCCTTTAATGCATTTGTTGACATTTACATTCATGAAGAGCTTGACATTTATGCGTTATTGTACGCAGTGTTTCCTCTTATATGTACCTTAAAGGATTAAGATATTCCTCCTGAAACCAAACTGCCAACATTGTGCATTTCTGCAAACCACAGATACGCTACATGTGTATGTTTTATATCGAGTGCATGTGTTGAAACTTTATGTTTCTTTATATCTTACAGAGACAGCAAATTAGCTCGACGACATGATGACTCTGAATGTATTTAACTGTGTGGACCCCGTGGCTGGACCAGTTGGGTGCCACAGTTTTAGGTGAATGTCGTCTGAGTTAGCAATCTACGTTAGCCAAATCACATGCATCTGTAGTAAAGATAGAAGTGGCATGACCTTGTTATAGCATTACAAAACATCTTCAGCCAGGCTACACAACATATTTGATCACTGTGTCAGTTCAAGCAATCACAGAGTCATCAATTCTTAACTTGTTTGAGAGACCTTGCAGACAACACGCAGGACCCCGACCAATCATAGCTTGCTGCCTTTCATAACTTGGGTGATGCACATAGGTGATCAGGAAGGAAGTGCCAGGAGCCAACTTCCCACCTGACAGCACCAGATGTTTACAGTCATGGTTTAATGAATGATCCTGAACCTGAAATCATTCATAATGTGTTTCTGCTTCCTAGTCGGTAGGAAGAGGGTGAGCATGTAGGCGTACATACAGAGTCCAGGTGTGATTAATTTGGTATGATGTGCTGACCAGAGGCGAAATGGTTACAGGTTAAGTGGAATTAATTAATATTTTTAGCCTTTTTGACATTATGTTGTTTACAGCTGCGTTTATCCACAACAACAGGATCTGTTTGAAGAACATATTCTTGTTTGACTAAAAGCAGCACAGCCACCAACAAAGGGGCAACAAGATGGAGAGGGAAAAAATCAATGCAAAGGAAATCATGAGAGAGACAGAGGGAGAGAGAGAGAGGGATTGTTAGGACAGAGAGTGGAGGAGAAAAGTGAAAGAAAGAGAAAGAGATTTATGTGCAACAGCTCCACACTCCACTGCCCTGTAATTACTGAGTCCACACCACGTTGTTCATCATCTGCTCCTCTGTGTGTGTGTGTGTGTGTGTGTGTGTGTGTGTGTGTGTGTGTGTGTTGTTTATGGACATATGTCTGTGTGTGTTTGTATATATGTGTCCACACCAGAGGGGAGTGGACGGAGGTAACAGGTATTCAAGGAAAAACACAGAGAAGAAAAAAAATACAGAACAACACCCTTGTAGCATGGACATACTTGTAGCTGACATTAGTCGTGTTAACTGGAGGCTTATATCACCTGAACACAGGGAAGAGACGAACGTAGACTGAGCACACGCTGTGACATTTCACTGTGCGTTCTGTGGAAACATATCAGATTTCTTTAGGAGAGTGTTTCTCAAATGTGGGTACGTGTACCCTGAGGGGTGCTCTGAAGTGCTGCAGGGGGTATCTTTAGTTCTTTGGATAACTCAAAGTTCACTTGGTTTCACACAGCACACAAACACCTGTCTCCTTGGGGAAAGTTCTGTGTGTGTTTGATCCGTTCACCAAACCAACCTGCCTCCCTATGCATACTTTTGCTCCTTCTATTACTTCCTTCTTTACTCCAATCAGCCCTTGTTTACATTTACTGGTGCATTACTTTTCATAGGTATACATATGAACAGTTCAAGGTTGTTACATAGAAAATCAGACAATGATGGTGCATATAGGCTTTTTTTTCAACCAGGTGGTACTTCGTTGAAAATATATATATTTAAAAGAGGGTACACTGTCAAAGAAATTTTGAGAACCACTGTTTGAAAGGGTAAGAGTGGAATTATTCTTCATTTTTCTCACTGCATTTAACACCATAGCTTCATTTCACATTTGTGAGCGGCTTTTGTGTCTTTGATATTTGATAAACAGCAGTTAGATCAACAACCTCTATTTGGCCACATGTGCCATGTCATGCTATGTGCAAATAAACACTTTCAGTTACCATCGTCATTTCGCTGCACATCACCACCTGCTTGTCCTTGCTGTGCATTAACTGTAATTTGCATCCTTCAGACAGTGAATGACAATGAAGCGTTGACTCAGGGACTGATTATATAATTGATTTGTTGACTGGCTGAGTGATTGGCTTGTCAAAAGAAAGACAGGCTGACTGGCTCTTTCACTGATAGACCGTGTGTGTGACAACTGCTCATGTAAAACGTCTGACGGAGAAGAGATAAAAACAAATTCTTATGCATGTTGCCTAAGTGTTGGTGCTTGTTGGACAAAATGACGAGTGTTCCAAACTTGCTAGTCAGCATTTTAAAGGTATTAAGGATAAAGTGATGAGTTTATTTAATGCTGTGGTGTGTGTTTGAGTGTTTGCAAGACAGATAGTATGAGTTCTGACAGATGGACGTTGATACACACACACAGAATCAGTCAAACAACTCAGAAGCTGAAGACAGCCCCTGTTCGTTTGAAGTCGTATCTGTTTGGTGTAAAGAATCAGGTGAAAATTCAGATTCAATGTACAGTGGAGATGCTATTTTTTATAACGACAGTCCTCTTAAGGCTTTGAAGATTACAGATGTGTCTTCATGAACGTAGGGAGTTTTTTTTTTAAAAGATCTGCTGTGTTCTCAAAACGTGACTTCTTTTTATTTTTGACAACTATGGCGGCTTATTTCTGTGGCTGCAATGTAATCATCGGTGTCAAAACAACACTAACGAGAGGCACAAACTGTGGCCGCGTTTGAAGATGCGCGGTTGAATGACAGGCTGTCTTGTGTGTGATATTTCCCACGGTGCACTGGGTGTGTGATGTTCTCGCCTCCGTTTGGGATTCAGAGTCTGTGCGTGTAATAATGCCTATGTGTGTGTCTGTGTGTCTTACTGTCCTTTCAAGAGTGTGTGTTCTGTTGATCTCAGTGTGTGTGTATGTGTGGACCTCACAATTGGGTTAAAAATATGTGGTCCCCCTCAAGGGTGGAAAACAAGTTTGTGTGTGTGCATGTTGTTGCACAACCCTGGTGGCTAGCTGTGTGAAGCCTGAAATGTTTTCATGCAAAGTCTCACTCCTTTCTTCTGAAACACAAAGTAACTGAACGGCCGTTTCAGAGCGGCTTTGAGTTTTCTGCTCATGACCTCGTTTGTCCACATCAGTTTCAAAGCCCAGTGTGTGTGTGTGTGTGTGTGTGTGTGTGTGTGTGTGTAAACAGGCAGTGGTATGAATGCTTCCTACAAGTCCCCTGAGCTCAGTCCATATCACTGTAAGCACACAGTCCAGACACACTTATGTGCGCACACCTCGCTTGGCTAGCAGCATGCAGAGACAAGCTGCATCTGCCCTGACCTATGAAAACGCAGCTTGTGGGCACACTCAGTGAGCAGCAAGAGATAACACAATCCCTGACACCTCTGCAGGGCAAGGGAGAGTGTATTGATATGTGTGTGCATGTGTGCCAGATTAGATATTTCTTGATGTCAAGTGCATTAGCATGCTGGTGCCTCTTGGTAGCAAAGCCTGAGTGAGCAGCTGCCAGATTAGCATGAGACGTTCACCAACGAGCAACACAAAGATGTAGTTTTTATTGTTTCCTTGGAGATGTTTTTTTCTCCAGGGCTCCAAATAAATAACAAAGACGACTGATTTCACACACGAAATAGAGTGAAGAGACTTTAAATGGCATTTAGAGAGTGACAGGAAGTTGCAGAGGGATGAGGGAGATTTAGAGGGATGAAGCAGGGAAGTAATAGAGAACATTTAATTATATAAAGGCTACATCAGCAAAGCGTGACCAAGGATGAAAAGAGTGTAAACGACAAGAGAGGAAGAGAACAAGAAAGAATTACTTTTGGATAACCACTTTATCAGTATAACGCCTACTGAGCGTGGAAATAGAGAGGCGAGAAGAGAGAGTCCAAGTCAGGCATGGAGAGAAGTAAAGGCAGATAGAGAGGGAGGGAGGGATGAGGGAGCACAGAAATACAAGCCTAAGAGGAGAGACAGAGCGAGAATGCGAGAGACATTCATGTTTCAGGGATATATATGTAGATATATATTTGATCTACACTACCATTATAGACTATTTCACCACAGGCACTGACTAGTAATGGTGGCACTTAACTTGTCACTGCAGCTTCTGCCTTTTTATGCTCTTTATACACTTTATTAAAAATGTAATTTTTGTATAGGATCTGGTTTGCCAATGGACGAGAGGACATATGGGTAGGGGGACAACATTTTGGAGGTGGTGTTAAGATCACAAGTGACAATAAGGTTTGAAAAATGGCAATGTTCTTTTTCCCTCGCCAAAAATTAGCATGAATTTAGAGTATTATTTAGCCCCCGTTCTAACAAGATTGCTTTACATGGTTGGTACCAAATGAGTTTCCTTAGAATGGTGGCTGGGCTCAGCCTTAGAGATAGGGTGAAGAGCTTAGACATCCACAGGGAGCTCGGAGTAGAGCCGCTGCTCCTTCATGTCGAAAGGGGTCAATTGAGGTGTTTCACGCATCTGATCAGGATGCCTCCTGGGCGCCTCCCGTTAGAGGTGTTTTGGGATCGTCCCACTGGTAGGAGGCCCCGGGGCAGACCCAGAACACGCTGGAGGATTACATATGCTGGGATTACATATGTCATCTGGCCTGGGAACACCTTGTGGTCCCCCAGGAGGAGCTGGAAAGTGTTGCTGGGGAGAGCGACGTCTGGGATGCTTTGCTTTGCTTGGCCTTTTGCCCCTAAGCAGATGAAAATGGATGGATGGATGGATGGATGGATAGTTGGTACCAGTGGATGCCTTAGGTCCTCTAGTTTAATATGATACCAGTGTCTTCACTGTAGCTTTAAAACTGAGCCCAATACAGCGGGGTTAATGTGTTAACATTAGTCTGCCTCACTTCTCACCTTCAGCTCTGCCTGTCATACCTGCTGCTTCTTCACATTATTTCTTTTGCAAGACATTTGGCTGTTGATTCTATCCTCCTTTCATTTTCTTCCAGTAATAACTTGTATTATCAGTGATATAAGTCAGAAAGTAAATTGTTGTACTTGATCCCATTTAAGGGTCAACCATTGACCTTTTCATGGGGCACCCCTTGGCCTTGAGCTCGAGTCATCTGTACCCTTTATATAAAATATCAAAGTCAAAAAATGACTAAGTCCACCTTTTCTTCCACTCTGTCACTTTCTTTCATTTCCTCTCAAACACACACGCACACACACACCTTGGAAAGCGCCACATTCGTCTCTGTCCTCAACCCATGTCTTGCACTCTAATTGGCTCCTTGACAGGTCCAGATATTTAGCATGCTTGACATCTGGGGAGCATCTGTGATGCAACAGCGAGCCTTTTGGCTTTGTGCCTTTGAACAGCTCACACATAGCATTCAAGTGACAATTTGCAGGCCCCGAGCCTATTTGCCTCTGATCTAGGGCTTTTGTCAGGAGCTCCAAATATCGTCAGCAAGCAGAAAATCAGGGCTGTGTGAACTAGGCATAACCACACAGGGGCTGAAAATGCAAATGCTCTCTGGTTGTCAAAGTCTTGCCTTTTGTATGCCCAGTGTCCACCATCCACGCCGACTACCTCCAGTCATAAAGCACAAAGTTTCCAGCAACCATAATCTAGTCAGTAGTTAAATTAGCTGTATGTTAACTCAAATCTATAAGAGCCAGGCCAACCAATTAACTTGCAAGTTTGGAAGGTAATGCATTGCTACAGCTACGTGTCACATGGTTCATCAGAGTGGTGCATGATGATGCACTTTGTGTCACAGTATGAGTTGAAACCACTGGATGGTCAAAACTAAACCTCAAAAGTGCAGCACAGGAGTGGACACAGGTTCAGCTTCCTGCTTTGGCACCTTTATCTTCATCGGAAAATGTTACTATTCTCCCAATGTGGTTACCCCACGTTGTGATTTTCCCACCCACATAATTAAACACCCACACAAATAGGAACAGAGAACAGAAAGAAAAAGACCAAAGAGAGAGACCAAGGCTGTGATAAAAGAGCACATATAAATATTAGCAGGAAGTGAGAGAGAGAAAGGGAGTTAGAAATGGCTCCATTCAGCCATTACATACTGTGTGGGAGGGAAGGAGAACTGCTGAAAGTAAAAAGTGACATAACTCAAGCAGAGAGTCTTGTTTTATAATTCATTACTGAGTGTGTGTGTGTGTGTGTGTGTGTGTGTGTGTGTGTGTGTGTGTTCTAAACCATAATAGTAGGTAAAGCCGTTGCTCTCTGCGCTGGCCTTCTACTGTTCATTTATAGTTGATGATTTGATTTGTTCCAAGTGCGCGCCCTGAAAAGGAAGCATCTATTTTTAATTACATTAAACAAGGTACGTGACCTTTTGAGGAAACTGTTGGCCCTATTAAAGTACATTAATCTTTGTTTTAACCCACACTAATGTATAGTAATTGCACAGCACACAGCCTGGATGTGGATCGTGACTTGTGTTTAATGGCTTTAATATCAGGCTATCATGTAACTTTGTTCGTACAATTGAAGGTCAGCACTCAAAGTGTCAAAAGCCGCACTGAGTTTGTGGAAACTGCCTGTCTTGTTTTGAGATCATCATGGTTTTCAGTCAAGCTGAGTACAAATCAAGTGTGGTTTTTTTGCAGATGATTAACTGATTTATTATCTGTTATGACAGTTTTGCCAAGACTGATGAGTTCATGTATTCAATTCCAAACGTCAGATTGAAAAGAACGTAATTCATCCATCAGTGAAATCTGAAGGATCCGTGTGAGAGAGAGTGTGTCTCAGTTTGGCTTTTTTGAGGTTCTGGTATCCTCATTTTCCTTTCTAAAATTAAAAAAAGATAAAATTGTCTTCTTCATCCTTAGAGAGAGTAATATTTGCATAGTAATTGACCCTTCACAGACTGGCCAATCATAATGTAGCATCAGGCCGGCTCACTCTAATGCAGTTGTTTCAGATTTCCTTCATCTTCAGGCTGGTTTTGTGGATTTGGAGCTAAATGTTGTGTCTGGGGCACGTCCTGTATTAATGATACTCGTTACCTGGAGAGATTGGAAAAAGATACACGTTTCTTCCCTGTTTCAAAACCAAAATGAAACCCTGAAAAGTGTAGGGTTAGCTAGCTAATGATTATACTTCTTAATGATTATAACAGTGAAACAAAGACTGACCCTGCTGTACAGGAACCAGTGAAGGGAAGCAGGGAAACTTTGCTGATATTCAACCAGCTGTAGGTCATCACAGTGTGTGCAGATGAACGTTGTTTGTCATATCCTGGAGTCCAGCAGCGAAGATCCGGGTGCTGGCAGTGGCTCAGGGCGAAACCAAACACCATTCATCTGCACACACTGCGATGCCACACAGCTGGTTCAATATCAGCAAAGTTTCCCTTTATATTCATTGTCTTGTGTGGCGATCAGCAGTGATGTGGTGGTTCACTTTTACACTGTGATCTGTAGCCTATAGTTCGGCTTTAGCTTCTAACTATTTTTGTCTTTTTAACCTGTTGTTGCTGCTGAGTCAGTTTGACATCCTGGATATATCCTTCAAACACAGACTGTAGACCCCTCTGTCTGCTTCTCTCTGGAATCACTCTTTCATTTTCCAAAAATATGATAATATTTCCTCAGGCAGTGCAGTGCAGAGTCCATGCTTACTCGAACAGCTTGTTGGACCATCACAAAGGGGCGGGGCTTAGCGAAAGGTCAACTGTTTCCACATTTTTACTTTTTTAAACTATAAAAGCCAAAGGTTTTGTCAGCACGAAAAAACACTTTTAGTACAAAGAAAAATAAATACACCTCACAGAGAACAGTTGCTGTGGTAAAAGGATACTCTCCAATCTCGGCTTTGTTCAGGGCGCACAGTTTTTGTTTCGATGTTTGCAGCATTTGAATGCATCACCAGCTCTGAGAATGTTAGTAGTATGCAGTGAGTAAATGATACCGGTGAAATCAATAAGAGATCACGGCTTGCACTGGGATTTACCCAGTCAGCGTGTTTCCGGGAAACAGCATGTACTCTCATTTATTCATTCATTCGACTCATTTACAAACAGAGCAGAACAACAGCCAATGACACAGAGGAGTGTATAGACTGCTAATGGTCTGTCTGTGTGTGTCTGTGTGTGTGTCTGTGTGTGTGTGTGTGTGTGTGTGTGTGTGTGTGTGTGCCTAACAGCATGTGGCTGGCTATAGTCCATGTCCTGAAGCAATGATTAGACTTTGATACTGACATCTCTCTCTCTCTCTCTCACACACACACACACACACACACACACACACACACACACACACCTGCCAGTCAGTGGATCAGGTATGTGTTAAACTGAGTCTGATTTTCACATTTCTGTCACTATAGATTTAAGTTTATAATCCCTCTGTCTGCTGGAGTGAAAGAGAGAGACACTGACAGAGTTCTATAATCCTTTTGCACTTCAGGTCAGTCATGGACAGATAATATCCGCTCTCTCCCCACTAGAGTTGAGTTTGTCAAATCTTCAATAAAGACCAGAATGTGTCCAATATCAGCTTTTAGTATGAAAGTCCCATTGATGTTTCCACTGGATGCTGATTGTCTCCTCACCATTTCCACTGTGAAAAGTTGTGCATGGTACCAATGGAACCATTCCGTACCATCCCAATTTCTGGTCACCCCTCTGTTGGGGTATCAACAGCATATCAGCATGTGTAAAGTGACAGTATATGGACTGATTTTGTCATCGGTAAGAGGAGGGAATGGTGGATGGAGTGACACCTTGGTGAGATGGCTGCCAAACTGCAGACCACTGTTTAAGACCAATAAACAACAACACCAGTTGTATTTTGGGTGACCCTTCCCAGTGTTTCCCAGAGGCATTTGTGGCTCCAAACCTGGGTGATTTTGGCAGCACATCACAGTATTTCCCAGCTACGTTTGAGCCACTGATCCTCTGCAGTTTCACCAACATATCATGGCATTTCCTGGCAGCATCTGTGGCACCAAACCTGGGTGTTTTTCACAAACCTGTACCTGCACTTCCAACAGCTTTGTGCCTCTAAACGTGGATGTTTAAAGCCAGAATGTAACCAAGTGTTTTTTGTGTGTCACGTAACCGTACGTTATCAGGTGGAGAAACATAAAGTTTCAAGTATCTGCTACAAAACAATGTACAAATGTAATGTATCCGTAGTTTTGAGGAAAACACTAGAGACTGGGTTGACCAAACCAAGACAACCAAGAAATGCATGGCAGATTAATAGATTAAGGGTTTCCTGGGGGGATCATTTCCTGTTGGACTCCACCTTAAACATTATTTCATTTGGGAATATGAACCATGTGAGCAGACTAAAATAATAAAAGTCGGTTCAGTTCAGTACGCTTTTTTTCCGTTCCACTGTGACAAGTTTGGAGACAAGGTGGAGCTGTGAACACTGCAGTCTGATTGGTCAGTAAAGGACGGTCACTCTGCTCAGGGCTGAGTTGTGTCTGGTTTTGAGGCTCATGTAACCACTGTTCATACTGTGGAGAGTTTTACATACATTAGTAAACTGTACCTATAAAATGAAAGGATGTTGGATGTAAATCACTGTGACAACTTTGATCATCACTGTAGTTTTTATATGACATACACTTTTAGTATTGAGTGGATCTTCAAGTGTTAGATTTGGATCATTCAAGCGATTTGGTTTGTCAAAGACACTAGCAAAGCAACACAGTAAGCACAGCAGAACTGTTGCATATGTCTGACTGTTGTATTTAACTACACATACACTTAAAACGTGCTAGGCACAGCTGAAGATGACAACAGAAATAATCACGTTTGCTGATTTCATTCATTTCCGCAGTTTAAATCAATTTCCAGCTCTCTACCCAGAAGTGATTGTTGTTGTTGGCGTGATGTCATGGTGATTCCCTTTGTGGTCATTATGTGTCCAACTGGTCTGAGGCACAAGAAATTTGATTGGATTAGATTTGATTACTTCCTACTGGGATCAATATTTCTTCATTAACACGCAGTCATCAAGGTGCTGCACCTGTGCTTCACTTTTTTCCCAGTCCCCGTAGACATTAGTCTGTGAAGTGGTTTATTTGTGGAAAGCAACGTAAACAAGATCTCAATCAGCTTATTTACGCCTGTTAACACTCAGTGTTTTGCTCATGAACTCCTTTGCAGGTGAGAGTATATTGAGGGAACGCCACGCCTCCGCCACCCTCCTCTTTAACCTATCTTTCTCTTCCCTCCTTCTCCCCAGGCGAGGATGATGACGACGAGGAGTGCGGGGAGGAGAAGCTGCCGTCGTGCTTCGACTACGTCATGCACTTCCTCACCGTCTTCTGGAAGGTTCTGTTCGCCTTCGTCCCGCCCACAGAGTACTGGAACGGCTGGGCCTGCTTCGTCGTCTCCATCTGTATGATTGGACTGCTCACCGCCATCATTGGTATGGTGACAGCTGACGGTTTAAATTTGTACAAAAATAATATAGTATTCAAGCAAATTAAGATAAATTACAGCACTTAAAGGATATCTGGCAATAAAAGGCAATTGAAAACATGTTTAGTAACAGGATTCTTTACATTTTGGTTATTGTTATTAGGTGCGATTTGACTGATACCTTTATATTTTAAGAATACATGCTGTAATAGAAGTAGTAATATGTATAGTTATCATGTTAATGTTCCTTTCATGTTATTACAGGGGACCTGGCCTCTCATTTTGGCTGCACAGTGGGCCTGAAAGACTCAGTCACAGCAGTAGTATTTGTTGCGTTGGGAACCTCTGTACCCGGTGAGTGTGTTCACTGCATGTCCATACACAGGTGCTGCACCGTATGTTCACTCTAATATCGATCCAACGCTGTCAATGTTTTAATCATCTTAAATATTGGACTTTCTGCCAGCTTTAATCAAAGACCTTTCTCCCTGCACATTTGGCATTTAGCTTTGTGAGGCCTTTATGAGCAGAAATTCCCCGAGGTCTTCAATTTAGAAATAGATTTGTGTTCATCAGTGACCCCTATTCAGGGAGTATACCTTGACATTTTCAATTCCTTGCTTCAGATTTTATTACAGGAAGCTTTATTCCTCTGATTCCTCTTCCTCAGTGTAAATACTGCAGGATCAAAGAAACTGCTGTCTGTTTTATAAAAGCCTCATTAAAACTATTGCAGTGAAGTTAAACAAATCAACAGCAGCTATATCAGGCAATGCACAGAAGAATAAATAAATATATGGAACACACAAAGTTGACTTTCACAGAACACAGTGTAGCACCTGCAGTGTGACAAAAATGCTGCCGAGGTGTCAAATTCCCTGGAGAGAGAAAAGAAAATGTGTAGGAAGATGATAACACAGTGCAAAAGTAAAAAAAAATATACATCTCGCATTTGAGATATTTTAATATTTCAGGAAGATGTGTTACATTGAGAGGTGTGGACTCGAGTCACATGACTTGGACACGGGACACAAATTTGATGAATGTTAGATTCAACTTGACATATCAAAAAAGGCTTCAGACACTTGATACCTTCCCCCAACTGCAATGATTAGAAAGTATGTTATTTAAAAATGGTGCCACTAATAAGTTATTTCCCTTCATTTCCTGAGTCAACAAACATTAACGTTACTTCAGTCAGACAACTCACGTTTCAAATGTTTATTTCAGCAGCAGAACATGGATAGAGTTTGCCATCTAGACTCTGGCCTCATCAAGCACCCTAAGTTTCAAAGACCTGCCCTGTTTGGTTCAGTTCAATCAAACTCAAGTTTGTTTGCCCCCTAGTGCGGTTCGTTTGTGCGGGTGTGAACACAGCAATCACACTCAGGTGTGCACCAACACAACCAGACCAGACCTTCTTGAAGAGGTGGTCTCAGTCCGGTTACAAATGAACTCTGGTGCGGTTCATTTGTGGTGAGAAGGTGTTCTGACCTGGATCTGAACCAACTGCAGTCACATGACACATTGTTTGGGTTAATCATGAGCATGTTACAGTCCTGGAGGATTATTAATGTGCACCTCCTCCTGCACTGCCTTAATATGCACATTCAGCACATCCAATGCATCAAAACATTGTTTTCTAGTTGGAGCCGCGCCTCGTTTTCAAACTGTATGGTTTGACTAAAATGAACAATGACAGCAATATAGTCCACGATGAGCAGCACTAAAATCAACCGGCGTAGTTGTCCCTCCATTGTGACATTAGAAAGCGTCACATTTATCTTGCAAGTGTACTCTTCTTCAACGTTTGCTTTACTTCCTGGATTTTTCCCGCATGGAAATTCTGACCAATCAAGAGCAGCTTTCTCACACAAGGCATTTGATCTGGTCCGCTTGTAAATGCTGTCGTGAGAACACGAACCAACTCTAGGCAATTATACAACTTTGTGACAAAATTAGTCCCTGATTCAGACCAAAGGAGACAACTCTAGGTCTGAAAGCAGCCTTAACTGTGACTCACAAAACAGTGACTTCACACGTGTGTTGGGTCGGTATGAGAGAAAAAAAAAAAACGGTCCAGTTTTTGTGAAAAACCATATCAAGTCGGTAATACCAGATTTTCTGCACTTGGGGGCACAATTGACTCATTTAAAATAAAAAATGACCATACAGAGTGACTGTAACACGTTGTTTCTTTTATTCCTTACAAATAAATTTGCAGGTTTAGCTTACTCAATCAGTGCAAACAAGGGTTGCCTCCTTCGTCTGGCTCAAAGCCAAAGTGTTGCCATATTAGTGCATTCTTTGATTTCTTCAAGACTAAATTATCCACCATTATCGACACCCCATCACTGTTAAACAAAGTCCAGGCTACAGTGGAGACCCCCTAGCTCAGTCCCCGCCCCACCCCCACCCCGCTCTCTGTCCTGGTCGCTGTGCGCTTGGCGAAGAGGCAGACACACAGATTCGGGCGTACTATAAGCAGAGCGGACTCCGCAAGGAATGTCCGCAGTCATTCGGGCTTCCATAGTCGAGCGCACTTCTGTGTTGTAGTTTCCTGTAAAAAATATCCTCGAAAAATCCCCGCGATGTGAAAAATACATGCCGAGCAGTCTTTTGTGAGACACGGAGTCCGTGCGGTCGTAAAATCTGAGCTTTTCGCGCACAGGGCTTGCGGACGTCCACTTTTGGAACGGGATGACCTCCGAGGAGTCCGCTTCACGTAGCTACATTCCGCCCGAGTATGTTTGGCCACAGGCTGTAAAATGACCTCTGCGGTCCAGTCGGTCTCAAAAAAAAAAAAAAAACCCGGTCCAAGACGGAGTACCAAACCGAATTGGTTTGAATTAAGGGGCTTTAGTCTGTAATGAAATGTCTATGGTTATTAACATTTACATATATTAAATTGTGGGCTTTGGTCTTTTATAAGCACTAGACTTTAGGCGGTACTTCTATATGTCAGTATTCATTTGATTCAGAAAGAAAACATTTAGATTTTGTAATTAAATAAATAGATTAGTTGATGGCAAACTAAGACTTTATTAAAACCCAAAGAGCCCTGCACATTAATGAATTTTTCCCACTTAATTAAACATCTAAAGCAAAAAAACAAGTGCTCCACTTGAGTTTGTTCCCTGCTGTCATGCTGAGAGAGTTTTCTACCATGACTGAGCCAGTGCAGCTCCCAGTCTCTCTGGTGTGTCTTTATATGTTGAACTTTGTTAGAGGAAACAGTGCAGTCTGCAGACAGCAGCATGGATCATCCTCTAAACGTGAAAAATGAGTGGCGACTGCAACGGCCGACTAAAAATGTTTTAACCTTGGCCCCGGTCTCCTGCCTCTGCACACACACACACACACATGCAGACATACAGCACATGCTTGAATACTAGATGTATAGCATGCAGACACATAAGCAGCTGCGCGACTGTAATTACTTTGAGGAACAGAGTCACACACTTATATAATTGCAGCATATTAAAGCTTGAAATATGCTTTACCCACTGCACACACACACACACACACACACACACACACACACACACACCTGTTCTGTGACCACCATGTGTTATTAACATGGGGCTATTTGTCATGTCAGACTCAGGTGGTCTCTGTCCTCCCATTTAGGGAGCTCTGGGATAAAAGTGATGTATTACATACCATCTTACACACACACACACACACACACACACACAAACATATGCACACATACAGAAAATGTAATATTTGAACACACACACAAACAGAAGTACAGGCTCGCCAGCAGCTGCATTTGCAGACAGACACACACACACACACACACACACAGCTGCTTGAAGCAAAGAAATGCACACACACGTACACGCACACACTGTGTAGAGCTGCAGAATGGAAACAAAGTGGTTCAGCCTTTCTGAGGCTCTCAGCCTTATTAACAGAACCTCCCCTGGCCCCCTCACACACACACACATACGCACACACTCACACACACACACACACACACACAAACACACACACAGACACTCTCCCCCTCACAGAGAAACAGACCTCAAGTTCTGTGGTTATTGCAGTTAATAAAACCCATCCTGTGCTGTGGTTCCATGATGATTAACCTCGTTTATCACAGTTAGCCAGGCCAACTCACACACACACACACACACACACACACAGATAGGAAACAACAGGAGTGGAGCTTTTAAATGCGAATTAGAAACTTAAGAAAGTTAAATTTGTTGTTGGTTTGGGATTCAGGCAAAGCCTCTGAGCCTCATCAGTTTATGAATCCAGAGTATATTTAAAGCAGCCTGTGTATCATTTCATGTTGGCCTCAGAAACTCAATCAATACATTTAAAGTGAGGAAAAGGCACCATGAGACTCTGTGGGGAGGAACAACTGTTATATAAGTATGACAGAAGTACTGTGCGATTAATGCTGGGTCTGGACAGAGGATTTATTATGACACAACAGATATTAAATCTAGACTGACTTTTGCAGAAACAGAAGCAAACTGCAGCAGTGTAAATGACTTCACATGTAAGCATGTTTGATCTTTTCGAAATTTGTGGTGGCAAAACTGTCCCCACACCTCAAGGGCATTAAAGTCATTAAGGGACATTAAAGTGGCATTAAAGTCTTAAGAAGACCAAAATGGAACTACAGACTTCCAGGCACAAATCTTTCTGCTGATCCAAAGAGAACTAGAGACGATGGCAAAGGTGAGCCGGAGGATCATCAGTAGAAACGTGTCTCGCGGATAAGGACACATTTTCTGATTCAGGGAAGAAACCACTACTGATGCATTTGGTTTGACAGAAGCCAAGAAAACATTGGTTCAAAAGACTTAGCTCTCGTATTATTGTGCAGCAGCAGTACAGCCTTTATACGCAGCTGGTCTCTAGAGGTTGAAGAGGACAGGGCGGTAAAAGACATCAGGAGCCAGTGATCATATAAACTGAAATCACAGTGTGGACTTGAATTAAACAGGGAGGGAATTTAGCAAATTTCAATCTTATAAAGGCATTCATCAAGGAAGTATGGCAGACAGATGAACAAAAAAGCAAACTGGACATTGTGATGTTTTTTGTTTGTTTTGTTCGTCAACTGATTGATCAGTAATCAAGTAATCATTCGTTGCATAAAGCTGTCCTTTTAGGTCAGCATGATACTCAGCCAGTCATTGTTAGTGTGTAATGGTACCCAGCGGCGTCAGGGAAAAACGCTGCGGGACAACAACATAAGTTAAGGTGGCGAAAGTCCGAGCAGGGTGGGAAGGGGTGGTGATGGATGGGTTCAGCAACCACCTACTTTGACCCAGGAGGCCAGTGTTCGCTTCCCATATAATTGTAAAGCCCAATCCTGTTCTTATATAAACCCAACCACGTGCTTTTGTTGCCTGAACATAACCATGTGCGTTTGTTGTTAAAGGAAAAAAAATGTCAATGCACGGTGTCTTGCCGACGTAGTGCGTTTATTTAGAAAGAGACTGTATGCAAACTGTACATTTCTTGTGAAAAAGGAGGTGTATTTTGAAAACACACCATGCATGTAACAGGCTGAGGTTGACATGGCGTCCCAAAACGTCCACAGCCAACGCACCCAGGGTACCTTGCACACCATATTTCGACATGGAACGTCCATGACCAAGCTTCAGTATGTGGCGAGGTCGGAGTGAGAATGTGTTGTGTTCACAAACATTGATCAAACTCCCCTTGGTCAAAATACAAAATCAGAAGCTTCCCCAACTCGCAAAACCAGTCACAGTTGCGTCAGTCGTCCAACACTTTGATGTACCCTCCTGAGACCCTGACCTTATACGTCATTCTACTTAACTCAGACCTGTTGTCCTCATTCGTGGACACTTCTTTGTGCCATCTAGTGGTAGTGAGAGCTCAATACACTAATCCATGTAAAAACAAGATGGCAGCCATCTCTGTCAAGTCAGTCTGCAGCCGATCCAGACAGAAAAATGGACAAAACCTGATCAGATTTTATGGTTGAAACTTGATTATTTATGATTAATAATGTTTGTAGTTTGATATGGCAACACAGTTGACCAATTTTAGCAACAGTTAAAAGATGAGACGTTGTTAATTAGAACATACTTGTTTACAGACATTGGGATTTTATTGTTTCTCATTTGGGGACATTGGGACTTTACTGTCATTGACAATGTTTAGTTTTTTATACTTGTCAGGTCCTACTGATCCCAAATAGCTAGGAGAAATTAAAAATGCATACCAAACAAAAGTTCAGGTCTCAGGAGGCTAGAGCAAAATGTCTCACACAAACTTCTATGAGAGTGTTTTCAGTATTCAATTTTCAGAGAAGACAATTTCTTAACATTTTTAACCCTCTTAACTGATGTCTAGCATCACCATTTGCTCAGTTTTCCCCTGGCCAAAAACTTGATCCATAACGAAGTATCACACCAACTAAGGGCCACATTTCCTTGCAATGTCCTGTGGATATTTGTAATCCCAAGAGTATGGATCCTAACGTTTCTGATGAGCCCTGATCTTTTCTCTATCGCCACCGCCAGGCAAAAATGTCTCCATGCAGAGAGACTGCCAGAGTGCCTTGAGCACATTAGTGCCCTCCTGTGAGTCCTTCCATTTTAAAAGGCAAGAGGGAAAAGGGAGCAGAAAAGACACAAATGAGAGGTGGAGGGAGAGGATGTAGAGCAGACAGATGAGGCAGAGAGAAAGAGAGACCCTGGTTGATTGACAGTAAGGAAAAGGAAAAGGGCAGAAAACTCTCCAGGGAGGCATACTCTCACAGAAGGAGCTGCAGCGTGAAACCTGTTTCACACACGGACGCACACACACGCGCACCGCTACCGAACATGCAAGCACCCACGCACTCACCCACTCAATCAGGCACACAAGCACTCAAAGACCAATTGATGCACGCAGACTCACACAGGCATCTGCCAGCTGGTGGAGGCATGGCGTCAGATTGGAGCCAGGTGGCGTCGTTCACTGCCACACACAGACTGTGCACATGTATGTACTGCACACATGCAGGCACACAGAAATAGTGCCTTGATAGACACACACATACACACACACTTAAGCTAAGCAGGCCTGTCCTTTAAGCTTTAAGGTGTGTTGGAAGATTTATCTTTGCTGGACTCTTTCTTTTGGTCCGTTGCCTCACCCTCCTCCGTCCTCTTCCGGTCCTCCCATCATCCTTTTTTCCTCCGCCAGTTTGGCTGCCACTTCAAGAAAGCCCTTCCTTGTGTTTCCTCTCCATGTTTATCTCCTTTCACTGTATCTGGCAGATTAAAGCAGGAGGACATGAATGACTAACGAAGGGAAGATGGCAGGAAAATTAGTACGAGATAACAGCGCTAACTGACCATTTGGCTATTTGCTCAGTCTTTGTGCTCTCAGCGAAGAGCCTATTGTTGAGATTTGGCACTGCTCCTTTCAGTACCCCAAGGAAAATTGCCCCTTTGGAGCTGCTGTAGTTTGGCAAACATGAAACCAGGAGAAAAAAAATGGGACTAAGCAGCACAATGCTGGTCCTCCATCAGGCCAAGATTTGTTTGCCCCTGCAAACTGAGATCCAGCCTTGTAAATTATTGATCTTGGACCAGATTCAGCCTGTTCTGGCTGCCAGCAACAGAACGCTATAACAGGATTAAAGATTGTGGTTTCTAATTTAAGGTTCCCCGTCTAAATGTGGAAAACAGGATTTGCACAGTGTTCTGTATTAATAATTATAAGTGTTCCGCATTCATCAAAAGCATCCTTCTCTGTCAGCGAGTTCTTGTGTAACTCACAAATGGCTGCATGTCGGAGTCAGGAGTTCAACTCCAAGTGTAAATCTGTTTGCACCGTTGAACATTCAGTCAGTAACACTTAATTTACACTGAATGCACATATTGTATTCTGAAGGGCACAGCACTGTGACTCTGCCAAGGGCTCATCTCTCTGTAGCCTTAACTTTCCAAGTCAACACTGTAGTGGTTAAATGACAGAACAGTTATATAACTGTAGTAGTAAAGTTTGGTCTGATGGTTTGAAAGGTTTTAAAGGTCACAATTTCACAGAATTAAATCTGTTTTCCATTACAGATATTATTGCCATACAAATTAGCATAGCAACCTGGACTTTATTTTTTAATTATTCAAAACTTTCCGACTTAAATTATCAACTTCAAAGAGCACAATGTGTTCCTATGCTTAGCGCAGAAATAGTTAGATATCAAGGTGTGTGTGTGGGTAGAAACTTAGGTTGGTGTAGTCATTGTTCATGTAAAGGATGCTGTAGGACTTTAGTTTACTAGTAATATGGGAAAGGATTACTTACTTGCTTTTTATGTTGAAGAACTGCCAAAATATCTAAAACAAGCCCACTCTCTCTGTTAGTCTTGTTTGCAGATGATCTAATCTAATCTTACCAGAGAAAAAAACAACCACAGGGGAATGTAATCTCATCCCTACTCGTCATATTTGGCCACTTGGGCTGATTTAAATCAGTGGTTCTTAAATCCAGGTGTGCCGTGGGATTTTGTGATAACAGCAGATTATTATTACTGCAATATTCAACTGGGCCCATAGAGCCCGGTCTCACTCCAAAGTCATCGAAATCCAGCGCCTGGGCAGTGACTTGCGGCATCAGAAACCAATGAAAAAAGGTGTCCTTTAATGTCGGCATGATAACGCAGCTGGTAGCTGTTATAGTTTAACGGTGCCCAGTGGTGTGAGGGGGAAACGCAAACTGACAAGGACAAAAGTTAAGGCGGTAAAAGTCCGGCTAGGCCAGGCAGGAGGGGTGGTGGATGAGTCCAAAAAAACACCGACCTTCACCTGAGAAAGCAGTTTTTGTAAGATTATAAAGCCAAACCCTGTTCTTTTTTTCCCCAAACCTAACCATGTGTTTTTGCTGCTTAAACCTAACCACGTTGTTGTTAGTTGTTGGAGGAATTTTGAGTTTATTTTGAAAGTCACTGTATGTAAACGTTAAATTTCCTGTGAAAACGGAAGTGTATTTTAAAAGGAGGCAATCCATGTCGCAGGCACAACTTGACACGGTGTCCCAGAACATCAAGAACCAACATACCCAGGGTACCTTGCACGTCATAGGAGAGATAAGAGTGATAACACATGTTATAGAGTCTATTGTGCACAGATATAAACAGGTGTGCCTTTGGATTTTGACTTGCCCTTTGGTGTGCCTTGGGCACAAAAAAGTTTGAAAACCACTGACTCAAATAATGCCAGGGGTGGGCAGCCTTTTGCATTGTATCTTGACGTAAAAAGGGTTGACTATAAGAAAGGGTTGGCGGTTACGCTTAGGCACCAAAACTACTTGGTTATGATGAGGAAGAGGTTGTGGTTGATGATAGTCATGTGTGGCAACTCATGAAAGGGGTTGGCAGTTAGGTTTACTCATCAAAATTATTTGCTTATGGTTATTCACAAGTCGCTATAAAACACCCAGCTTTGAGTGGCACAAACGCCACAACCAGTGTTGTTTGTTGGTCTCGAGCACCGGTGTCCAGGGGCAAAGTCTCCTGTTTGTAAGACCAATCCACCTCCCCTCCTGCCCACCCTGAGCAGACGTTCATGCTCTTTAAACTACGTCGGTTGCTCTGAGCATCTGATAATGCAGTGCAATGCAATAATGCAGATGGGTTTACATTGGAGTTGATAAAAAGCACAGACGATTGACGGCGCCCCTGACGTCACTATAATGATGCCGGTGGCCGAGACAATGCCTAAGTAGTGTATTCTGACACCCTAGGAGAGACCAGGCTGCACTAGCTAAAATGGTTCCCCTCATATTTTCAGTAAGGCAGGGCACCTTTAATGAGCATCCATTGAGTAACGTGTTGATGGAAAATGCAAAGTGTGCCCAAATTTGATCTCCCTTCTTTTCTTTCCCTGCCCAGATACCTTTGCCAGCAAGGTCGCTGCAACCCAGGATCAGTATGCAGATGCATCCATTGGTAATGTGACAGGCTCCAATGCTGTCAATGTTTTCCTGGGCATTGGGGTGAGTCCAGCTCATTTAAACATGATTGATTGATTCATAACTTGTGTAAAGGCAATGGTGCTTGTCATAGTGCCATAGAAGGAATTACTATAATTTATTTGTATTAATGTATATATGTTATTTCTTAGGTGGTATTCTTTAATGCTTCCACCATTATAAACAGTCATGTTATTCAGTTTGATTCTGCTGGTGCTTGACAGGTGGCGTGGTCCATCGCTGCCATCTACCACAATAGCAAGGGGAACGAATTCAGGGTGGATCCGGGCACACTGGCCTTCTCCGTCACGCTCTTCACCATCTTTGCCTTTATCGCCGTCGCCACGCTGATGTACCGACGGCGGCCGGAGATCGGTGGAGAACTGGGAGGGCCCCGGACATCGAAGGTTCTTACCACCATGCTGTTCATCAGCCTGTGGCTCCTCTACATCCTCTTCTCCTCACTGGAGGCCTACTGCCACATCCAGGGCTTCTAAGATGACGGGAGATGCCGAAGAGAAGGGTGGGACAGAGAGAGAACATGAAGGAAGAAACCAAGGGGAGGTGGATGAATGGAAGGATTTCGAAATTAAGGCTGTCTCATTGATCTATCACTCCCTCCCTTTACGCAATAGGTTGAATGACGGATAAATAGATGGATGTACAGATGAAGAAAATGGAGGACGCATTAAAGCATCTAAATACAGAACGGAAGGAAATACGGATGCATGGAAGGACAACAAAAATTATAGGAGCTAGAGAGATAGCTCAGAAGATGGAACGAAGGAATATGTTTTTTGTCTTGATTTATAAATCCAAACCAATCAAGTTGTCTTAAACCCATCCGCGTTTTAAATCCATAAAACAAATCCCCAAACATACATGAAATCAAAATGAGTTTTAACAAAACAAGGGAGTTAAAACACACCAACACAACACCATATGTCCTCAGATGTGTGGCTTCAACAACAACACTCCCATTAGTCCCCCCTCAGTTGGAGTAGTGCGACTCCCACGTCCAGCTACAGTAACAGGCGAAGAAACAGAAAAGGACAGAATAACTGTATCAGTATGTTCATGCATGACCAGACGATACTGAAAACCACAATCAGAAGAAACCGGATGTATTGCCACAACTGTTTAATGACAACAAACTGTGTGCGTGCTGGTGTGTGACTGTGTGTTTCTGTGCTCGTGTGTTGTGGGAAGATGGTCAAGTACTGTGAAGAAAAAAAAACGCCTCTCGTTTCGCTGTCGCTGCGTGAGACGGAATATGCTTTCGTATTCAAGGTCTTTTTGACTCTCCCAGCCTGTAGAAATGCCGAGTGAGACTCTTTCGCGGGAGGGCGCGTTCAATGAAATGAAACGTTCTGGACGTCACTTAGGTGAGAAATGTAAATACAAAGAGCTGAACGTACATTACAGCTCCACTGTTTTCCTTCTGAATGTCTTGGTTACGCCATGCGCTCCTGAACGGGCCCTCTTTCTGTTGCTTTATACAGTAGATGTAAATGATTTAAGGTCTAATTTGAATCAAGAAGGGGTTAGCGTGCTTTTACCTTTAATAAGGCCGTGTCTGAGAGGACAAAATGGCCGCTCTACCGTTAAAAACTGTTAGAGATTATCATTGCATAAATATCTAGGTTAATCTTATGTGTGTTTTCGTTTTGGTTTTTTTTAACTGTGGAATCTGGTTTTCCACCAATGAAATTACCACCATCGTGTGTCAATCGTAACATTGCAATAGACTTTGAAAACGTAGGTACCGCCCTCTGTGAAACCTCATCGGCTGTCTGTTTCTTTACTGCCTCTGTTAACGTTTTTCTCACTTTGATGCCGCTTTCCTGTAGGTTCTCTCATTATCCCTGTGTGTCTTAAACACCTCCCCCTTGGCTGGTCAGTGGACCAATCAAAATCCTCAAGGGCTTTGTAAGAAACAACTAACACTAATCCCTAACCCTGACCCTTGATTCATAATTCTTCACATAGATTGGTCTTTAGGGGGCTATTTAACAAGGATTTGCATTCCTTGACATTACACACCAACTGCTCAGATGTTAGGAATTTCCCTCAAGGGAAATAACAAGACAACATGTCAGCTTCATTGAGTGCAGACTTTGTCAAAACAAGGATCCAGAGTTACCTAAATATCAGCAAAACCAACCCGATGATCCCAAGTTCTCGATCGGACAAGGATTCAACTTTTCTTGGAGTCTTTCCCACTTCATTACAAAGATCGCCTATAAATTGCGGTCAGCCTTATTTCAAATTAAACCATCCATGCAACATTTTTCAACGGGCCGCCTCCTCTCTGCTTCTTAAATAAACTACCCTTTAGGCATCATGATCATGAAGGCCTTAACCCAAAGGAAGCAATGACATATATTGTTCTTTATTCAAGGGCAAGTGTTTGCTTTTGACTGAAGAACTATAATTTAAACTATGTGATTCACTTCTTCATACTGGCCTTGGAAATCAACCATTGAAACTTTGCATTCAGCCAGTTTTGAGTCTTAACAAAGGAGCCATCAGATGAAGGAATAGTCAAATTATTTGCTGCTGGTGGAGAAGTAGGCTTACCAACTGATATAGGTAAATAAGTATCATCTTACTTAGGGTGCATTCGACAACCAGACTCTGTTTAACAAGCTCACAGAGGTTTGGAGACAATTATTTGTGTAAAAAATAGCAGTATAAGATATTTTTTTTTACAATCTATTCGATTGGCTACCCAGCCCCCAGAAACTGCCCCCCTTTAGGACCTGTATCACAAAGTGAGTTCAGCTTGGTCATGCTTTCTTTTGGTCACACTGGCAGTTTTGCATAACCAGTCTTAAGCGGGATTTATACTTGTGCGTCAGACCTTATGCCGTAGCCTACGCATTTATACTTGTGTGGTGTTGTGTCTTTGTCACTCTGCAGTTACACCTCCAAAACACTAGTTGGCAACAAAGGTTTCTGTGAAGTGCTGTAAAGTTTAGTTGAAAACACACATGCGTGTTCAAAACACACATTAAACACACATTAAACATGGCTTAATAGAGACAAACGCAAGTACACAAATCAGCTTCGCTATAACTCACAGCATTCACAGACAAACACTTGTCTTTATCTGGACACATTTTCCCCACAAATACGACATGCTAATGTTATTAGCACAAGCCTATGGCAGTTTACATTGTATAAATTAGGCTAGCAGCTAGCAAACTTTTTCTCTACTCCTATGAAACCAGAGACAACAGCAACATTTAACAAAGGTAATGGTACAAAATTTGGCTCCATTACAACTCACAAGGTGCACTGACAAAACAACTGTCTTATACTAAGTTTGTTTTCCAAACATACAACATGCTAACATTATTAGCACAAGCCTATGGCATTTTACATTGTATAAATTAGCCTAGCGACTAGCAGAGATTTCTTCTGCTCATATGAAGCCAGGATAAATCACACACAAGACTTAAAATGCTATTTTTGTGGAGGCTTTATTGTCTTCTCAATTTATTGTTTCTTATCTGTGAAATTAAAGTAAATAAAAGCTTCGTTTCCACTGAGGGAAATGGTGTCAGCTTACAAAAGTAGACAGGAGGTCTGCGTCGCCACGACACGTAGTTAAAGTTCTGGGGAGGCGCACATAAGGCTACGGCGTAGGGTACGGCATCGATTCAACACAGAAGTATAAATTCCGCCTTAGATAACCAAGTGGCTCTATCAAGATGGAGTTCATACCTATAACATGCAACATTAACAGCTTAAAAGGAGCATGTTTAGTGTGAGGTGATATGCATTCATGTGAATCATTATTAGATTGGGTATGCAAAAAGATTTTCTACTTGTGCTATCAGAAGTAGAGTGCAAAGAATAGCAACATTTGAACAATGAGGAGTTTCAGCACAAGTGTTTCAGCTACAGATGAAGAGTCCTGTTATAAAGCCAGAGCGAATGTTTCCTTCCTCTCTGATATAAGACATTATGGAAAGCAAAGTGATTCTTCTGGTGTGTAAACATTTCACACTGTGCTCATTATTACTTGTGCTTTAGTCTATTTAAGGCGCCTGTAGGAGTGATGATGACTGTGTTTGTCAAGGTGATGCTCATTAGTTGCGCAGCATGAGTTACCATTTTTGATCTAGCCCGATCAAAAGCAAACTATTCCTAACACCAGAATACCTTGGTTAAGCTCAAAGTGTATCTGACTAATCTCACTTTATGATACAGGCAGTAACAGGATAATTGAAGTATAACAACACACATTGTCTCAGCCCTCTATGAAATGAGCTTGAATTTGACCAAAAGTCTGCATGCATGATAGGACAGACGTTTCCATCCAGAACACTGCGATGGCCTCATAGGCAGCTAAAGGGTTTTGAAAACACTAGGTGTGCTGTTTCAGGACATGAGCTACCAAACATGATCTCACGTAACGGCCAAGCTTCTTTGAAAACCCTTGTCAAGTGCTGAGCTAGCTAAACATGTATCAATGAAACTGCAAAAGCAACTGATCGACAAACTGACACTTACCAGACGCTCACTGGCTGAGAATCTTCTTTCAGGATTCAGTCACAGACAAGACACATATCCTGAGAATATTTCTGGGTGTATTTTTAGCCAAATGGGGCGGGAAACACAAAAGTGGCTCAAAATCTTGTCCTGAAGTATGTGTAGAATATAAATCTTCCATCCTATCTTGACTGTCAGAGAGGTTTACACTTCAGACTGTTAACTATTTTACTCCAAAACTGCAGAGATCTCAACGTTCAGAGAACTTACTGTATAAATAGGCATTCTAAAAAGTCCATAGTTTGTTGAATGGCACTATATGCATCTGAATTGGCCAGAATTTTCCTGCTGATGTTGTGTTTTTTTACTTGATGTATAATATAATAAGTAATATTTTAAATGTCATCTGTAAAGTAAGTAGTCTGGGCTAGATGTAATCCATTTAAAACTTGGCAAAAAAAAATCTTGTCACAGACAGCTTTCAACCCCTGTGAGAGAGTAGAGCTGAGCAGAGCCCTGGATTGGATGAGTTTGGCAAATCCGCAGCATCTTGAGGAGAACTTGTATTAAATTATTTAAATATACATAAATGTTCCAGTTTTTGTGACCTGGCATATATTAGTGATTCACCAAATGATGCACCTTGAATAGTAAGCACTCCGGAATACAAATCTCAGTAGGTGATGCGACACAGAGGTCAAGCAGCAAGTCTTGCATACTGAAATCTGGCCAAACTCACAACTCTAATGCTCCGACTTCTGTTTGCAGCACAATTTGGGAACAGCTTTTAAACAGCCACTTGCATTTGCCAAACTGTGCCCAATGCACTGCTCTCCGCTAGAGTAGCTGTTCTCCTGTGAAGGCCTTGGAGTGGCAGTTTACCCCTGTTTTGCCAAAGGGAAATCTTTCTATCAGAAACTTAGTATTTGCAGTCCGACCTGTAAAGGGTTTTCTAACCAATGGAGCTTTCTTAAAACACCAAATATTATTCATATTTCATTAACACTTTAAAAGGAGACTTGATGTTGTTTTAACCTAACCAGAATCTTTCTATTTGAATTTGTATGCATTTGTCTCTTCACTGGCATGAAGCTTAAGGTTTATACACTGTAAAAAAGTTATGCTAGCTTGTGCAAAAGAAAAAAAGAAAAAAAAGTAGAAAAAGGATAAAAAGAAATAACATTGTGGAAGCTGTTTGCATCACTTTTTGAGTAACTTCAACAGGGTGTAAATTATCTTTGATATCGCTAAATCGTGTTGGATTTACTGAAAACGTGCCTGCTGCCTAATCTGTCAGAGTGAACTCGCGCAGGAATGAAAAGCTTGCAGTAACGTAGTTGTTTGCATCAAAATTAGTTTGCCGCACAAATTTTTCCAGAAGCTAACATTTTTCATTAACGAGGAAGTTAGTTCTTTTTGCTACGCCAGCCTCGTCGCACCGCCTCTCTCAGTGTATCTACCTTGACTTTAAAGCTAGTCTGACGTGACGCTGATGGCAAATTAACGACAGCTGTTCAAAGCCACACAGGGTTCGGACCAAGGTGGGAAGCTAAAGTCGGCTAACACAATGTTAGCAAGTCTGATTGCTTTACCTGCCACGATTGTAAGTACCAGGTTGTTTCTTTGAAAGCAACTTCACCAGGCATAAAAAATCACATTTGAATTTAGCTTCCTCCCTTGGTTTGGACTTCTGAGGTTTGAAGGGTCAAAGGTTAGCCAGGCCAACGCTGTAAATAAAATACTAAGAGCAAGCTAGGAGTAGAAAACGAGCTACAGTAGACCTTTTTTATTCTCCTGTGGCGGGGTTTGAAGACGTGGGCAGGGGTTTTAAATGAAGGAAACGCATTGCACTGGTTCTTGTCGCTTATGTGAAACGGCTACTATGTTGTTTCGTCGAAAACACTAACAGAGTTGCTTCTGATGTAAACAACGACAACAGATTTTGTTTTTTGACTGATGTACACAATAATAATGTTGTACCTGATGTAAAAAAAAAAAAAAAAATACAACAGTGGTGAATCAGTTGTGAATCATTTACGATGTTGCTTCTGATGTGAAGATTGATCGTGCGTTCTCCGTTGCGTCGTTCACTTCTTAACCGACTGTCTGTCTGACAGACTGAGGAATAAAATGAATGCAACACCAAACAGACAGACCAACGAAAGTAAGGACAAACACCCCCTGCTGGTACAGAGCCGAGCGGCGTCGTGCTGAGATGTCGCTGCGGCAATTAATGTACTGTTGGGAAAAACTTTACCAGAGCTATTCTCTACCCTTAAAGTAACATTTAACGATGTAAACGGATGATAAAGAGAGGAAGGAGGAGAAGGAAGACGAGGAGGAAGAAGATGAACATTAAAGGAAAAAAACAAGAAGTTACAGCCATACATTGATTTCTGGGTCAGAGAGATTGAAATGGACTTCTCCTGCCCAGCATGTGTATTGTTATAGTGTCTATCTGTCCCTCTGTGTCTCTCCCTCCTCTTTCTGTCTCTCTGCTGCCAAAGCAACCAAAACTGGCGGCGATCCTTTCGTTCTGTCTTTTCTTCCCTTCTCCCCGACTCCCTTTTTGCCTCCCGTCTCCCTATGCCATGTTTTCCATATTTTGGAATGTCAATGTGCTACTTGTTGACACTGTGCATGAATGATAACATGTCTGTATATAGTTATAGAGAATCGTATCCCATTCCCCCGGTGTTGACAAAAAAATGGTTTGAATGTTGTACAGATTCTGGTTTTCTGCTCATCTTTTATTCTGTTCAGTTACATTTTTTTTTTAATGTACGTAGAGCTTAAAAACAGTATGTTTTTAATTTAAAACGAAGACGTAACTTGCACATTGATTAATTAATTAATTAATTAAGGGGTTGTTTGTTTGATTGTTTTTGTTAAAAAGGCAATATCTGCTGTTATTGAATGAGAGCTGAGATCTTAAAGGAGTTATGTATCTTAAATAAATAATCTATACGGAAGCTGCATGGATTATTTGTACGAAGAAAAAAAAAAAAAAAAAAGACACTGCTTGCTACTTCTAATACCGTGACTGTATTCTCTGACAGAGGGCGAGGAATACTGTATGTACATCTAAAGGTTATTTTGTCATTAAAGAAATAATAATAATAATAATAATAATATTGTGTATATACTGTACAGTGTTATAAGTGAGGTGGACGACGTGGCCATCATGCTAACCGTAGAGAATTAATTCTACATATTTATTTAAAGGAAAACACTCACTACACTCAAGAATGACATATATTGCCTTTTTGGAGAAGTTTGCTTAAAGTTTCTCGCTCCTCTCACTCATCCTCTTTCTTCTTCTCTGGATGGTTTATCCATTTGTTTCCCGTCCATCTCTCCCTGTGGTCTTTTTTTTTTTCTATCGAAGGGGTGGTTTCTATTTCAGACGGGTTTCTTATTCTGAGTCATTGTCACTCTTTCCGTCTGTCTGGCTGCTTATCCCGCTGACTCAACAGTATCTCCAAACCAGCTTGTATTCACCTGTCTTCGTACGCGTATATCCATCTATGGTCGAGTACAATATATCTGCCCGTGTCCCCATCTGTCTCGCAAAGGATCATTTGTCTCTACTTGACTCACCATCTGTTTGATTCAGAGCCGTCTGTCGCTTTCCTTGCTCGCTAAATCCACGTCTTTGCATCTTTCTTTCCTTTATCCCTTCTTTGCTTCCTCCACCTCCACACTTTTCCCCCTCCATCCGCCCTTCTCTCCGCTCTCACAGGGTGTACTTTCATGTTTGTCAGTTTGATTTGGTGTGTTTTTTAAACCGGAACAGTAACCGCAACAGTTATAATGTTGATAATAATAATGAAGATAATATTTTGCTTTATTTTTTTTGTTATGTTTTGGTTTTTTTGCCGCTGTCCTCTGTGTGTGCGTGCGTGTGTTTTAATTTAGTTTATTTCTATTAATTTTTTGTTGAACACCAACTGATCGGAGGAAAGTTGTTGTATGTGTGTTGCCACTAACTGTGACTGCTCTCCATGGTACTTCTGATAAAACCAATAAAAGTTTGGGATACCCTGTTTCAGAGACCCTGCGACTCCACTGCCTTTCTAAAGTGTGTCCGTGAGTGTGTGTATGTGTGTGTGTGCATTACATTCAATCTTTAATGCACAGCTTTAATATGAATGCTTAATTATTATGCAAATTGCCATTAGAGCTAACATTTCCATTTAGTGGAAGTAAATGGGCAACCAGCTCTTTTGTGTGTCGCTGCCTCTTCCTCTATCTCACACTCAACCTGCCGCACGAACAAACATCCATTTTCTTTTATATGTTCAGACTATCGACGCTGTAAATGACATTTGTCTGAATGGCTGACATCTCATTAACTGTCGTCTGACTTGTTTTGTCATTGTGTCAGAGATGGAAGCAGCGGCTGCGTCGCTGTGATTAATTCTGTCTGTTTTTTCATGCGTCATGTGGAAAAAATAATGAATGTGCATTGTCTCCGTTTGTGCTGCTGCTGCTGCTGCTGCTGCTTCTCCCTTTAACACACACTGTACACTCGACAATCTTTTGTCTGAGCAAATTCACAGCAGATAAATTATTACTTTGTACTAAAAGAAAAGCTTCTTTTAACCTACCAAAAGGAAGAACATTAAAGAGAATTAAATGTTTGACTAATGGACTAATTTAATCTGCTATCTACATCGGAGCAGATTTAAATGAACTGAACAGAGGACAATGAGGCTCTTGCACAGCTTCAGTTCTCAGCAGCACCTACTGTGTTATTTAGTTTGTCACATATTTGGAGTGTTACAGGGTGAAAGATTTGTTGATCCTAACAAATCATTCATTTCTACTGTACGCAGTGTGAAACAATTAGGTAATGGTGTGCAATGACCTGTTACCTTCTGGTGCATTCATGAGTCCAATCTGATGCTCTACTCTAAAATGAGAGCGCTGTTGTTTGACGTAACGAAGCGTTCTATTTATAAATAAATTACCAAACCATCAAGTTAATCACACGTTCACACCGCTTGACACTCTGGATAACCAAGAAGTACATTCCTACAGCACTCTGAATTTCCTAACACTCCAGTATGAGCCAGAGTGCACACCTGCACTCGGAGCGAGTATTTCCAAACACATCCTCTGTTTTATTCTGGTTAACACTGGTGTGTCTGTGTGTGGAGTCAAGAAAGACAGACACGCACAGCTCAGTCGCCAGAAAAGAAATGTTAGCATGGTACGTTTCTGCCAACACATTCTCACTCCGACCTCGTCATATATTGACATATGGTCATGGACTTTCCACGTCCAGATACGACATGCAAGGTACCCTGGGTGCGTTGGTTATTGATGTTCTGGGACACCGTGTCAACTTCTGCCTGTTACATGCATTGTCTTCTTTCAAAATACACTTCTGTTTTCACAGGAAATGTAATGTTTACATACAGTCTCTTTCAAAATAAATGCACTACGTCGGTACAACACCACAAATTGACAGGTTTCTTTCCTCCAACAACTAATGCACGTGGTTAGGTTCAGGAAAAAAGAACAAGGTATGGCTTTATAATCTTATGGGACGTGAGCACCCAGGTGAAAGTTGGTGTTTGTTGGACCCATGCACCACCCCTCCCACCCACCATACTGGGACACCTCAATTTTCATTCTTGTCATGCTGTGTTTCCCCCTGACGCCACTGGGTACCATTAAATTGCCTCCATTAAAGGACGTCTTTTTCGTCTGTGTCTGACACCACAAGTCACCGCCCAAGCACTGGATTTCGACAACTTCGGAGTGAGACCACAAATATGTTACCGTTGCATATTTCATTCACATCATCAATGTTTCTAAGGAGACATACTATATGAGCTGACTGTGTCATCTGGAGGTGGAGGGGGTGGTGGATGGTGTGTCACTTAGGTGAGACACCTGAACTAATATTTGTTTCAACCTGGGCCCTATTTTCCGATCTACTTTTGTCTAAATGAGTGATAGGATGTTCGATATTTGACCTTTCTCCAGTACGAAGCTAGGGCTGACCTGCCTGCAGCCCGTGAGCGTGCGCTATATTAAATAATAGGGCACTCAGACAGCGTCAAACAACGTGAAAATACGTCTACTAAAAGTGCATTTTTTTCACACAGATAGGCTCGGATTGTTAGTATAATTATCCGACAACATAACGGAAAGGAGAAATGAACGTCTGTGTTTACCTTTAGCTGGATTTGGACATGTTCCTCTGCCTGTTGCTGCTCTCTCTCTCTCTCTCTCTCTCTCTCTCTCTCTCCTCATTCAAATGGCTCATCCAGATCCAGTTGGTCAAAATCGGGTAAAAATTCTGCCATGTTTGTTGAGGCAAGTCAAAACACTCACTCAGAGAGTGAAAGTCTGGCTCTGAAATCTCACATCTTGCGAGATTTGAGTTGTTGCAGGAAGTTACCGCTGGAGTGAGCTTACAAACACGAGGAGTTACTCTGTTTGGAGTAGTCATGGCTGAATTTTTACCCGATTTTGACCAGCTGTATCTGGATGAGCCGCCCGTATTTATTTGAACACGGAGTACACAGACGTATTTTCACGTTGTTTGACGCTGTCTGAGTGCCCTATTATTTAATATAGCGCATGGGCTGCAGACAGGTCAGCCCTAGCTTCGTACTGGAGAAATGTCAAATACTGAACATCCTATCACTCATTTAGACAAAAGTAGATCGGAAAATAGGGCCCAGGTTGAAAAAACATTACTTCCCCTTTAAGCCAGAACATGATCTTTTCCTAACCTTTCCATAACCAAGTGGTTTTTGTGCCTAAACCTAACCACACGTTAACCACAGCATTGATTAAACATAACATTTCAACACTGCAAATGTAATGTATTCAGGGTTTGCAGAAACGTACAATGCCAACTTTTCTTTCTGGTGACTGGGTCGGAAACACAGCGGATGGTGGGAGTGCACAAGGTGAAGCAATACAAGGACAAACATATCAGTTTGCAGTATGCTGACTGCATCATGTCATTTTCATATTGACTAAAGATGCTTGATCATAAAGTTTAATTTCTAATAGACAGATTTATATATTAGGCCTGTGTCTAACATGCAAAAATGGCTCCAGACCTGACCCGACTATCTCAAGTGCAAATATTTCCAGTCCCTCTCTCTCACTGTTGTCCAGTATTCACTCCCATTTTATCCCTTCAGTCCACAGACTTATCCTAAAAAACTGGCTCTGGCTTACAAGATGTTTGACATTTTTCACTCTTTTTCTTCGACTCAAGTACCGCACAGTCAGGGTAACGTATTATTTGTGCTGTGAGCACCTGGTCTGGTTCAGAGACGTCTGCAGGATGAACAAAGCGTGACGTTAGCTCAGGCAGAGCACTGACGTCACACGTGCATTAGCTGATTGGCATCACCTGTTTTCTTCATGCTTCATAATCACCGGTGCACACACAGCTCAGTGGTTACCGCCTGACGTGTAACGTCTTCTCATATTCATACAGGTGTATGGCATGGTAATTAAAACCTGACACTTCTCACTGTTACTATGCTGATGCCTCTCACTGCCGCAGCTCCCTCTACCTCTCCAACCTCCTTATGTGCTATATTTGCCTGCCATTGTTGACTTAGATTTACGTGTTTAAAGGAGGGATTAGTTCTTCCACAGAATCCTCATTGCTGACTTGATTTGAAAAATCTAATCATGTTACGGTTAACTATAAATGGTCAATCCTTTGACGTCAGTGTCAAAATTGGCAGACGCGGAGAGAAGCAACAGAACGCTGTGGTACTCTCTCGCTGGACAGAGTCAGGCTGACCTTTCCAAGCCTTTGATTTAAACAAGAGCGCACTTCTAGTTGACCTTCCTGGTGAAGCGGAGGGTCAAAGTGGAGTTAGGCTGTGAAAATTACAACCTGCAAAGCTTTTAAACCAAATGGTATGGATGGAAAGGTCCCTGCTGGTCAGTAGGAAGCCTTTACCGCCATATAACATCTGACTGATGGATGAGTAGTGTTCGGTTGTTCTACGTCTCCCATGCTGCCACTGTGATAGATCGTGCCTTTTTCTCTGTGTGCAGAGTGACACAATTAAATCCCCCTCCTGTTTTTTATTTATTATAAACAAGTTCGTCTTTTGCGTTTAAGGTGTAAGAGAATCTGGACTGCTTACTGAATGTGTCTGTATGTGTCTGTAAAGAGACTATCTGTTGCAGTGTTTTATGCTGTTGCTGCTTGTGTACAGGTGTCTGCCTCGACACCTTTCATTGCCTGCCCGCTGCTGTGTCTGTCTCAAATCTCATTATGCTGTCACATTTGATTTCTAGACGGGCACTTGTCTGGACGGCCTCTGCTTGCAGGTTAGCATGCTGGGAAATTAGTGTGAATTTATGTCTGTATGTGTGCGCGTGCTGCTCCTGAATACTGAGTAATGCTTAAACTGTCAGAAAAGTCTGTGCCGGCTGTCAGACTGTGCACAGCCACTTAGAGAGAGACAGCAGGACCAGCCTTGATTTTCTCTCCACTGTTCGCTCCTCTTTGTTTTAGCTGTCTGTCAGGGCTCAGCACAAAGCCTATACATTAAGAATAAAAGTTCAGAAGTAGTTTTTTGAAAGAAGCTTTTGATATCCAGCCATACAAACTGTATGGGTATATCATTTAAGATAGAAGTGAAGCTATTTCTGCCCCTCTGGTTTCCTTGATAGCATTTCAAAGGTAACATTGTCGGACTGAGATGTTTCTCCTCTGGGACTGGTCCACCATTTGTCATTTTTTTGACAATGTTTTTGACTTTTATTGTAGTTCACAGAAATATCATGCAGGGACCAAATAGCCTGGCAACCAGATGAATCTTACAGCTCATGTTGTATTTGCTCTGGAAGATGCATCCTGTTCAAGCAGCAACCTCAAGGCTAAATAATGAAACTATCTTGGAAGTACCAAAAACTGCAGTTCCTTGAATGGCCACTTGAGGCTGGCTCTAGAAGCAGGCACGCCCCATAGATAACCACGTTAAAATGCCCAATTTTAAAACAGAAATAAACGTGTTTACAGCCTGGTACAGAAAACGGTTTTGGTCTATTTCAAATTTTAACATTTATGAACACTGTCCATATACATTTATTAAGGCTTAAAGTTACACATATTTACGCTGCAGTCTATAAGTCAGATCCACCCCTTGCTTCTCTACAGCTCCACCTATCTATCCATCCATCCATTTTCATCCGCTTATCTGGGGCGGGGTCACAGGTGCAGCAGGACAAGCAAAGCACCCCAGACATCCCTCTCCCCAGCAACACTTTCCAGCTCCTCCTGGGGGACCTCGAGGTGTTCCCAGGCCAGATAAGGTATGTAAACCCTCCAGCGTGTTCTGGGTCTGCCCCAGGGCCTCCTACCAGTGGGACGTGCCCAGAGCACCTGTAGTGGGAGGCGCCTAGGAGACATCTTGATCAGTCGCCTGAACCACCTCAACTGAGCAATAACCACTGAGATGGTTGCAGCTGATATGGAACTTCCTGTTGAAGTACTATTTTCAACTTCTGATGGCGAAAACGGCAACATTCGTTCACAGACATATCAATGTTGTCATTTTAAATTTGTCTGCTACATCATGATTGGTTGTAGGTCTATCCAATTGCACCCACAGGTATTTCCATCTACTGTAAATAACGCCGCTTGGAAATGGAAAATGTACTGAGAGGTTCCAGACTAATTCACATTGTGGATCTGGGGGCATGTGCAAGCCTCATTTCCACACCCACAATTAGCCATAAATGAATGTAGAAACTCCCTGAAACATCAGATTGCGTCCGCTCCACCATTCATTACACCCGTCAATGAGAAGAACAGCAAAGTAGACGTGCAGTGCTATTTTACCCATTGTGACGCATCAGTGAGGTTCTCCAAGAGCTCCAGAACAGCTGTCGTTAAACATGATCATTACGCACAGCTGTACGCCAGTTACTCTTGTCTGTCCCGCCCTCTGTGTGTTTGTTTCCTTCCTCCTATCTGTGTAGGATACTTAGAGACTGTGCTGTTTTACCTGAAGCTAGATGAGGATTAACATCATTTTCATTTCTGTGTGTCCAGAATGGGTTCAGCCTTGCTTAGCACAAAGACTGGAAACATGCTGACGTAACACAGTAATGGAAAGTGCTTCTCTGTGTGGGTCGATTTTTATTTTATCTTCATGTGTGTCTGTTAATGCCACTCTTCCACCGGTATCCTTCACAAGCCTAACATTAAAAAAGTAATCTTCTAGAGAGTGTGGACGCTACCCTGTCTACATCTAGAGTATAACAGAGAAAGTGCACACAGACTCGTTATGTCTCAATATGTCAATCCAACATTGATTCACAGTCTAGACATTCACTTGGTTCATACATTTCTTTATTCTTTATGCCTTATTTCTGTCTCTGAATCAGACAGTATTCGGTCCTGTCTCAGAAGCCGAGGATGACAGCATGTACAGCGCTGGAATAACAATGACTGTACACCAGACTTACACAGACTTCTTAATAGAAATATACTGTCAAACAGCCAGGAGAGGTCTGATGCATATTTAATTTAGAGTTCTGGTGGTGACAGTGTCCTAATGGGCCAAAAGTATTATTTTATCAAGTTCATTATTAAAACTGAAAACCTGCATCAAACTCTACACATACTTATTGCATAGTGATTAGATTTGATCTGAGTGTTGCTTAACTGCTCTAAATTTCTTGGCATGTTTAAAACAAATAGTTAAAGTCCTTAATCTTGCTTTTTGGGTAACAGGGGTATGAAACACAGATGTAGACTGGCTCATTGTAGATGGAAGAACATCAAACTGCTACGGCAGATACTCTAGAGCAGCTAGATTTGTCCAGCCTGATGGTTGAGGATGCAAGACACTATAGACCCTTTTACTGTTAGTAAACAGTATGTGGTTTTTTTGGTGGGCGGGGCTTAGCTGGAGGCAAAATAATTCTCCACAGACATTAGCTAGTGTTAGCTAGCAAGTTCTGTTGGCTTGTTTTAGACAGGAGGATGCAAGTGGTCTTCAGAAATACTCTTTCTAAATGCCGGAGTGGCTGTGGCACAAACTGGAAGATGTGTAAATTCAGAGCACTGCCTGAATGTACTGTTCGGATAACCAGATCAATGCACTCATGGAGTGGCACAACGCACTCTAGGCACTCTGTCTCGGGAGACGGAGCAGCAGAGCGCCGAGCAGAGTGAATGTGGGATTAACTTAACCGTTCGTTAATTCATGTAGTAATATAGCGCACTGTTTCTTCGACCAACAGGGCACTCATTTTCGTGTAGAGTATCAGACTGAATTTATGAACGTACCATGTCAGGTCACTCACTCTCCGGGACTGCGAGTGTTACTTTAATAAGTAAACACTGACCAACAGGACCAGACTGGCCGACCCGTATGCTCTCACTCAGTGGATGGATGATGTCACAGGATTGCCAAAGGTGGGATGGCCGCCTTTGTGGTTGATTATTATGCCAATCTTACGAAGGAGGACAACACTTGAACAGTGTCCTAGGTTCCTATGTTTTGCTATTGAAGCTAACATTAGCTAATGTGCTAAAAAGTTAGCATTATGGAGATATCCAATATTCCTCTTAATACTTCCCCAATTTCTAATTAGGTGGACATGTTAACTTAACTAACACTTAATACACATAATATGTTTCATCCCTCTGGGGGTGTTGGATAATATCTGGAACATTATTTAAATCTTACCTGCCTAGTTAAAGATTGTGTCTGTCCATGAAAGAAAGTGCATCCTCATCAGCCCTTAGTAGGTGGTGTCCCACAGGGCGCTATTCTTGGTCCCATTGTGTTCTGTGTCTAAGATTACATAATTTCTTGTTTTGAAATCTGTCCTAATTGTTATGCTGGTGATGCACAGCATGTTAAAACATGTATCTCTTATCGTTGGCATTTTCCTGAATTGATTATCCTCTTGTTGAATTACCCAGCTGTCCCACATCCTGTAGATCAAGTGGCATTTATGTGGTAGTAATGTTAGGCCTGTTGAATAAAGAGAGAGGGGAGGGCAATGTCTGGATGTCTGGGAAGGCCGGGGGTTAGGTTTTAGTAATGGCACTGTCACGTCTTCCTTCTGTGCCTGCGTGTGTGTGTGTGTGTGTGTGTGTGTGTGTGTGTGCGTGTGTGTTTAAAGCCATGTTAGAGCAGGTGTTTCACACACATGGCACGGATTGAAATTGAATGTCAGGCAAATACCAGAGCATGAACCCTCCCCCAGTACTGGCGGGGGTTAGAAAGCATCTCAGCCGTTATAACTGCCATTGTTAATGCAGTAGAATATTCAGACCACATTTATCTCATTTATTTATTATTGTTTATTTTTGATTTGCATCTAGAGCTGCCCAGAGTATTATGGCGTGGATTCAAATGTAGCAGATTTATCAGCTAAACATTCATTCTGTGAACTCTACTCCAGCGTGGTAAAACAAAAATAGGTTTCAAGATTAGTAATGCTGTTTATGCCAAGTTCCTACCCTACCTATGTTATGTAACTTAAAGATAGTAAAATCAGGAGAGAAAATTAGTCATCCTCAGCATTTGCTGTGTTATGGTTTCAGAATAATGAAGACATTTGGAGAACAATCAGATACAAGACAGGATGTTTTTTTCCAAGGCAATGATCATGTTTTTTCCAAATGATGCACATATTTGTAGGCATTTTATTATCTCAAATGGCTTGGGAAATACTGCATATAGCTGCTGTAAATAAGGGGAAAAAATTCCAGAGGGAGCATGTCCCCTGACTTCCCTAAACTTGAGCTGAGCCCTGAACGTTTACAACGTCTGGGTCCACCTCTGCTGCCTAGAGAGTGCGCTACAGTTGGGATTTAAACAACCCTGAACTACATTTAATTATTATAAATCCATGACCCATGATAGACTACATATACAAATTTTAAATAGTTATGACATTTATTGTATTTAGTCTGTGTGAGCCTTGCTGAAATGCACTAAATAAGCCTTGTGTTTATCAACTACTAAAATAAGGGATCCGGTCTTTTATTATTATTTTCTGAGTGATGGAAAAAACTACTATAGTATCATTAGAAAGCCATCACCCAAAGAGCTTTAGCATGATTAAGCTGTCTATGTGGAGTAAGGAAGACTTCAGAATGGTAGTTGAGAAGAGGGATTATTTTGTCTCCTTGATGGTGCAATTAACACGTTACAGTCTGCCAAAAGTTACTGCATTCACAAGTGACATTGTTAGAAAATCAGAGCCAAAAAAATAAAGTTATAGAGAGTATAATGTGATTTTGGCAGCCGATTTTTAGACGTCCACGAACACCCCAACGGTCCCTGCTCACAGCTGACAATAATGGACCTTTGATAAATAAATAGTTCACTGTGATAGATTGTCCATCTGAAGCGAGTTCCACGTCAGTGAAAGTTAAATAAATTGAATCCTAGCGCTGCCTTTGAAGGTGGGGAATCAATCTAAGAGCCTGTATGGCTCTGCAGTCATGTAAAATGTATGCAATTTGGAGTTAATGGGCTAAAACGTGCAAAAACCACCGGTATGGTGCTTTAACACTGAAGTCTTATTCCACTCTTGAAGCTGCACTAATCAATATTTTATATAATGATGATTGATCAAGTGACGTATAATGAGTAAGATGACACTCATAGTGACAAACCCATAAGATGATATAAGGTGATAATGTGTCAGATGTGTTTTCACCTTGTTCCATTGTCTCTAAGTGGCCAAACATCAATCGAAGCTGGGGTATGTAGTTTTCTGGAAAGGACAAGAAAAGGCATAATATGAATGTAGAGTGCACCAGGGATGAGTCCGAAAACATGGAAATGAGTTAGCATTTTTTTTTTTTTGTCTCAAATCGATTGTTTTTTTAAGTTAGATGCCTGAAATAAGGTCTGATACAAGTTTAAGAGATTTTTACCTTTTGTTTTATGACCTAAAATTCGTCAGTTAATACCCCACGCATGAATTTTGAAGCTTTTGGTTGTCTTGAAAAAGGCGGTTGCTAACAAGTGGGGAAATGAAACTACAGAACATCATCACGCCAAACATGGATGTACAGTCTCTTTGCAGTGGTGACCTTAAGTAATGCAACCATGGTGTCATTTGTTTACAGCCTAATGTTAGCTTTTTACTTCTGGTGATTGCATTTAGGCTTCAAAAATCATAAAAGTGATTTGTGGAGATTATCTTATTAGACAGAACATGTAAGTGTCATATACATTTCTTTGCCACAGAGCTTATTTTCTGCAATAATAACGCTAACTTTAGGGTTGGCCGACAGAAAAACCATCATCCCTGGAGCACTCTATAAACCCTCCTTCTACAGCTCTCCCCCCTCTGTCCTAAGCCCCTCCCACCAAATGAGTGCAGGCATATGCATGCGCTTCATAGAGTAACCCAGTGTTTCCCAGACATTGATATGTGCAATATTATTTCATTAAAGACCTCAGATGTGACAAGAATTAGCTAGCTACCACACCCCACAGTAGTCTGCTTCACCATGGAGAAGGTTGTGGCTCCAGAAACCGACCTCGAACTCAACAGTGACAATGGCTTGGTGGTTAGTGGCAGCGCCAGGTCTAACCTGGGTAACAGTAGCAATAGAGTCGGGGGCTGGCTGAGTTCAAGTTGCTGCAGACCCTGACTGGGGGTCCGTCTCTGGGGCTGCTGCCTGCTCTCCTACCTGCGAGGCGGTCTGTTGCGGCAGGGAGTGAAGTGGAGGACACACTGTGATTCAAGGCTCTTGCTAGCTACATCAACATGACCTTGAATTGGCCGCAGCTGTGAGCCTTTGGCTTTGATTAACAAAAGCTAAACTATTAGCAACATTTTCTCTCCATCTCTGAAAAATGTTACTGATGCTACAATACTGAAGCACGCTTTATTTAACTTAAATTAAGTCTGTCTTCCTTTGTTTTGAGTTGCTTTGCACTGTAGGCAGTTGTTGCCATGCTGGATTCTCTGCCTTTGAATTAGGCTTTCACCATCGGAAGGGACGTGCACGTGCATATGCATTTGTAGAACAGTCAATAGGAACGCCTTCTGTCTGAAATGACTTGTGATTGGCCAAAGTCTCCCGTCACAGGCTAGATATTGTAAAACCTGAGGACAGAGCCAAGAAGAGGAGCAGAAGTCTGGTTTTCTCTCAGACCACTTGAATTACAACATTTTCAAAGGTTATTATGGAAATTTTTCACAATGAAGTCAACATAAAACTGCCTACTGCAGCTTTACTGTGAAGCCATATTGTCAGGCAGGTTCTTAGTATGAGTAATGGGGTCCTACATGGACACACTATGTTCTGCCAGAGTTTGAACAGTTTTGATTATTCCTGTGTTTCCTTTTATCTCTGTGCTCTTGTCACTGGTTTAAATTCACCAGGGCTTGGTCAGGAAAAGGTGATGTCACATCCGTTCAGTGCACCAATCACAATTTAGCAACATTTGAATCAGAATCTGCTGGTCACTGCCGATCAAATCTGACATTTGACATTTCTTATTTAGTCTTGAATGTCAGATTTAAGATCCCAGCATCCATTATTCTGCTCACGCCTTCCTCTCTACCTCCCTCCATCCTGCTCTTCCTGTCTTTACATCTGATCTTCTTCTCTAACTCATTCTCTCCTTCCCTCAGGCTGTCACCCTCTCACCTCCCTCTTCCGTCGCTCCTTCCTCTCTTCAACCTCTCCGCCTCTTTCCGTCCCTTCATTTCTGTCTGGACTGCTCCTGTGCCCTCTCCTCTCCCTACATTCACAGCTCTTTCAATCTCTCGCTCTGTTTCTCGTCTTCCACCCTCTCTCTTGCCAGAAGTTGATGACCAAGTCCGCCTCTCTTTGACTTGCACGCACCCACACACAAGCACACACACAGTACTAAAACACAACTGAGTTTACACATCTACATCTACATCAGCTGACACAAACACACACACAATGCTCACACACACTCTCGACAGCACGGGTTACTCTGTGTCAGCGACTGTTCTCTGCTGAGAGGCTGTGGGCGGCGTGATGATGTCGAGTTACTGTGGCGATTTTCTGTTGCCGCGGAGATGCTCTCACGACAACAGACGAGCATGGCGTACAAACACAGACGCGCGCACCTACAACCGCACGCACACCTACTCAGGTCCAGAGAGGGGAGACGGGAAAAGCAACATGTCAACATGCTCTCAATTACACACACAGTCACACACATATAGAAGCAGACACTGAGGCTCTTCACTACACCTGTGTGTCCACCCACATAAACACAGGCCAGCAGCCAGTGTTACTTTAATAAGGACACTCTGAGCCTCCTCTGGTTTTAGTTTAGATGTGGGAGTCACCTTTTGACCTTTTGTCCACACGTGTCCCACCAAAGTGAGGAAGAGGACGAGGGAAAGAGAGGAACAAGTGACAGCAGCATCATGCAGAGCAATCTACATCCTAAAAATTGAAGGAAGAAGAATCTTCTCTTTATATCAAATAATGGGGTTCTTTTGTGACGTCTTTTGTGATTTGATTTTTCTTTCTTTTGTGTTTGTGTATAAAGACTCTTGTTTCTAGTTGAATGTTGCATTTTGGTTAAGTGGTAGAATTATGTTGTTTTGTAATCATTATTACCTCCGCCAAGGAGGTTATGTTTTCGCTGACATTGGTCTGTTTGTCTGTTTGATTATCTGCAAAATAACTCAAAAAGTTATGAATGGATTTTGATGAAATTTTCAGGAAAGGTGGATAATGGGACAAGGAACAGATGATTAAAATTTTGGTGGTGATCAGTTGAAGCAAAGTGGATAAAATGATAAACTAGAAAAGCACTCAGAGAGTGCAGACCTCCGCCAAGTAGGTGATATTCCCTCCCCCTCTGCATCAGATTTTGCAGCCTGCTTCACAACTAGGTTATTTGCATCACTATCATTATTAGGTTATATATGCCTATTTGCCTGGCAAATTAGCACCTGTGAGCCTGTGCGCAGGGCAAAACAATTTGAAGGTCATGGCAGCTTGAGCCTGTCAGCCTGTGCTCAGGGTGACGCACACTTTGAGTTACAGACACAAATCTTCTCACGCATTTGCGGATCTCACATGGCAGAAGAGTAGCAAAAATCATGTGTACAAAGAGAGCCAATTGAGAGGCCCGACTGAGTTACAGTAAAGCTGAAGACATAGCTATTTACAAATCTGTCTACAGATTTACAGATCTCTGTACACATTTGCAGATCATTGTACAGATTTACAGATTGCAATACACTTGCAAATCTGAATACAGATTTTTTTTACACATTTACATTTCTGATTATGCACACACAGATTCTATATACACATTTGTAGATTTTTGTACGCATTCACAAACTTTATTACGCTTTTACAAATTATTTTACGTACACATGTACAAATCTGATTCCGCACACACAGATTGAGATACGCATTTGCAGCTACTTTGCTACCAAAATGGCCCCATATTCTAGAATGGTTTCATCTCATCGTGAATCATTGGTCTGAACTGGGCTTTAAGATATTAGACTTTAGATTCAAGGTTTGTTCCATAAAATGCTGTTTTTAGTCTGTATAGATGTGTACAGACCAGCCAGGTCACACCGCTGCAACTTTTCTCTGCAAAGTCTCGTCGCAAATCATTGGTCTGACCTGGGTCTAATGTGTAGTGGAATAGGTTTTAAAAGTAACCCTCCCATTACTGCTGACAGCATCAACAAGAAAACTGCGTCTCCATCAGGCAAAAACTACCACCTGAATAATGCAGAAAAAAATGTCTCACAGTTGAACCTAATTGCTGACCCTGCCTTAAACCCTTGCTAAGCAAACACATGGTAAGAACTTTCTGCGTACAATATAGTGAGTTACATTTTGTGTTAGTTGTTACAACATGATCACTTTCTGACCTCACCCATTTCGAATCGAGCTTTTCCGTCATGTTCACTTTTATCAGAGAGCATAAGAACATGGTTTTATGAACCATTGCGGAGACAGGAGCCCTCAGCCATCTGTGTTACAGTGTTTCTTAGATCGATATAATCGGCCTTTTTCAGTTGAAATATGTTGAAATTTTCTCTGACGTGACGTCCTATACTTGGGTATGAAAGTGAGCATTTTACTGGGCTATAAATCAATCTGAGCTGAGCTGAGTTGCTGAGAAAAAAGAGACAGTATATGCTGCAAGAAAACCACAGAAACACAGATATTCCAGTGAGAGGGATTTTAAAAATGTGGACGAGTAGCTGGAGAAAGAGCTGTTTCTAAAGATCAAAGACAGAGAGTAGAGAGGAGATTAAAAATGCAAAAAGAAAAATTAACATGAGCAGAAACAGAGAGAATGAGTGCCAGTGATGCAATTTTATACGCTGCAGTTTGGTGTATGTGATTTCCATGTAGTGTTTTTCATCAGTGTGTGTACAGAGCCGGTCAGACTTACAGTACATTGGATAATAAAGTCACACTAATCTGATGGCTAGTTGGAGAAAAGGAAAAAAGGAGAGAGGGAGGAAGAGAATAAAAGAGCGCGAGAGTAATAACACCAATCAGACGGCATTAGCAGAGCAGAGACCAGTAATTGGAGCTGTGAAGTGTGACTCATCGACAGCTAGCGAGACCTGACACACACACACACACACACACACATAGAAAAACCATCAACCACTTTCCCTCTTTCTTTCTCTGCTGCAATCATTATTATCTTCTATTTGTCTAAGTAACTCACACACCTTCCTTTTTATGCACACTTAAACACACACACCCATAGCCACTCTGCCATTTTAATCCACTCTCAATATTTTGCACACCACCTGTTTTCTTTCTCTGATCTATACATACAGACATGCATGCAATCAAACATACTGCACCAACACAGACATATACGCACACACACTCTACTTTCCCGGCTTGACATTCACACAGTGCTGCCAGCGACGGCAATAACAGCTCCTTCCTGTGCCACTCGCCCACCTGCTGCATCGCGCACCATATTCCTGAGAGAGAAAGCATCTTTTCAACCTTTCTGAGTGAGAAACACTTAACAAAAAGTGCCATCTCTCCTGTGAGTGTCACTCAAAATGCCCCCTTTTTCAGCGGGCGTTTTCTTTCACATACATAAAGGAAATGGTCCTGTGCAGGTGGCGGACAGGTCATTGTGCTTGTGACCTTTCAGTATCAGTTTGGTAACATCAGAAAGTCTGAAAAGTCTGAGAAAGCAGCTGACGTTACTTAGATGTGGGGGTAAAAAATCAGTCCTGCATGAAAAGTCAAACCTTTAGAAAAGGCAGCTCACTGTGTGACTCTTTATTAGCATGAGCATAAATATGTGTCCTGATTTACAGGCTCAGGTTTGCACAAAGATAAGACATATGTGTTACAGTAGCAATCAGTAACCATAGAAACGTGTTTGCCATGGCTACGTGGCTGCAGAGCTGTGACTACAGACCTTGTAATACGCACCATCAAATATGATGATCCATTTCCAAATATGGATTTAAGGTTTGGAGGGGGATCTCTCTGGGGAAAATGAATTTAATTTGCACGTTATCATCTCTGTCGCAGGCTGTGCTAAGTGCATTTCTCCCTTTATTGGCACTGGGGCCATCACTCTGTGTATCCAAAGTCAAGGCGAGGCTGAAGTGTGCACATGCATGATTTATCACCAGGAACAGCTTTGATGATTTACCTAAACTTTTGGATTGACTCTGCCTGGGTGATCAGTGTCCAATCAGAAATCTTGAATTCGCAAACCTTTCACTTGATCTTTTTCTAAGAAATTCTCATTGATAATTGTTAGTGCCTTTCAACTGTATGGTGAATAACTTGTTGCCTGGTTGTTGTCTCCTCCTGAGATTTCATTGATTATTTAATTAAGGGGAGCCGTACAATAGCATGCCCCAGGAATGAGTCCCAAAACAGCCTATTCTCATTCCCAAGTCGTCACATATTGCTGTTGTCAGGGTCTTTCACATCTACATATTACACGCTAGGTATCTACAAAAGCACATTGTTATGTTTATGGAGCCCGGTCTCACTCCGCAGTCGTTGAAATCCGGCATTTGGGCAGTGATTTGCGGCGTCAGGAACCAATGAAAAAAGGCCTCCTTTAACTTAAGCATGGTACGCGGCCGGTTGTCGTTATAGTTACACAGCGCCCAGCAGAGTCAGGAAGAAATGCAACGGGACAAGGATGAAAGTTAAGGCGGCAAAAGTCAGACTGGGGTGGGCGGGATGGGTCCAGCAAACACCAACTTTCACCTGAGAGCACGGTGTTTGCGTCCTGTAAGATTCTAAAGCCAAACCCTGCTCTTTTTTCCTAAACCAAACCATGTGTTTTTGTTGTTGAAGGGAAAAAAAAACGTCAATTCATGGTCTTGTACTGACAAAATGTGTTTATTTTGAAAGAGACTGTATTACATTTCCTCAGAAAACGGAAATGTATCTTGAAAGAAGAGAACTTGATACGGCGTCCCAGAACGTCAACAACCATTGCACCCAGGGTATATTGCACATCGTATGTGGGCGTGGAAAGTCCATGACCCAAACACCAATATGTGATGAGGTCGGAGTGAGAATGTGTTGGTTTCGGCAACAGAAGCATGTGATTAGGTTTAGGAAAAAAACATCATGGTTTGGCTCTACATTCATACAGGAAGCAACGCCAGCCTCCCAGGTGAAAGTCCAGGGTTTGTTAGACCCATCCAGCAACTGTAGTGTAGTTCATTAATAGACTAACATTTAGGCTTCAGAACTCATAAAAGAGGTGTTCATTTGTGATGATTATCTTGCTGAACAAAACGTGTAAGTACAATTAATGTCAGTTTGCGACAGAGCTTATTTTCTGCAACAATCCAAAAGGGAACATCCCACTAGCTATTTGACGAGGGAAACCAGGGCGACACTAACTGTTGGCCTACAGAAAAAGGTCATCTTTGGAGCACTCTATAAGCATCTGTTCTGTCAGATTCTTTCTAGATTTTTTTTTCTGCAACTTTTTTCATGTTACTTTGTATTGTATTGATCAAATATACCATAGTTGCGCGGCCCACAGAAACATTCTGTGCAGCCCCCGAACGTGACGAAATGCACCTTAATGTGTTCATCAGTATGTGATCATCGCAGTTAACATGCTAGAGCACTGATGGGTGTGGTGGAGTGTGTATGAAGAGTGTTGGAGTCACAGAAAATGAGAAGGCAGGTTGTACAAAAGAAAAGACAAAATTTGCAAATGTGCACATACTGTATTCTTTTATTAGCTCTTGTTCTTCTTTGTAATAAATACAATGAATATGAAGATCATCATAACTTCTTTTTTTTCTTCTTTGCGGTGGTGTTGGGGGGGGGGGCAAGGGAAGCTTGCCCGGGGCACTGAATGTGTTAGGTCAGGCACTGCTCACGAGTGTTGTAGGAATTATGTTCTGTCATCAGTGCTAGTGCTGTTAGCCACAGTTAGCGATTTCAGTCAACAACTTGCAACTGCACTTTACCTGTGTGCCCTCAATTGTATGTTGACACCTATAGTTGCCCACTAATCGACTCCAGTCTGCATGTTTAAGTACAGGCTGTTACATCGTGTGTGAGTAGGTTAAAGCCGTGTAGCAGGTGGCACCATGTATGGTAGCCTCAGCCACCGGTGTATGAATGTGTGTATGAATGTGTGAATGTGACTCGTAGTGTAAAAAGTGTGTTCAGAAGATTATAAAGGTGCTATACTAGTGCAAGTCTATTTACCATTTAAACTGCCACTGGTGTGGTCAAAACTCTGAGAGCCTCTGAGGGTTGAGTTACCTTAATAAGCACCCAAATACTTTTCTTACAACTTACATTTATTGACTGACTAATATGTGGAAGTGAAATGTCCATGAAAAAAACCTTCACCCTGTGAAACACACTCAACAGAAATAACACTGAAATCCAGAGTTCTTATTCAACCAAGGCTGACACTTTGTGGGATAGCATTGCAGACAAACTAGCATTCAGCTTCTATCTAGCAGTGAGGTACGCTCTCTGAGTAAATTACAAACATTGCGAAACTCCTTCATGCCTCTGAGTTTGTTTCTCTTCAGTACAGGACGCACACCTTGTGATTGCTGCTGTCTACTCACGGCTTTTATGTGCTTGTTGCACTGTGATTGCGGCTCTCATCCGGCTGCGTCTCCGCAATACTCAGTTGCAATCTTTCATCTCTCTGCTCGCATTCCTCCCTCTCATCTCGTCTTCCTCTGCTTTCTGTCTTGTCCTGATTATCCTCTTTGTCCACTCTTTGTTCTCTGTCAGTGCTCGGCGCCCGGTCTTTCAGATGCACTCCACCACCTTCCTCTATCACATTTCTCACCCCTGTCTTGTTTGTACATCCCGGCTGGGTTCTTAGTGTTCTCAGATTGTCACTTGCCTTGATAAAGTAGTTCCTCAGCTCTGCCACAGGTCCGTTATCAGAGAACAGGTGGTGCAGGTATGCCTGGACATACTGATCTGAGGTGATAAGGTCCAAGTTAATGGAGGGGGACACAGTTGCAGAGGTGGTTTCGGGCCTGGAGACTCTCCATCTTCTCTCTGTTAAAGTTCAGTGTAGTTTAGTTTAATGCAGCTTGAGAAAGAAAGACAAAAGAAGTTTTCTTGGCTACTTCAAAAGAGTCTACCTGTGTCTGTCTTCATGGCAGATAAAGGGATGGTCACACTCTTTCCTGTCTCTCTGTCCATCACAGTGAGTCCCGTCATGGATCCATCTTCTGGCACCTCACTGGAGGGGTCACATGATGCCAGAAGATCTCCTCGACATTTCACCACGCACACTGTATTAGACTTATAACGCCTGTAATGAAGAGATGGAAGGGTTACAGGATACAACAGAAAACATTTTGGTGTCTAGTGGTCAAAAATCCATAGATGAAATACCGTTTTGGCTTTCATGTTTTATTTTCCTACTTTACTCACATGCTGTTGATTCTGTCATGATTGAAGATATTGCAGCGGCTCTAAATGTAAGCTCATAGTTTAGTGCTCGACTTTCCTGACAGTCTGATGTGCAATTTTTGGTGTTTACGCTGTCATCTTTGGAGCAGGCTGGAGAGCTTGTCTCATAGCAGACAGTCGAGCCCTGTGTGGCTGTGGTTTCCACTGTCAGTGTGCTTTATTAGGCTCCTGCTTTCACTGAAGTGCTGTGTGTTTGCAGACTGACAACACGGTCTCAACATCTTGAGTGTTTTGTAGTTGGACTGAGAGCTGTGTAGTACGGCTCCTGTACAGGTTTTCCACCTACAGTCTCCAGCTTCAAAACATCGTCAGATAAAAACAGACTCAGTGGCACTGTGAGTGGCTCATGCAATGTTATTTGTTGCTGCATGTTTTGATATTAAAAAATAAATAATAATAAGTTGTTACAGCTTTTTTTAAAACTTGTTTTCTTAAGGCCCAGACATCAAAGAAATAGTTGCGACGAAACCAACTGTTGGCTCATGTCACCTGTGTCTAAGCCAAAAAGTTAGGTTTGAAGACACCGCGAACACGACAGCTAACTGCTAATTAACATGTACGTTCTGCACCTACATGAGAGGAAATAACTCTTCATACCAGCAGGTGGCAGTTGTCAGTCAGAAAGGGAAACTGGAAGACGGACAGCATGGATTCAAGATGCTAGTTAGCTAGTTAGCACATTAATAACAATTCAATGGCGGCAGAAAAAAGGATATTTACCGTGTGCTAGCGATAATACCAACAATTATGAATCGTTTCTGCTAAGTTTCTTTAGAACTCATGCCCTCTTGAGTTTGGTCGTTGTTGTTTTCCTCTTGCTGTTTCTCTTCTTGTGCACTTAGTTGAACTGCCAATCAGAGTGAATTCATTCACCGACAGGCTCCGCTATCTCTGATGCTGAATCAACATGCTGGACCGGCCGAAAAACAGCCGACAAGGGCCGACTAGTGACAGATGCTCACTGACAAATGACTGTCAGCATGGTGTGTCTCTTAGACACTGACATCTCAGCCAGACAGGATGAAAATAAAAAACTTAATCAAGCTTACTTATCATGTCTCGGCCACATGGTAACCAACAAATACCATTCCCAACTTGTAGCCCACTTTGTAGCCCCACTAGTGACCCCACGTGATCACCTGATAAGACCTTCCACTTTGGTTGACTGTTAGATTCCTGCAGGTACTTAATTACCTGTAAGCAGGTATGATCTGTGTGAGGTCTTCCTTGTACTGCTCCAGTGAAGCCCTTGCAGCCAGGGGCTCAGCCTGACCCTCGAGACGAGCCAGGTGAACCAACATCTGGGTGTGAAAAGCCGCTCCACTTGCCCAGTGCCTCAGAGACCTGGAGGAATGGACAGTGTAAGACAAATCAAACAACTCATGACCATAGTTGTGTAACCACTGCACTGTGTCTATACTGAATGATACCATCCTCTACTCCACTGTGCTCACCTCTGTTGTATTCTCTCACCTGGAGTCACAGTCTCCTCCCAGCAGAGAGGTCTTCAGCTGGGTGAGGATGAGGCTGAGCTGGGCCTCGAGTCTGATGGAGTCCTGGATCAGCTTGTTTTTGTCATTCAAGTTGATCCTAATTCGCTTCAGGTACTCCTCCATCACCTCCTGGAGCTCCCAGACTCTCTGCTGGAGGTATACATGAATGCATGGAAACTGGAGTAGGTCCATAACTGTCTTAAATTTTCTGTGTCATCACTTTCTGGTTGCACTCAAAATCAAGACTTATAACAGTATTCTTTAGTGAGCTTGTTAAAAAAGTTGGCTGAAATGGCTCAGTAGATACACACAGGAATTTATTTCACCAAGCACTTACTTTTATAAATCCCCCTCATTATTTTCTATCAGAGGACTTACCTGGCATGACGATGACCCCGCTGACTTCCCTTTCACAGCTGATGACTGCTTCGATGATGTGTAGGCCATATCCATCACTATAGTGATCGCCAATCCCACCAAACCGGCCAGACGTGGCTCATCTGAGAAGGACGACAATCGGCTGATCAGATCCTTCAGATACGTTGGCGCCTTGTGCCCAATGTCACCTTGCAGCTGGGTAAGAAGAAATGAACAGATATTATTTGTGCTTAAGTGGTAACAAAATTCTGGCATACTGCTTCTTACCATCTGTCTCAATAAAATAAAAACGCCAGGTGAGAAGATTTCTCTTTCTCCTTTTTAAGAACACTGTTAAACTCCATTTTGTCATCATCATATTGTTCCCTATGGCCACTGTATTGATTTGTCGCCTTTTTACAATCCCCAACGGGAGCACATTCCTAATACTGAGTGGTGCTTCATTTTGCACAATCGCTCTTTCTTAACTGTCTCAAGGCAACACCATCTTTCTTTCCCCCTCCTGTTCATCTCCATCTGCGCTGCATGACTGAACAGATTTAAAGGTGGAATCAATGAGCAATTCAGCCGCTCAGTCTATTTCAGCAGGAACAGATCACCTCGTGTTTTGTTGTCATGTCTCCAAAATGTTTTGCTCATACGCAGCACTGGCATCAGTCATAAACATTGTCACACTTTCTTTCAAGTCTTAAAGAGACAGTTCACCATAAAATTAAGTAGCACATATTTTTTCTCTTCCTTGTAGTGATATTAATCAGTCTAGTTTGTTTTGGTGTGAGCTACCATGTGATGTCTGCTGTAACACTGTGCAGAGGGAAGCATGCACCACTAGCTAGCACCACTGACAATGAAACTCCCCACAACAAGGTCTGTGGATTATCTTGAGTAACCGAGTCATGATTTCTGAAAAGAGACATTGCTGTTGAGTTTTTCAGATGTACTTTTTTGTTTCTTTGAGCACCACAAGCCGAGTGCCATCTAGTGTCATTATATTGGAGAGAGGGCAGACATCTCTACGGCCTATATCTTCAACACTCGGCAACTCACACAAAAGCAATTTAGATTGATAAATAGCACTACAGATTGGAGTCAAAATATGTATTTTTGATTTTTGGGTGAACTGTCCCTTTAATAACCTTTCGTAGTTGTTCCTGGAGGCTGGTCCTGGAGTCAAAGCTCTCATCGTGATTGGCTAGGAGGAAAGGGTGGACGACTCCGAGGTCAGGCACAGCACCACCTTCCAACATGGCATCGTAGAGGAGAGAACCAATTATGTCCTTCAGCTGAGAAGGCTCTTCTTCTGATGAAAACAGCTGGCCCATGATGATGAGTGTATGTGTGTTGTGAGATACCAGAAAATATTCTTAATTTAAGGCAGCAGTATCTGAGGAAGAGCAGAAACAAGGGAGAGTACTAAATGGCAGATAATACAGTACAAAAACAAACAGCTTTCAATAACTGGTGCCAGTAGTGAATCAGATACTCAGGTAACAGTAAGAGTGCAATTATAGTCTCATTTCTTCTTATTTTACATGACTAGGAACACAATATCATATACCATGACTTTAAGGGTTTGAAATCAAGTTGTAAAAGTATTTAAAGTCTACACAAGTCAAGACATATGCATATATTTAATGAATCACATCAGCAAGACGTAACATTTTCCAAATACCTCCAAAATAGCACCCTAACATTTCACACTAACGTCCCAGCAGCAGTTCAGTCACATCTAATCTCTCTGTTACTGCAGTGACTTGTGTTTTCTGCAGCTGGCCTCTCCTCTTCCTCCTCGTCCACCCCGCCTTCTGCAGTCAAGAGATTAACCAAGACAACACAGCAGCAGGATGTAGCTCAGCAGTAAATCTAGACCTCCCCCTAGCTGCCAGCACCGTGAAATGCAACCCCTGTGAGTGCTGGGGACAGTTTGTCACGTCCTCAAGGCCAAGGGCGCCAGGCTGTCTCGGGTTTTGTCCCAGTAATCTCCAACTTTTTTGTTGCCTTTCTGCTGTTGGTGCCCGGAGAATTAAAAACCTATGAGAATAGTTATTTTGCACTCTTTCGTGTAGTGCTATCTTTAAGTGAAAGCATAATAGTGAAATTAAACTAATCCTCCTTGTGCTTAGGGGACTCCCTGGAAGAATCCAGAGGTCCTTGGGAATGAAAGTAATAGCTACAAACTCTTTATGGCGGTGTTAAACATTGAAAAAATAGGCCAAGGGCTTTCAGCTTTTTTATTTAGCTAAATGGAACAGTGGCCTTGGTGGTGGTGCGATGTTGACTTTTTTTTACTTGATAAAATATGGGGCAAGGGGATTTGGGATTTTATGTAGTGTGAGAGATGTTCTTTGTTAACTGGGACAAGGGCTTGTGCACAGTCAGGCCTCAGAGTGCTGTGTGTATTACAGCTGTAGGTAAATGAAATGACCCACATTGTGTGTGTTGGAGCTCAGTGGATGACTTGCCAGTTAATCACTTAGATTAAACCTGCTGGACTTTCCTCCTCATACTCAACTGTTTTTCATAATCAGTGTCTCAGTTATCAGAAGGATTTCATACAGTTATTTTATCGCCTTTCCATTTTTGTGTTCAGTGATGTGATGTCATCATGCCAAACACTATATCATTTATGCTGATGTCTAAAGGAGTGGAGGCCACACCGAACACTTTTTATAGGATTTAGCCTCTCTCATAATAACATATCATGACAATTTCATGTAATTACAATTCTTTAAAGCAGCTCTAATCAATGTTCTTATAATGGGGATGGCCTATTGCTCAGACAGCCCAAAATTCAAAAGCAACAGTAGTCCGAAAAATGTTCCAATGGATCAAAATACCCATTTCTCAGACAGCCCATTATCCCAAAAACAAATGACTATTGCTATGAAGTCCTGTTTCTACGAAAATACACACTCCCTGTAGTTAGACAACCCAGTCCCCAGAAAAATGTTTTGCATTGTATGCTTATGTAAATCACAGATACACATTTGTATATTATTATATTGCAAATACACAAAAACTTTCAACAACGCTGTGGTCAATGTGTGGTTAGGTTTAGGCACAAAAACCCACATTTGGTGGCACAAGAGCCGCTGGAAAAGCAGCGATGGGTTGATGAAAAACACCCAGGTACGGTGGCCCAAACACCACTGGGAAACAGAAACTAAGCAAGAAGTGTGTGTTTTCAAAGAAAATGCACTTCGGAGTGATGGGCAATTGTTTTCAAGATAATGGGCTGTCAGAGAAATAGGCTTTTGGTCCAATGGGACACTTAATGGACTAATGGGGATTTGGAATTTTGGGCAGTCAGTACAATGGTTTGGCACTTTTATATTAACATTGACTGAAATGTCTATATGTAATCTAAAAGGAAATTGTCATCCGTCTTTTTTCTGTTCTGCTTGAATCTATAGAGCATTTTAGCATCTCTCAGTTCATTGTGATAAACCCACTGTACACTATGTCGAGCACCAGACCTCCAAAATTTGCAATTTGATACTCCAGTTAACAAGGCGGAGTAGTTAGCAGCTTAATAGTCAGATATTTTCCTTCAATAGGTGGTGGAGACCAAACCAGAGCTGGAAGGAGAGTGAATGTTGACCTTATATTCATCAGGTGGCCGGATTCATGACTCTGAATGCTTATGTTGCTTCATACCTGCTGCATGCATCAATAAACAGCAGTTTCCAGCATTAGCCATGCCAGCTGTAAAGGTGATAGCATGTTAAGTACACTGGGTAGGACTTCAGCTTTCAGTTTGCAAACAGCATCTTTATCCAGCTAAATTCTCAGCTCAATGGCTTATACTTCACAAACGACCATTCTTAGTCCACCAGTTAGTGAGCCAAGCTGCACGTTCATCTGTGTTTTAGTTCAGTGGGTGGGACTGGGAGCACTGGGAGAGACATTGCATGCTCAATAATTTGTTCACATTCATGTTCATGTTCAATAATTAGTACACAGGGGGCGTGAGTCCTACTTGACATGCTGAGTCGCTCAAACCCGTCCCTCTAGGACCAAGTGCAAGGATTCAACATTCACTTTGCAAATGGCATCTTCAACTAACTCTCAATTCACTAATTAGCGAGCCGCACTGACCGTTCAGCCGTGTTTTTGTTCAAAGAGTGGGACTACACGCAGTCAAAGTTCTAGTCAGGAACTGAACAATTTGGTGAACAAGCCTTTTGAATAAAACTTTTTAATGAATGGATTCTAGTGATTCAGTACATTGAAAGCACTTGCTTTGCCCATCACTGATGTCAGTGTTGTGTCAACAACTTGTTACGCTGCCCCCAAGTTTTATTACTCAAGCAAAGCACTCAAAAGAAGGTCACACATCAAGCTGTGTCAAAGGTGTAGGGATGACATTGCTGACCGAACCCACAAACTGTTCCCCTCTCAGGTTTTACAAGAATATTGGACTGAAGTAGGCTAAATTATAGACATCATATTTCAACGCACACTCTCTTCAGAGTGCAGGAGCATTTATTTCAGGGCAGGACAGCTCAGTATTTATCTCACCAATCAGATAAGTACCTCTTCAGAATTGTAAGAGCAGCACTTAAGCAGATAACTGAACTTGGCAGGAACCAACTGAGCCACAAGTGGGAAAATGAGCCTTTTACACAGACGATGTTTTGACATGAAATGCACAGGTGTAAATCATAATATTAATGATCCATTTAGCTTCTTCAGTTTCAGGGTCCTGGAATGAAGGTGATAACACGTAGGATTAGGAGTTTGGTTAAATCCTTTGAATTAATGTGATATATAGCTTATATAAAAAAAGACCTTCTCCACCTAATTCCTGAGGGCGCTACTGTCAAAATGATTATGGGTGCAACTTGCAGTGAGATAGTGCAGGTCACAGTAAGCCACTTAATTGCACTGACTCTCAATGGTTAGCTTCAGAGGCTAATCTTGGTGGCTAACAGCCAATGGCACTTCTTTTTTATAGTAATTTGCCTTTATCTCAGCAAATACTGCTTTGTTTTTCTGATGTTAAATTAGCTTGTTCTAAAATGTCCTTGTGAGGCTCTGCTACCTGTTGCGCTGTCCCTGTCTGTAACATTACTAACAACCATACTAAGCTAAATGTTTTGCTTTAACTACAGTGTTGAACATGCAGCCATATTCACGGCATGTTGCTCGGCTTTAAAAAAAAATGCACTGTCCCTGACTGAAACAATACAGGACGTAATTAATCCCACATTTTCATGCACACCCTACTCTAATGCAAACACCCACGTTTTCACATGCTTGGTATGACATGAGAAATAATAAAACCAGGATTTGCTGAAGAGAGTAACACCTAGAATGACAGGTCTGTCACCTCATGTCAGTTCATGATATCCTTGTCTCTCCCTGTCTGACTGCATTCTCAGCCTACGTCAGAAAATCAGCTCAGCAGCATTCTTTGAATTATGAGTTTAGTCCTCTAGGCTGAGGATGTTTTATTGATTTACATCTTTTATATCATATAAAAAGAATGCCTGAAGTTACTTCTTTTAGTACTACCCTTTAACATTGTCTGTTGGTTTGGTAATCTGAGCCTTAAAAAAGTTGGATGAAGTGGTCAAGTTGTGCTGTAAGATCACTGGTGTCCCTCAGGGACATTAAAGTTTACCTTACCTTACCTTACCTTATCCTACCATACCATACCATACCATACCTTATCTTACCTTACCCACTCGTTCTGCGAAAGAGGATTAGCATACTGTTAGCATATTTATACCACCCAGTGATGGCAGTGTCGGCAGCCGGAATCGAGCCAGCTGATTCATCCCGATTCTGAGTTGTCATTCGTACCGAGTCTCAGCTGAGTCAAGCGAATGGATGCGGCCCTGCTAATTTCATCCGGCATGCCGAGTTTGGGCTGATGCTGGGCCAGGTCATTTTTGATTACGGCTCAGCGATGGCAGTGTCAGCAGCCGGAATTGAGCCAGCTGATTTGGCCCGAGTCTTGAGCATCATTCATGCTGAGTCTCAGTCGGCAAACTGGACCCAGCCTGGCTAATTTCATCCGGCATGCCGAGTTCAGGCAGATTTATGGCCAGGTCATTTTGGCTACCTGTGCATTGGGAAATGCTGACTCTGAGTCACAGAAGTCAAGCCCATATTCACACAAGTTATAATAGAGGCAAGGAATAAGGTGGATACCCTGAGAATTAACAGTAAACACTGGAATTATTGTAATTAATTAAAAGAGACTATATTTTGAGATGGAGGGAACTTGGTGGGCTCACTTGTTTATAGTAGGTATACCAAGGTGTCACAGTGAATTTGACAATGATATGTTGATGTTTAAAAAATTCAAGGAGGTGAAGCTTTACACAGCAGGCTCGAAAGAAACCACACATGCACCAGCACACACGCGTTTCCTCCTTCTCCCCATACATCTTCCTCTCCCTCCAGTCTGCTCTCCATCTTCCTGCTCTTCCCTGTCTCTCCTGGTATTGCTGATTTTGATAGCTTCTGTCAGTTTGATGCCGTGTTTACTGGTTGAGCTCTGCTGCTGGAGTGTGTGTCTCTCTCCCTCTTTCTCTGTCTGTCTCACTCTTACTTTCACCCTCACTCTCTCCATGGATGCTTGGCCTTGTTGACACACTTCACACTCCTCTGAGAGCAGTAAATATTTAAATGTGCTCACGTCACACGCATATACACACACATCAGCACTCTGAAGTGGGCACGGATGCACACATATACGCGGTTAAGTGGTGAAAATTTGTCGCTCCCTCCCTCTTTCGCTTTCACTCTGATTTTTTCGCTCTGTCTCTTTGTAAAGGTCTCATTACCATCTGAGAGTGAAGTGAAGATGAAAGAGAAGAAAGCAGAGGGGAGGGCGGCAAAGAGATGATGACAGTAGTGAGAGAAAGGAAAAGAAAAAAGAAAAGGAATAAAAGATAAAGTAAAGGTGATGGTGATAGACGAGAGGAGTTGGAGGAAAATGGCAGATTGACTCAACCTACCTTACACACACACGCACACATAGTCTGGCCTTTTAAATGACAGCCCTCTTGAAACCTCGCTGAATATTAATCATCACACACAGAATGTGTAATTTAAGAGATAATGCCACTTGAAACGCAGCTCTAATTTTCAATTAGAAAAGAGATGATTCAGGGAGTGGACCCTGTGACATTTACATCTGTGTGAGTGTGGGTTCAAGTGCCTGTATACACTGTGTGTGCATGTGTGTGTGTAGATCAGCATCTGAGTACAGTCAAAGACAAAGGAAAGTTCCTGTATGTGTGGGCGTCTATGTCCATGTCAGAAATCCACTGACTAAAGACCCTGCTCTCATTCATAGCATTTGTTTCAATGTCTCATATCCATATCCTATAGTGAGACATCTCACTCATGCTACTCTGAGAACCAGGGTTATGCAAGTAACCTAAAGTTTTGTTGTTTGGACCAAAGTTTTTAGCGCTTAGCTGGAAATAGCACCAAACCTTGAGTGTAAATTATGCAGTCTTTGTGATATATTTTTAATTGTGTGATCAAACTCAGTTCTTTGCCATTCACAAGTTAGTTTGGTCTTGCTTTCAGCCACATCTCTTAGCCCTCCGCATGTGGTCTCAAAGGGACAGTTCCACCCCCAAATCAAAAATACATATTTTTTCCTCTTACCTGCGGTGCTATTTGTCGGTCTAGATTGTTTTGGTTTTAGTTGCACAGTGTTGGAGATATTGGCCATAGAAATGTCTGCTTTCTCTCCAGTATAATGGATCTAGATGGCACTCAACTTGTGGTGCTCAAAGTGCCAAAAAATACATTTGAAGAACTCAACAGCTATGTCTCTTTCCAGAGATCATGACTGGGTACTTGTGAGTAGTTTCATGTTGGGACTATTTTCTTTCACCCACCGTGCAGAACCAAGTGAGCATTTACTGCTAGCTCACCTAGCTAACATGATTTCTGAAAAGGGACAGTGCTGTTGAGTTTTTAAAATGTTTTTTGTTTGTTTGTTTGTTTGTTTTTGGCACTTTGAGCACTACAAGCCGAGTGCCATCTAAATCCATTATATAGTGTCCGCATGGGGTGACGTTTTTCTGTAGGATGACGCAGAAGTTAGTGTTGCCCTGGTTCCCTCGTCACAAAGCCTATGGGATTTTCCATTGGATTTTAGATTATTGACGAAATAAATTCTATGGCAAACACATGTTTATGATATTTTCTTCAGCAAGATGATCTCATGACATGAGCAATAGTTTAGGGAGTCAGCACATGATTAAGAGCCGCACAGGAAAATTGCAGCTGCGAGTTGTCCTCTGAAATCGCTAACTGTGGCTAACAGTACTAGCATTGATGACAGAACATAATTCCTACAAAACTCATGGGTTGCAGTGCTGGGCCTAACACATTTGGTGCCCTAGGCAAGCTTCCTTTGCTTCCCATTTTAAGACACATGAAGGCTTCAAAGTTCATGAGTGGAATATTTACTGACATATTTTAAGTTGTAGAACAAAACATGAAAGTCTCTTAAGCTTGAGTTAACCACAGACCTTATTATCAGGCATTGAAACAAAAACCCATTGACTTTGAGACAAGGGAACCAGAAGTGCTAAAATGCTAACTTATTTCCAGGTTTCATTCCTGGCTCTGTTGGAGAGAAGGCAGACATCTCCACGGCCGATAACACTCCTAAACTCACATCAAGACAGTTTTTACTGATAAATAGCGTTAAATGTAAAAAAGTAAAATACTTGTTTATGGGGTGAGCTGTCCCTTTAAGTAATGAATTTCAGCCAAATGATAACTTGTGCACAGAAAATTCTGACTACTGGTCTCCCCTCACCCCACCCTTGTGTATTTAACATTTTACAGGCGACATTTATGCTATTGAACAAAAGTATATGGACACTCGAGGCTACTGGGATGCTCTCTCCCTTGTGTTGTAACTGCAAAATACATTTCTGGCTACTGAGCTGCTCTGACTCCCACAGATGTTTGTAATAATTTAAGCACCACTTAGTTTTCACCTCTTTTTCCTCAAAACAGGAACAGTTTGTTCTTTTTTCAAGCAGAGTTTTGTCACGTTAAGGTGAAATGTGTGTTTGTGAGTCTGCTTTTGTGAATCATCACACACAGAACTTTAAGAATATGCACTTTCATCTGGCATGGTTTGCAATTTTACCTTCACTGTTTGCATTATTGTCCCTTTCGAAACTCTGCCTAAAATCTACATTAATGCTTTGCAGCCAGTGCTGCAGTAATTGGTTCAAACTTGAAGAAGTTGTAAAACAAAGCTTATGTTTTCTGCGCCCCTCCGTAATGCCCACTATTCATGTATTTATCCTCTCCCCTCCGGTTCTTTTTCCCTCTCCTCTGTGCCTCTTTCCCCTCATCATCATCTCTCTTCCATCCTCCATCTTCTTTACCCCCCTCCCTCCCTGCGACCATTTATGGAGTGTGGAGGAGAATAAAAACAAGTTTAATGTACAGTAATACATCATGCCATGGCTGGTGTGCCAAGCGGCATCCATTTTGTGAAGCTGTTGTGTTCACTTAGCAGCAGTGAGGCTAATTATTGCAAATGGCAGCTGTTGAAAGGAGTATTAATGTGTCCTTTCTACATGGATACGTCCAGTATTATGGGCTGATGAGAGTAGTCACGGGCTAAAGTTTAAAGAGAATGAGAATGACAAAGAAACGACGTAAACTGGATTGTGTGTTGTTGGGTAAAAGCCCCATAAATCTAACTGTATTAATTTTAATTAAAGCTGTCACCGACTAAAGGATCTGCAATCATCATCCGTCTTGAGGCCCAATAATATTTATATGTGGAGCATTTTGATGTAACAGCTTTCTGACTGTGAGAGATTGTTATTATGTGACCCACAGTGTGTCCAGAAGCGTGTTTTCTACTGTTGTTGTGAGATCTATTTGATATTCCAAAGAAGAGAAATCTCACTTCATGTCTTTTTTTTGTTGTTGTTTTTCTAGATAAAGACATTATGGGCTAAATGGATAATGGAAGGCATTTTTCATATAAATGTAATGGAGCAAAAAAGTAAACTTGCATGACAGATTATGTTTTCGCTGTGTGGGGATTCTAATGACACAGTCTGAGCACTACTCATGAAATATTGCCCACACTAGGTCAGGAACAAGGAGAAAAATCACAACTCAAGATAATTCTTGAAGGCTTCATCTCTAGCAATACAGCAGTGACTCCATGGGGGGCAATGTCAGTCTGTCTCCTGGTCCACTTTGGTCCAGACTGAAGTATCTCAGCTACCACTGGCTGGATTGGATAGACATTAATTGTGCTGACTTTGGTGATCAGACTGTGACTTTTCATCTTGTGCCACCATGAGGTTGACGTTTGGGTTTCTAAGTTAAATGACTTCACAGCTATTTGGTCATCATTGCTGGACCAGTAATAAAATTACTGACTGACTTACAGATGAGGCTCAGCATGAGTCCATCAGGAAGACTTTCTTTATGCTTCATCCATTCACAATTCTCTCCATCCTGGTGTTCTCTCTTCTAGTTATCCAATTAAACCTCGCCACGATATCTATCAGCCAATCAAGGTGCTTCTGTCAAATTTGAAATCTGTTCCCCCCTCTGCTGCTGTTAGCTGTCATTTTAGGTAGAACCATCATGCCCTCCTCCACCCTGTTCACCTCCAGCCATTGTATGCAGAGTCCACCACGAGCTCACCGAAAACCCATTCCCCTTCTCATCCCTATCAACAGCACTTCTTCATCTTCTTCTGTATCTTCATCCCACCACCTGTACCACCACCAGCATCTAAGGGAGGTTCCCTATTCTACTATGCCTTCATCACCCTCCTCAAATACACCTTGATGGGGTCTAATTGCCAAAGACGTCACATTTCCTGCTTATGTGCACAAGTGTTGAATATTCTTTTCACTAAGGATGAGTCTCTCTTGACTGAATGAATGAATCCATCGGCAAACTCTTAATTCTTGTAAATAAGTTATTATGCTCTACTCAACAGAAGTGTCACTTCTCCTAGGAACCAGATAAAACTTTTGTGATTATCATTGTGTCATGGCACCATAACTACCTGTAGTGACTTTGCCGAGAGACACAGAAGTCTACCTGCAGCCCCTTATGAACTACATAACCGTGCAAAGGTGATCGGAGAGGAGTGCTTATGAAGCACGTCATAAACATTGTCAAATGCAATGGCAAAGAAAAATGCTGCATGCTAGTCTTTGTCTAAGGGTCTCATGAGACTTTTCATTCAATGGGACACACTATAAGGGGTAAAATGACAAAGTGTTGCGCTATTTGAGAACGCACATTTCGGCTTCTGATGTCCCAGGTTTGTTGGATCAGGCCAGTAATGGCTTAATGTTGTGGCTTTTGTTATAGTTCAACTTTTTTATGCATTGGAACTCATAAATAAATGTTACAGTCATGCAAGTCTTTTTAAAAAATCCTGATTTATGGTGGGTTTGAGTTTGGATTCGATTTTAAGGGGCGACTGGTAATCAGACATCAAATGTCAATTACTCATTTGGAAATTAAACATTCGCTCCCCGAGCCTTTTCTTGAACTTGATTGGGTGTGTTTGGATATCAATACATGGCAATAAAAAAATGGGCTAATGAATCTTGTGAAAATTAAATCCCCTTCAAATCAAATTGAGGCATATGACATCAATCTAAAGTAATACCCTTGTTCACTGGTTGTTATATAAACATATCATAATTCTTCACATTGTCTTGAGCATTCACGACACTGTGGCAGGCCGCACCAGTCTGTCAGCGTTTGAGGGTTTTATGACACAAGGCAACAGGCAGAACACTGTTCATCAAATAAAGTAAAAGGATTAAATATGTTTGGGGGTCATTAAAATGTCAGAGAGTGAAAAGAGGGAGATTAAAAAGTGTTAGAGAGAGTGTGGCGGGGCAGGAGGAGAGACGGAGATAAGAGAGATTTAGAGAGTGAAGTGCTGGATGCAGATAGAAGGAGGATCTCCCTGGAAGATAGAGAGAAAAAGTGAGAGTTGTGTGAAAGCACTTTTTCTCCTTCAGGGTTTATGAGAGGTTCCCTCAAAGCTTTAGAGGAACACCTGTTTAGAGCTGCCTCCAGGTAAAACACTGCAGCAGAGGTGTATGTATAGCATTTGTCAAAAACTGGTGTGTATTAAATGAGCGTATATGTGCATGCACTTACATATTTGCAGCTAGTTGTCTTGTTGCAAGTGTGTCTGAATACCTAATGTGTGCAGCATGTGTGAGGCATTTGGGTATTAAGTATGTATGTGTGTGCTGATAAGAGCTCTCACTCCATTCCATCTTCCATCCATCCATCCATCCATCCATCCATCCATTTTCATCCGCTTATCCAAGGCCAGGTTGTAGGGGGAGCAGGCCAAGCAAAGCACCCCAGACATCCCTCTCCCCAGCAATGCTTTCCTCCTGAGGGACCCCAAGGTGTTCCCAGGCCAGATAAGACATGTAATCCCTCAAGCGTGTCCTGGGTCTGCCCCGGGGCCTCCTACCAGTGGAAGGTACCCAAAACACCTGTAATGCAAGGCGCCTAGGAGGCATCCTAATCAGGTGCCCGAACCAAAAAGGTGCAGCGGCTCTATTCTCAACTCCCTCTGGATGTCCAAGCTCCTCGGCCTATCTCTAAGGCTGTGCCCAGCCACCCCACAGAGGAGACTCATTTCGACCGCTTGTATCTGCAATCTCATTGGTTCGGTCACTACCCAGAGCTCATGACCATAGGTGAGGGTTGGGACGTAGATTGACCACTAAATCGAAAGCTTTACCTTTTCACCACGACAGTCTGGTGCAGTGCCCACATCACTGCAGACGCCGTGCCAAACCAACATTTCACTTCCATTCGTGTATTAAAATTCATCACAAAGTGGAGGCAGAGAGGTTGGTGAATGTGTTGCTTTATTACTTCAATAGGCCATTATTATAAGGAATATTAATAAGAACAAGTCCGACACTTTATTACATTCATACTGTGATAAATGTTACAATTAATGCGGGTTAATTATGTGTATGAAACAGTTTCCAGTTTGTTCCATCAGTGAGTTTTTCCATTGTATAAGAGAGACCCCTGCCGACCAAGACGGGTCACTGCATTCTGATGACGTACTTCCGTTTCCGGTGTAAACAAACGAGCCAATATGGCGACTTTCACAGTGAAATAGGAGGCATGGCAAATTTCTACTGTCAGATATGAGTGTTAGTTGACACTGGACATGTTATAAAACACAATGGCTGAACCGAGGAGTGATGGGAGTTTCGTTCGCTACTACTGCACCGCCGGAAACGGGATGGAGACGTTTTTAATGGACGAGGTGAAGCGGAAGCTGGCAGCTGAAGATGTGAGTGAAGAGACAAACCCACAGTCACACCGGGTGTGCAACACTTCATTCACCATAGTTTAGTTTTACTGGTTTAATAGACAGATGTGAAGACGCCCTTTGTGTTGTGCCTGTGCTTTGAACCAGTTCGAGACAAAAACCTAGACTTAACTAACTTGTTAGCAGTGGTGGTAAGCAACTCAGTGCATGTATTCAACATGCAATACTTTATTGCCGTGTCATTGTAGTCGATTGGAATTAGTTTCAGTGAGAAATGAATAGATAAAATAAGTGAAATCCGAACCATTAAAAAGAATAAAACAATAAACACAGCAACACCTGTGGGGGGATTAGCAGCAACATCAGCCCACAGATAAAGTGCATAATAAAAATACAGTTTGCAGCCTCATGGCCTAAAGGGCTGGATCCATAGTGTTAAGGAGCTCTGGTTTGTGTACTGTTCTGGCATCTGGTTGTTCTGGTCTTAATGCTTCTCAGTCTTTTGTGAGAGGGGAGAAAATTAAGAGGCAGCTGGGTGGGAAGGGTCCTTTAAAATCTTAAGGCCTTTCTTTTGTAGCCTGGCCTTGTAGGTTTTTCTGGGGCCCTATTCACAGACGTGCTGAGAACACTCTCAGAGAGCTCCTAACTTAGTCTAAACAGTTTTAGTAAGGAGTCTTAGCTTAGGAGTGATTTAGGAAAGTTCTCTGAGCAAGGAAGGGACAGAATCTTTTATCTTAATGAGAAGGTGTGATTGACCCCAATGTTATGTGTTGCGCTTGCTTTTGATGTGATTGGTTGTCCTTTAATGAGCCTGCAAGGTGTTTCCACACCCAGTGGAAATAAAATGAACTGCAGACTGTGAAAATGTTGGCATAGATAGATAGATAGATAGATAGATAGATAGATAGATAGATAGATAGATAGATAGATACTTTATTCATCCTGAGGGAAATTCATATCTTCCAGCAGTATCCACAGATTGACCACAGATCTTTTAAGATAAAAGATCGGGAAAAATAACACTTTAAAAAAGGCATGCAGTAAATACTACTAGTAAATAAATGTTAGTGTGATCACTCTGCTGGGGCCGTATTCACAAAGCTTCCTAGTGCTAAGAGTTGCGCCTTGTGACAAACTTCTAGGAAGAGTCTTTGAAATGTGACATTTTCTTAAAATTTCCTCTTATGGTTGAGACTAGGTCCTTGACAAGATAAAAGTTATTCACAAAGTGTCTTAGACCTTAAAAGAGCTCCTAAGGTGAGGAGGACTTTTAAGAGATTCTTCATCAGAGGAGAAAATGGTGGAAACACAGAGAGGTCGGAGAAATATTCTCCAAACACTGGATGACAGTGAGTAAATGAAATGCTGCAGATCAGATCATGCAGGAATAATATTTGTGGCTGATGTCATTAGGGATACACACACATTTCCCACCTAAGGCCATCACACCAGAAACAATATGATCACAACACTGAGATATTTGGAAAATGGGAAAACTGCAACAGTGCAGCAGTGTTGACTTGAGTCTGTCTCAACCTTCCATCAGCAGAGTGACAATGACAACACTTTCACAGTCAGCAGTTCACTTCATTTCCAACTGGGTGTCCCCACCTTGCAGGCTCACAAAAGGGTGTGTCTGTGACAACCAATCACATCTGTTAAAATAATGCATCGCACCTAGCAACAGGGTCAACTACACCTCCTCACTAAGATAGAGTGATCCTGATACATCTCATCTCATAATCAATTTTATTATTTGTTTTTTTTGCCTCACCAGTTGCCACACTTGGTAAATATTTGGGATTTGTTATGTGGAATAGCACCTCTGCTCTTTTCTCTAAAGATTCATGTTGAATTTCAGAAAAGTGCATTATTTTTCATGATGTTAGTGGAGGTGATTTTGTTTCAGGTGAAGTGGACCCTGTCTACTATAAAACACTGAGGGAAACTGAGAAGTATCATCACCTGATTTATTTATTTTTTTATTGTAAATAAGGATATCAGTGTCCACCTCAACAATCTAGTACCGGTTCAATATCAGATTTCAGTGTTTAAGATATTTTGAGACAAGACCGTTACCAAAGAGGCATAAATATGTAATTGGCCTCTTGGCTCCAGAGTGAAGTCTTTACACACTGACCTGCCCTTCTTGTTGTTGTGTGTGTCCAGGTGTGTCAGATGCCAGGTAAGGTGTTGTTCAGCTCCTCAGCAGGGATCAACAGGGTCAGTGAGCTGAAGGCTGCAGAGAGACTCTTCCTCCTGTTGAAGCAAGACTCACCTGTGCGGCTGTCTGCCCACATCAGCCCAGGTACCAGCCTCACTCATTAAATACACAGATACATGTAGTATAAAACATGAGGAATATCATGCCAGATATTAATGAGATGCTCAGATCATCTAGGATGTCTTGTTTTACTTAATATAATTGAAAAGTGATTTTTTTAACAGATGAATAACGTAGAAGTAAAAGTAATGGCATCATAATAATGATTAACTGATACTGACTTTTATGTTGTGTCCTCCATAACACTCATAGCAAAAGCAGCCTCTGTGCTGCAGTCCCGACTCTTGGGTGACAGCAATCAGTGGACCAGTGCTGTAATGACATGGAGCCGCCTGCAGGGGGAGCTGGCAGCCAGAAGGACTACTGCCAAACCACAGAGCACCACTCTGGGAATGACAAGGAAGAGGGAGGGGGACAGAGGGAGTGAAGAGCCTCAGAGTGAGACAGTAAGGAGAGGGGGAACGTCGAGCAGAGAAACCTGTGGAGGTGAAGCCCAGACACTGGAGAAAAAGAGGAAGAGGGATGATGAAGACAAAAATGCAAAGAAAGAGGGAACATCTGGGAGAGAAAGAAAGAGACGGGATGATGAAGAGGGGAGGAGGATGGTTATGGAGTTTAGTAGCTGTGGACAAAATGGAAAAGAAGGAATCACATCAGAAACAGGTTTGTGTGGCAGAGGATCAGTGTGTGCCCAAGCAACACCAGGACCAGACCACAGTGTGGACAGAAGCTGCAGGAGGATGGATGGCACGGCTGAGGACTCAACTGTGGAACATGGTAATAACATTTTTTCTTTTTCAGCTTCAATTCAACATGTATTAATTACACTTACTTTTAAAGCTTTTCATTGCTGTTTGCTGATTTTATTTTCCTGTTGCTTTCCATTTACTTTGTTGTGTCTTCCTCCTTGTAATAAAGACAAGACTACTGAGGGAGGAGATAACACACTACTGCAGCTCAGGAGGATCAACCCAGAGCCTTTGTCTCCTGTGTCGGTCTCTTTTAGGATCAGCTGCAAGTGTACTGGATCTTTGTCCAGATTCTTCAGCACACAGGTATGTAGTGGAAGTTAAACTGCACATAACAAAGCAGAGGACAGTCAGAATGTTATCCATGACAGGTGTGTGTATAGATTAAGAATGAATAAAAGACATGGAACGAAAATAACTGTGTATAGTCTTGAGAGGAATATTGTGTTTGCATGCTGTGGCTAATACAGGAGGTGAGCAGAGTGATTGGAGTAGGTCTGAGCAGACTGCTGGGCTGGAGGGTTGACCTGAAGGATCCACAGCTGGAGGTGAACGATTTTTACTGTGTTCCTGATTATGTTCTTTATGTCTTTATGAGCATAAGTGGTGATATCAAAGTTATATATTATATTTAATTACAGTAACTGCTCCCTGTGCTCTCCTGCCTTCCCTTTCAAATGTAACATCATTGGTTGTTTGCTCTTGTCTGCAGGTGAATGTGTATCTGAGTGATGACCACTGCCTGCTGGGGATCCCACTAACCAGGTTATTGACAGACACACTCTTCTCTTCATTTAACATCCATGCAGTTTTCTGGGAGGGGCCATCATTCCCCTTAAAGATGCAGACTTTGAATAACAATGCCAGACATGATTTTTAATACAAATCTCAGAAGCACTGGATGTAGACGCTGTTGTGGGGTATACATGTGTTTCTTATCGCAGCTTTAATTAATTTGATAAGCAGTCATAAATCATGGGCCTCCTGTCTCTTTCCTTCAGGTTACCTCTGGCTAACCGGAGCTACATTAAAACCACAGGACTGAGGTCGACTGTAGCCTGGGCTATGACCTCACTGGCTCAGATACAGGTAGCCTGCTAATGTATTCTTTATTTATGGTTTCTACATTTGTGACCTCTGGCTTTTGTTTATGTGCTGTATGCAACTCAAAGGGTATTATTAAACAATGTAAGCATGGGCTTTCCTTTGGTCTTTGTTGTCGAGAGAGATTTTGTGATTCACAGCTTTTGTTTGTTTGACCAATCCCCTAAAAGACTAGACTCGTTAAATGTGACCATTGAGCTGTGAAGCTGCCTCAGTAAAGCTGTCCTCATTGTAAATATGTTTGCTGTCTGTGTGCTAAAGCATTTTAGTGTACAGTAGTCAGACTGTGATGTGATGCTGCCCCTCAGTCACAGTATGCAGTTAACCAACTGTATGTACTGTACATTATCTCCTGTTTCCCAGCCAGGCTTCTGTGTGGTCGACCCGATGTGTGGGGTGGGAACCATCTTAATAGAAGCAGCACAGGAACACAAGGTCAGGACAGAGATCTACACAGAGCTCCTCAGGAGTCCTGTATGTCTCTCAAGTGTAGATGTGAAGTTTTGAGGTTTTTGAATTGGACAAAACATATGAAGCATTTTAAAAATGGTTCATTCCTGGTGCACATGGCTGCATATTTTATACAGTTATTGACCGGTTCTCTGTTGTTTAGATATAAACTAATACAGTAATATTTTCTGGTCGCAATTGGTGCACATTTTCAGTTGTTTTCTGTGATTTAATACATTTTGTTTATTGATTACTTTTCATTTGACAACTCATCCCTGTTCAATTAAAATATGTAGGTTTTTGTTTTAAAAAATAAGTATCAAGATTTATACATTGCGTGTACTATTTAGTAATAGTAGGGATCACCCGACATGTTTTTTTCAGAGCCAGTACCGATACCGATTATTATGAAACAGAGATACTGATAGCCGATATTTACAACCGATATATGTCTGCTGTAAAAATCATTGATGACATAGAATTGAAAAAATAAACACTGACAAAGCACTACATTCATATGCAATTAAGCATATATTTATTCTGAGAACTTCTCCATTGAAACAGTACAGGTTATTATAACAGCACTCATAAAAACAGTAACTGAGGAAACGCTATCATGAGTAAGGAAACACCAGAGGCAGGATAAAAACTCAGAATAAAGAACGAAATAAGTAACAAAGTTGAAGAATATGCCAGCTGAATAAAAACAGATTAATAAAAATAGATAAATAAATAAATACAAAATTTAAAAAATAAAATGAAACACAATAAAATAATAATAAAATAAAGGAGAGCTCAATTAAAATCCAGGCTAAAAAGGTAGGTCTTGAGTTGGCTCTTAAGAGCCTAGAGTGGTACAGTAGGTGCAGGCAGTGAGAAGCACGCCAGGGCAAAACAGCTCAGCTAAGGAAAATAAAACAGTATATCAGCATATCGGTGGAAAAAATCACAGATACCAATGACCCTAAAAATTTATTTAGGAATCGGCCAGGCCGATTATCTGTCGACCTCTAATTAATAGCATGCAGTATGAACACCTTTACTATAATCTGATGTGTCACTCTCAATGGTTCTTCAGGCTGCCTTTTTCCTGGGTACAGACATTGATGATGGACAGCTGCAGAAGGCCGATGAAAACGTAGCATTTGCAGAGCTGGGAAACAGGATACACCTGCTGAAAGCTTCGTCTATGAGTAAGAAACCTGCACTGAATGATCACTGGAATAATGTTAAATATATGTGATCAAACCTTTTACATTAATGTCATGATCATATCCAGAGAGACCTCCCGTGGGTGCCTCAGTAAAATCAATTTCTAGGTGGGAGTTGTATGGTAATGTTGACAGTGCATGGTAAAAATATCCCTGTGTCCCTAAATTAATGATAATTGGTTACAGATGTCACACTTTTATCATCATATGCATGCCATGTTCAGGAATGTAAAGCATGCCTACCTCTGTGTGTTCCAGTGTATATTAGTTTGTACATGAAATTATAGATATGAAATTGCATCATTTATTGTTTTGAAATATGAAACACATTGGCTCAGAAAAATATATTGCCTTTTTATTACATTTGGCTGTGTTTTTAAATAACTGTCACATAAACATAAAGATAGCTCAAATTAAAACACATTGTGAGCGCTGTTAAAGCGTTCTCAGCATGATAAATTTGTCACACTGTTACAAATGGAGTCATTAATCCCTCAGAGGTAATGAATCGTGAATCTCAGGTGATGAAGCATTGCACTTAATCCACATCTAGCTTTTAGAAATTGCTTTTATTTAGCTTTTATTTAGTTGTGGGGATCCAGCGCAGCATGTTTTGGATGGGACTCAGTGAGTGGGAGGTGAGAGTGAACCCTGCTGTCATGTATTAAATTACCTCTTGGCTTGCCTGTCCTCCTCTGTGTGTGTGTGTGTGTGTGCAGTGCTGCCTCTGCCCAGTGCCAGTGTCGATGCTGTAGTCTGTGACCTGCCATTTGGCAAGAAGTTTGGCACCAAAACAAACATGGCTGCCAACCTGCCACTCATCCTCACTGAGATGGAGAGGTTTGTCCCAATGTGTGCCTGTTTCTATCGTTTCTTTTAGAACTGTTCAGTGAATCAGAAAATGGTACCAGTTTTTCTGTGTGTGTGTTTGTGTACCGTGCAGAATTCTTACCCTGTGAGTCCAGTTGCACATCAGAGTAGATCCTTAATTGTGTACAATGTAAATACTACATTCTGTCCTGTTACATTTAAAGTAAAATGAACACCTTTTAATTTGTTTGTAGACAAAAACATTGTCTATCCAAAAGAAAATGGTTCCAACTATAATCGTTGTTTGTGTGTTTAGAGTCCTCTGTATTGGCGGTTGCCTGGTTCTCCTACTGAGCCCCCAGTTATCCTGTCTCCTGAAAAAACTCCTGGCACAGAAAGACACCGGACCAGCGTTTCACCAGGGAACAAAGCCTCAAACCGGGATACGGGGCTGCCCATCTCCTTCTCCAACAAAGCAGCCGACATCCCAAATCCACCGGGAGGTCAAATCCCCACCTACCCAAGAAACGGACTCTCAGTCTGGGCTGCAGCACAATCTGCTTCCTTCTCTCTCCTCCCTGAAGCACCAGGCAACTTTTAGAGTCAGCTTAGGTGCGATAGATGGACTCATCCATAAATATGTCAAGATGGACTCTTGATCAGTGATGGTGGATGTTACATTTCTAAGTAATTAGTTGTCATGAAAATTAAGTCATTACAATGAAATGCTACACATTACTGGAACTACTTTGTAAGTCTGTTTGTTACCTCGCTGTTTTTCAATTGTAAATAATATGAAGGAATATATTTTTTGAAACAATGGTGAATTTTGAGTTTTGTGAGCTTTAAAATTTGTGTGAGCTGTGGATTAGAAGTTTTACCATTCGAGAAGTAAACCCTTTATCCACCTTCCTATCCTACCCCAGGTAGCCAAAATGACCTGGCCCAGAATCGTCCAGAACTCGGCATGCTGGATGAAATTAGGCAGGCTGCGTCTGGTTGCCTGACTTGGCATGAATGACGCCCCAGAATCAGGCCAAATCAACTGGCCTGTCTCCGGCTGCCGACACTGTCATCACTGGCCGTTATCGAAAATGACGTGGCCCAGCATTGGGCCAAACTCGGCATGCTAGATAAAATTAATTGGGACGCCTCTAGTTGCCTGACATGGCTAAGACTCGGCATGAATGACGCCCCAGAATTGGGCCAAATCAGCTGGCCTGTCTCTGGCTTCCGACACAGCCATCACTGGGCTGTTATCAAAAATGACGTGGCCCTGCTTCAGGCCAAACTCAGCATGCCGGAAGAAGTAAGGTGGGCCACATTCGGTCGACCCAGATTTTGCTACCACCAGCGGGCCAGAGCCTGTTTGGTGTCATCTGCTGTTTCATCCGGCAGCCGTGTCTCAGCCGGAATAGGCCTGTGTTTACAATGCTTAATCAGGCCCAGATTTGGCAACAATCAATCATCAATCATCAATTCGTCGAATAGGATCATATCTATGATACCTACATCTGGGCTAGATTTGGTAAAAATGAACAGGCCCAAAGCTGGCTCACACTTGGCAGCATGGAGCCCGAACACAGCCGAGTCAGCCGGCACTCAGCCATAATTGGGCCGAGTTCTACGGCTGCCTGGGACATACACATTTACATTTGAATCATCTTAGCTGCATTTGAGGGAACTTGACTTGCTCTGTAGGTCTTGGAGTAGTTATGTTCTTCAGAGTGTCATCAAATTCAACAAATAGACCAAACCAGAAATGTTCCAGCTTGTCTCAGAACTGTGCTATCTGTCCTGTCAGTAGCACTCAGCCCCAGGCCCACTGGTCCCTACTTAAGATGCAAATATATAATTACACTTACAAAAAGGCCTCAGTAATTTCCTGAGGAGTTTGGCACTGTGGTCTTTAGCAAACATCAGTCAAACAGGAGTTAATAGCTGGTCTTCTAATCAATACATATTTGGTGCTCTTGAGAGAACTAACGACACTGATACGATGTGTGCCCATGTTCATGCTCAAGATGCAACACGTCAGTGCAACAGTGTGATGAATTTTCAATATTTTTGGACGTCTATCAGGCAGGAAAAAAAAGTTATATTAGGCTTTTGCAACATACATTTATTAGTATGATCAGTTCATTGTCAGTTTGGGTCTTTTGTTGACCAAAATTATAGAATATTAGCAGCCTTAGCCTGTAAGGAGACTGAAGCGACAACAGTGAAGTTTTCTGTAACAGGAGTTTTGTTTTGCCTGTAACACAGACCCCATTAGCTGAATCACAATGTTGCCATCTGCTGCTGTTTAGCCCTGCTTAGCCCAGTTTACACAGAAGGGCCAGACAAGGCCACACGGGGCTTATGTTTTCATTCATTTCCCTCTTAGATGTAAACTTCCTATGTTTTGCTGCCTGTGCAGATTAGAAAACGTGGCTTCACCTTTGCTGTATGGATCCAATGGTGCTGGGATGTAATACAATCAATATAGGTGTGGGTTAGAATCAGGTGTGTGGTGTTTTATTGCCTGACTTTTTAATTTAACCCGCACAAACAAATTAACACGTGTTTTCTTTGTGGTATTTTATAATAGTTTTATTACCACAGTTTTGTCTTGAAATTAGCCGCAATGTTAAATTGTAGCTCCATCTCCCCAGTCAGACCACACTCCATGGAGAGGGTACGCCATGATGTCCATTGCGCATGCTCAATGCGCAGTGGAAGCCATGTTGGAGCTACAGTGGACTCGGACTGGGATTTTCTGACGCCGTATGTTTTTCCTAAAATATCTGTTCCCATACATTGTTGGAGTTCGTCAACCGTGCGCTATCGGCGCCGTAATCGGCAGTGGAAATGATGAACTCCAGTGTCGACCTGTCCCGGCGGAATCCGCAGGAGGATTTCGAGCTGATCCAGCGGATAGGAAGCGGCACATACGGCGATGTGTACAAGGTAAAACTGCAGTGAGGGGAAGGAGCCACACACTTCCATTATCGGACACACACTGGTTAGACGTGTATAGCTTGCCTTTGCAGCCCTTCAGTGTTGTCATAACAGTAGAAAACAAATTATGTGGCCATTATGAGCACCTTTGGGAAATACGTGCCTGTTCGTGTCGATGTTTACTGATGCAGCAGCTAATCTGCTGCCCTTGCACCAAATTCCATTATCGGACACCTAGCCAAGATGATGTTTGATGACTGTTATTGTTTTGGCCTTTCTCCTCGGCTGTCTGCTGACATTATAGACACCCAAGTTATCCACAAAGAATGCCAGTCACTAGTTAAACTAATTGGTTGCCGATAAATTATCAGTAAGCTAAGCTAACGTTAAGTTTAACCTTTAGTCGGAACTCGAGCGCTTAGCTTTAACGTTACGTTACGGTAAATCTGATGTTTGTCGAGCAGAAATCAGTTTGTGGCTGCTCTACAAGTGTGGGTCGTTGTAAAGAATTAACGTATGCTACAGCTACATATTCACACGATTTGGACTGTGGCCATTATCTAAATATTAAGCTAAATATTAACCGTTAAAATTAATGAACGACTGACTGAGACGCGTCCAGTAAAATACGTTTAGCTAGCTGTCCGAGAACGGACGCAGCTAGCTTGATAGCATCAAGAAGCTAACTAGGCTTTTCGCTGATTTGTGACAAAATAACAACAAGCAGTGATTTGTTACCTGTGTGGGAGCACAAACTAAAGCAGAGATAACTTAGTTAAGTCACTATTAACCGTAATGCTGCATAGCTTTTGCTGAATTTCCCCAAACTGTCCCGGTTTTGTCCTGATAGATTGACAGCTGCCTGCCTGGAAATCCAGTTTGGCTAAAGCGCTCAGGGCAGAGCAAGCTACAACAACAACAACCATCATTTCAACACTATTTATTGCTATTATTCACGTTTTAACACCAGTAAAAGCTAACAATTAACTATTAAAGAACTGGGGTGTTCATTTCTTTGTAGACTGTATGATTTATGTCACCGGTATAGCTGTTATCTGTGGTCCTACACTTCCAAGGCCCTGATCTGGGAGCAGGGAGCCTGCATCCTAAACAGGAGGCAGTTCCTGAAGTACAACCCAGCTCCACCACAGTCACTGGGTATCACCATGTTTATGATATGCTGCATAGAATAATTGCAGTCTTAATCACATAACACAATTTAGTACAATACAACATACAGCAAGGCTTCCACAGCTCATGCAAAATTTATATGATCACAGAAAACTGAAGTAATGCTGCAGGACATAAAAACAAATTCACCCATGCAGGATGGGGTTACTGTAAATCCACTGCTGCAACGCCTGCACCATTGGGACAACTCCCACTGTCATCCCTGGGCTAATGAGCTACAATCATTATTTTATTTGACCTTAAATATGAACTTATTGTCTCATACGTGAAGTATAATCTAAACAAAAGACAAAGATCTTTATGTGCACAGTTGCGCTCAGGAACGTTACCATCAGCCTTAGAGACTGGATGGTTTAATGCCACCCCAGAGGACAGAATTTGTTTGTTGTGTAATTTAGGTGAAGTTGAGAAAGAGGTTCACTTTTTGTTTTCCTGTCCTGTAGATGACAACATAAGGAATGTACTTTTCAGTAAGATGACCTCTACCTATCTTTATTTCTTTTGGCTGGATGATCATGTAAAATTTGAGTTTTGTTCCAGAAAGGGAGCCTTTTTGTGGCTGAATTTCTTCGCCAGGCCTTGGATAGAAGGCAGAGTGTTCTGTTTCTGGACTGAGTAGCATGTATTTTTTGATTGTTACTGCAGCGTTGGTGTAATGGTGTCTTGTAAACCCATGAGGGTTGGAAAAACTTAATTGACACCAGGGCTGGGCAATACTTAACCTCCTGAGACCCTGCATCCTCCAATGAGGACATCACATTTTTGGTGTCCTGCACTTTATGCTTAATTCTGCTTAACTCAGACCTGTTGTCCTCATTTGTGGACACTTTTCTGTCCTATCTTGTGGTAATAAGAGCAAAATACACTAATCGATGTAAAAACAAGATGGCAGCCATATCTGCCAAGTCAGTCTGCAGCTGATCCTGACACTTGTTTATTTATGATTAATAATGTTTGTAGTTTGATATGGCAACTAATTTGTCCAATTTTAGCAACAGTTACAAGCTAAGACGTTGTTAATTAGGAAGTAGTTGTTTGAGAAACATTGGGAATTTATCATCAGCTTGTTGAAAGACAATGGGACTTTATTATCATTGACAATGTTTACTTGTTGTTTTTTTGTACTTATCAGATCCTACTGATCCCAAATAGCTTGGAGAAATTAAAAATGCATACCAAACAAAAGTTTGGGCCTCAGGAGGATATAGATACTATATCAATATCATAATATTAGACTACATACCACCTTAGATTTGCAATATCGTGTTGTCCTTGTCTGGTTTTGAAGGCTGAGTTACAGTAAAATTATGTAATTTCCTGGACTTTCCAGACTGCCCTATTTTTTGCCTTTGCCTACTTAGTCATTATGTCCATACTGCTGATGATTATCAGAACACCGTGTAAATTTCTTGGGAAAGCACCAAAAGTCAACTCTACAGCATCGTCGAAATATCAGGTATTTGGTCATAAATATAGTGATATTTGATTTTCTCCACATAGCCCAGTCCTATTTCACACCATATCAGATAAAAATACCATAAAGCAGGGTTGGAATTTAACTTTTTTGTGTGGTTTCCAAAATTTACCAGCCTTTCAGTGGATAATTGTTGTTTTTTTGTCTGGTGAGTGAAGCAAATCTAGCAGCTACTCGCTTATTTCACCTGCATCTGGCTGTTGGCTGGTGCTAATTTCCAACCCTGCCATACAGTGTAATAAATTCAAGAGAAGCACACTATGAGTTCACATTGATACCTCATCCTTGATGGGTTTGAGACCTTATCTTGTATCACCCTCACCCAGTTGATTTGCACATCAGCTCTCTATTTCAGGCAGGTTATGCAAGTTAAACATATACAGTCGTAGCTCTGTCGTTGTTTGTGTTGCAGCCACTCTGTAGAGGTATTTAATTTCACCGATGTGTGTGGGAGAGGCTTTTGGCAGACTGGAGATTCATTAAACACTGTAATAGGACGAGATAATGTTTGGTTAACCTCTAGGCTCTTTGTGGTAATTACAGGAATATAGATGTATGCTAAAGACTGGAGACGTGAAATGTATCCAGTCTGTTTTCAAGGTATAGCTGCCACAAAAGTATATCAAAAACACTGCTGTCTTTCGTATTTTTTTTTTTTTTTACCCTTTTTTTTTTTTCAACAGAAAAGCTAATCTTGTTTGTTTCTAATTTCGGTTCAGTATCTTGCCTTGTTGCAGACACATATGTCTGACAGGATCTCTTCAGCAGCTCAGTGCAAACTGGCCTGCGTCACAAACAGTGTGCTGCTGATTAACAAAAACCTTTTATCTATTTTACATTACATGACAGAATTATAAGTAAGGGATCCCCAACTTTGCACACAGCTGATGCATCCATTCATAAAGCTGATACACTGTAGAGAATACAGTTATTTTGAAGCTGTTTTGGGGTTTTGTTGAAGGACAGTCAGGGGCTCAAACCTGAAACCTCTGGATTAAAGGATGTCCTGCTAAGCACCAGGGCACTTGGTAAACCTCATTGATGCCTATATTTGGTTCTAGTGCTCTGTGAAAATCTGTGGCTTGGATAGGAATGTTTGAGGAGGAAACAAAGTGTGAAGTCGAGCTAGGTTGTTTTCTCCTGTGTTTGTGGCCTCGTTGTGTGTATTAGTTGGAAAGTGAAGAGGGAGATTTGGCTGATAGTGAGGCTGGCCATCTGACCACGGGATCACATGGTTGGTTGAAGAAAATTCATGACGCAGATTCAGTTGTTTCGTTCTGGACTGTATCCTTACCAGGAAGTAAAATACCTCAACAGCTTTGATCATTCAGTAGCAACGAAACTCTCCATTTGAACACAGACTAATGAAATTCTTCAGGTGCTCCTTGAGGCAGGGTGAGGCACGGCTGACTTCTGCAGACACCCTTGAAGCTGTAGTAAAACATTTAGGGTTGTGTGTACTGTGTATGTTTCACACTGTAATGATTATTACTGCGCTCACATTCCCAGAATGATTCCTAAAATTCTTCACAATACCAGTTTGACTTCTCGTCGTACAGTCCTGTTTGAATAACACCACCTAGACGTGTTCACATGTGAGTTACCATTCCTGCACACAAATCATTAGCTGTGTGTCAATATTGGAGGAAAGCCACCCCACTCCAGTCGTATTGGAGGTGACGGCGCTGAGCGATTTCCAATTTTTCAACGTGTATTAGGCTGCTTCTCACGTTTGTTTGGGGCTTGTAATGCCAGCGGTTTGAGTCATTTAAAAGTCCACACTGAAAATTCCTGTAACATGAAACCATTAAACTGCAAACAGCATGCGTATGTTTACCAATCTGACCAGTGTGTGACGCTTGAAACCAAGAAAACAACAGAGAACAGTAGGGAAGCGAAATATCTGGCGTTAATGAGGTTTCTGTGTACGGCCCGCGCGCTCAGTGATGTTTAAGATTTGTATTGATTTGTCGATTTATGTGGGGGAAGTAGAGACGAGACAGTGCTCTTCTTTTGCAGTCCCACTTGTCATTTACACTGCTTCAAAAGCGCTCTGATAAACGCCAGTATCGGCTCAATACGCTCCTCTGTGGACATGAAAACCTGCGTCAGGGGTGCTGCTGCTGTAATAGCTTCCCCTCAATCTCTGCGCTTCAGAAGATGTGACACAGTATTTACCAATACACAGGATCTGATGCAACTTATGTTGTTTAAATAGGAAGAGTGGCTCGTTTTCTCAAGGTGGCGGTGGCAGAGGATTGAGGAAGTGGAGGCAGGCAACAGCCTTCAGTCGGGATAGAGATCAGTTAATGACAAATCAATTTCGGTAGCAGTGTGGGCTCTAAAAACATGCCAGCCATCTGGTATTTTTGGACTCACATGTATGGGGAAAGCAACGCTACCAGTTTGTGCCTGCTCACTGTTTGTTTTTTTGTTTTTTTACTGTTTTGAGTGAGTTTATCAGCACATGTCCCAAAGCTGACATGGCTATTTGAGGCATGTAATCAGTAAAAATAAAATAACATGATAAAACAGTATATTTGGCCACATTATAGGAAGAATTTCCTTTTCAGATCCCCTTAAAGGCATTGAAATCTTACTGATTCAAGCCAAGGATAAAAGGCCTTCATCACTAGTCCATGACTGAAGCTATAAAGTGTCTTTCTGTGTACACATTCACGCTTCTAATGTATTTAATACGAAACTGATGAACCTAACAGTGATAGATGTGGTGACTAGCGATTTCCTCTGGCCAGCCTCAGTGTGTGTGTGTGGCACAGCTGGGCAGCCGTGGCCCAGGAATGCAGGAATCTTCACTTCCTCCGTATGTGTGTGTGTCCGTGTCCTATTGTTTCACACTGGTCTAGCAGCCTTCAGCACAACACACACAAAACCAGATGATTGTATCGTCACATGCATAGACACACATGCACAGATGGCCGCAGAGTCACAATTAAAAGCTGCTGGCCCAGAACCATCCTGTTTTTGTCACTGTTCCTCCAGTTGTCTGGATATACAGACCTCAGCCTGCGTTCACAATAGCTCCGAAGCAAAGCGAGGTTCCTGAAATCCTCTTTGGTCTCAGATCGGAAATTTAGTCCCCATCCTGGCAGTCTGGTTTCTGTTCGCCCAGTATAATTAATGTACTGTGCAGGAATTTGTCTCTGTGCCGCTGGTGCTGTGACATATTGATGAGTTGCATAGTTACACAGTAGTTAATGACACGGTGTAGTGGCGAGAGACAAAACCAGATGTACTGGTAAAAATAGCCCTCTGAAGTCATTTAATATTCAGCCACTGTACTTTGAGGCAGCAGGGTATTACGTTCAGTTTCTGTGTTAATGTTACAAAATGAAACAACATTCAGAGAGTATCTAGCCACGGTATCATGTCTTATTTCCGAGTGAAAGAGGATAGGCAGGCAGGATATAACGTTGGGAGGAATTAGATTTGATCATTGAAAAGTGGGCGTGTCATAACAGCGAGGCCCTGATGGTTAGAGAGAGATGAAGTCCATCATATGCACCATGTAACATTAGCTTCTGGAGCAGTCCACTGTAAAATGCCTTGCACATAATCTGGAGCATCACAGGCGCCAGTTTCCTCAAAGTAAATTAATTCTAGCCAGCAGGCCTGTGACCATGACAGTTTGGGAACGCAAAGACACACTGACGTAGCATGCTGTTGCTAACGAGCATACATAACCTTAGTTCTGTGAGGCTAAAAGTTGCAGATTAATTGATGGGTGGATGTCATGATATTATTGGTTGAAACTTGTCGGTACTAGCTTACATACGAAGAAACTGTTTTTCTGTGTATATTTTTTGTATTTTTTGACAAATAGGTGCACAATATGGCTGGGGATGTGATCTAAAAGAGTTGAAAAGGCATGCAGGATTGTTGGTTACTGATTGTTAATGTGCTCGTCAGCAAAAGTGAATGCCAACCCCAGACCCCCCTCATTTGGTGTTTCACCTCACTATAGCCCTTTTTAAACAGGAATTGTGCAAATTTGCAGAAAATCCCAATCAGTGTTTTTTCAGCATTGGCAGTATAAAAACAAAATCGGGGAGTGCAGCTAAATGCTGCCTACCTACTTTTGTTTATACAGAATGCGCCTTTTTCGGGGCAATGGGGGGTGTGAGCAAGTAACAAAACGTGTAGCTCAGCTTGTGATGTATACAGTGACGTGGGAGGGAAGCCGCGGCTGGTCAGTCCTTCAGCGATTCTCTTGTAAGTTGGCGCGTCCTTCACCGTCCCCGTCATCTCAATTCTTTGTCTCCCCAGTTGCTCAAGGCACCTCGGATGAACTCACCAATCCAGCTGTGTGTGTCTAAATGCTCGCAGCTTGCCGGCAAAACGGCCCAACATTCGCAGAAAATCGGGCAGTGTGAAAGGGGTTTATATTTGCGTTTTGGGGTGTGTCTCCTTGGACGCTTGCTGCTAATGGTGTGGCGCCTGAGGCCTGTACTACGAAACAGAATTTGAAGTTAGCAAGGTAACTTAAGGGATAACTCTGGGTTTTCAGTACTATGAAGCTGGTTCTCTTTTTACCGGGATAAATCACAGTGATAACTTATGCTGAACAGCTAACCTCCTCCAGAGCAGGTTATGTTCAGAGTATCAGATCACAGCCTGTCAACATCCAGACCTCTGACCAATCAGATCACTGACTAAGAAAGTATCCATGGACAAAAGTCCAGAGTGACAGGTAAAAAAAGATTAACCTATATGTTGTTAGAGGTCAGTAGTAATAGTAGGTCATTTCATTGTTCCAGAGCTCTATTTCCACAGGTTGTAAAACAGAGCTTCTAAGAAATGGAGAGATCGTTTACACACTAAACACATGATTTTAGCAGAATTTTAACTTTTGCAAAATTTATTTTAGGCTGTATTGACAGTGCTGCTGTTTTACACTCAAAATAACACGAGACATCTGTGTGATGAGAGCTGGGAAAAAAATATATTTTATGAAAACAAATAATCCACACACTGTTACTGGGCTCCATTTATTATAAATTCAGTCAGCTTGACCTCAACAGTCCTTAACTAGGATACTTTTACACCCTGTACTTCAGTAGCAGAAACAGTCTGGTGTTTTATGTGACATATTCATCATCATCCATGTCAAAAACAAAGAATACTCTATACTAATGCCACCTAAAGCCTAATGGTACCTACACATGGATAGTATTTTCAGTATTTCTACATTTCCGTGATAAGATTACAGAGTATGTTTTATGACCTTTTACTGTCTCCAGAAGCTTTGCAGCTTTGCTTCGCTACCATTTTATCTCATATGATTTACAGCAGTCTGCTTCATTCATGGTTCTGATGATGTCGCTCATAATGAACAGCTCCGCCTCTTTCACATGAACGCGCTCATGGCTGGACAGAAAAACCCACAGTTGACTGAACAAGTTGATAACCAGCTTTGTAGTGCCGGTTTTGAAAGTTCTGCACAGTTGGCTGTACCTTTAAAGGCCCAGAAACAGGGAACTCAAATAGCCCCCAATCAAGTACTGATGTTAAGTGTAGACTGAACTCAAGGTCGCACAGATGCATTCACAGCCAATAGTTATATATTCCATAGTCAGTCCTCTTCATAGCCTGTCAGAGGTGACATGACAATCTCCTGCTCAAAGCCCTTAATGTATTTTGGCTAACAAACGGCCAAGCCAACATTATCTTCAGCCAGGGCTTAACCAGCTATTTAAAGTACAGTTTATCCATGTTAATATTGTTAAATACAAGACCCAGAAGTATGTATTTGCTCCTTTGTTTTTTTACTGTACGAAGTGATTAACAAAATGTCTTCAAGGATAAGCAGCTGGTTTGCAAAATATCTCCAGTGCAGATGGTGAATTGTGTGACACTTCTCTGCAGGGTGGGTCCACACAAAAGGAATAATGGTGTGACAGGTGAAGAAGTCTGTGGGCCTTCCCCTGCAAACACACATTTACAGCTCTGTGTTGCTGCTTTTAAACTGGAAACGCTTCACTCAGCAGGTTTTACTCCTCTGAATTAGAGGAGCTGCTACTGTCAGTCACCAGGGTCTGAATCCCTGCATTGTAAGTGCAATAATGCGTAGAAATCTTTATGGATGAGGACATGTCCATTTTGGCTGACACCCAAATCAATTAGAGAGTCTGCCTCATCACTGGTAACCAGGTAGTGATTAAGTCTTTGTGGCTTGTTTTGAGCACCTTGGTGTTCATACCTCTGCCGGGGTATAACTCTGCTGCTGCTGCTGCTGAACTGAGAAATCTTGGCACCATGTTAGCACAAGTGCCAATTCCTATTTTGAGATTGTGCCCTCATGTGATGGAGTTGTGAGTGCTCAAACCTGACTTGGACTAAATAATTGTGTATAACCAGCTGAATGCTTTTGAGGAAACATTTACATGAACACTGAAGGGTGGCAGGGATATTTATGTGTGTTGTTTGGCCTGTCGCTGCTCGTGATGTGGGAAAAAAATGTGTTTCCCCACTTCTGACTCTTCTGTAACAGCAACTACGCACTGTACGTGCATTTGTACACACACGCTGTTTGGGTGGGTCAGAGTAGCAGCAGTGTGTGAAGTGTGTGGTATGTGACTTCACAGGCCAACACCAAATGTGGATGCCACTGGCACAGAGGGAGAATTAGTCACATTCATCAAATGCAACTTTGGTAGAGCGTAAGATTACTTGGTTGTTGAATCACTAACCTCAAACTTGTTTCAAGTATGTTCTCAAATTATGTAGCATAATTTAAAAGAGCCGGGTGATGAGTTCAAGTTGTTTCAGGATTCACTTTCAAACTAACCAGCAGTAGCGCTGTGATTTTTTTTTCTGTCTTGCCTCTGGCATTGATTTCACTCATTCCATATCAGTTTTTTGCTGTCAGCCCAGTTGAGCTGTATTGGAAACAAATGCCATAATGCTGCAACTGGCAACACTTGCTTTAAGAAAGAAGGATCTCAGTAGTGAATGCTGGGTTCAATGACTCCACTGGGTGGATGATTTCGCAGTGTATGGAAGAAGGCGTTGAGAGCTTAAAGGTAAAGCTGCTTTGCTGAATTAAAGTGTCCCTAAGAGGTTTTGGATGACTGTGTTTTGTGAGTGTTTTGCTTGAGCGAGTGGTTATTTTGTTGGAAGACAGGTGTGCTAATTAAAAATGCTTCACTGCATTTTCGCCTCACCTGTTCCCCTCCTGGGGCCATGTGTCACTAATGGTTGAGCTGTGTGGCTGTTAAGGCTGAGCTCTGTTGGAAAAACAAGTGGCAGAGTTGTGCCTTCAGCATTGTGACGAAAAATGACGAATTACGTTTTACACTCAATTTATACTAATTAAAAGATGCTTTTGCAAATAGGTGATAGCCATAAATTGTTGACATTTCAGTTCCTTGGAGGGAATGATAAGATTTATTTTGAATACGAGACCTGGGCGGTGTGCTCACTGGGAAGTACAAAATATAAAAATTGTAAAATGCATGTCAGCATGTGTTACGATGTAATGCCAGTAAGTGAGTAGAAAGCTAGCAAAACACCAAAGTTGCATGGTTATTTTAAAGGTCAGAGAGGCATGGTTGTGATTGGAAGGTCACCGGTTTAAAGCCTCAAATCTCTCTGAAAAATCTTGTTGGAGGAAGTGAATAAACAACTCCTGCAGTAGTTACTGCCTCAGGCCTTAACACCCCGACCCACTGTGGTGGAGCTGCTCTGTGGCTCTCAGCAGAAGGCTCTGGCTGCTTCTACACATGTAAGTGAGTGTGAATAACCCCCCGGCAGTTGTTAGAAGTAAAAACCGTTAGTGAACTTGTCTGTTTAAATAAGGGCTTGAAAATGTCAAGAGACAGACTGATGATGAGACGGTAAGTGAGCGTGAGATCAGAATCACAACGGAAAGTTGAGCAGGGAAGTTTTCCAAGTCGTCCCACATAATGTGTGACACCGTCACAGGAGAGAAGGTAACCAGGATGAGAGAGACATTAATGAGCTTGCTAAAATTTCATTCATAGAGTTTATCATAGGGTGTTCTGAAAGATTTCTCGGAACCAAGGTAAACGACCTTATTAAACCCACCAAATCTGCTTTTCAGACATTTTATTACATCCTTCCCCAATGAAAGTGAAAACATTTTGGTTAAATTGAAAGTTTAATCTCTAATTTGAAGTGTCCGTAATGAATTTAAACCAATTTCTTAAGTTTTTATTGTTTAATCTGTCAAAATATGTCTGGCATGGACTCAATATGTACTTAGTCTCGCCACCAGACAATCAGAGATCTCCGCCTTCTGATAGTCTGGGGACACTCCTTTCTAAAGTGTGTTTAACACACCGGCGAAAACGGCCGGCAACAAAGCAACACCTCTTGCATTTTTGAAAAGGACACGCCTTCTCGGAAATGTGCGCTCCCCCTTTTCTCGTCCGCAAGGAAACAAACACACAGAGAGCTTGAAAATGGATGCCGAGAGATTAAACTCCGTTTTATCAAATGTGTGTTCATCCGTGAAGAAAATATTTTTTTCCAGCAGATGTCTTAGTTACAACATGATTGAGCTAACTGGAGTAGTTTCATGTCGTATCCGACAACAGGAGGCTTTTAACAGATGACATTCTGATGTTAACTTTGCTGCTGTTAGCTGTCCCTGTCAGCTGCAGCCACTGATGCTTTCTAGACATCGTGATTTCCCAAAACTGAATAAATGCCACACATAGCAACACAAAACTGCTTTGCTAGCTCAATCATGTTGTAGCTAAGATATCCGCTGAAAAAAAAAAAAATTTCACGGACGGTTTAATGAGTTATTACCTATTACACACACCGCTAACGGCTAAGAAATAGTAATGTTTGTTCAATCATTGTGTTTATAGACTTTACAAACATCGGATTAGTCTAAAAGGTGATACAGTGATGTGAAAAATGTGAGATATATGTGCATATATATATATATATATATATATATATATATATATATATATATATATATATATATATGAGTCATGGCCTTGTAAAAGATTATGTTTGTTGTCTTTTAGTTGACGAGAATGTGTCGCCGCAAACGCGACAAACATCCACTAACTTTGACGGCGTTTTCTGCAAGCGCGGCTGAGCCATTTTGTACCACTACACGTGTTTCTAGTGGGACTATGTTTACAAGCACAAGAGTTCAGCAAGCCACCGAAGGAGTGCCCTGCAAATTTACTATTGGTTTTGCAACGTAGGGAGTTTTTTTAAACTCTGAAATTGTATCTGCCCATCTAAACACAAAATCAGGGAGAAAGTCATCAGTCTTTAGTTAAGCAAAGCGTCTAAAGACTGACTTGTGAGTCTAATATGTACCTAACGTACCCTTTATGCCCATAAGTCAAAAAAATCATGTATGTGATTCATTTAGATTAATTAATCAGAGAGCATGTCATTAATTAGATTTTTTTTTTTTTAAATCGCTGTATCTAACAAAGTTTATGAAATAGTGAAAAGTTGCATGTTGCAGTATCACAACAAACCATCCAGAGTATGACTGAGGATATCGGTCAGTTTATTCTGCATAATTCCAAAAAACAAACAAAAAAAACAAGTGAAAGTCCTCACTGACTCCCATCACCAGCAGGTCATCAGAGAGTAAGTGGGTGAATCCTCAGACATGAACCTGTGACCTGAGGTGACTCATCTCTGCTACAAGGACCACTAACCTGAGGTGACCCCTGACCTTATCAGACGAGTCACCCGCCAGGAGTCATCCTCACAAGACCAGATTAACTGTAAATGATACGAGAGTGTGTCAGAGCTGTTGTGAAGGAACACTCGTGCAAAGTGCAATAAGCCAGCGACCTAAGAACGAAACCAAACGATGTCCCCGTTTGTGTGTTCTTACAGTAGGTGATGGATTACAGCTCCCGCTGAGTGGGATGATTAGCATGTTGAGGTGTTTTGTGCTTGGGCTGGTCTTGTTTGTTTTTCATGGTCAGAGAGAGGAGAGAGTGAAATGCCACACTGATCCTCCACTGAGCGGGCCATATGCTGAGTATATGACACACACACACACACACACACACACACACACACACACACACACACACTCTCTCTCTCTCTCACGCAGCCTAATAGAGGTGTTAATGATGGATATGAGCTAAGTCTCTCCGTTACTGTGTTACAGTAGTAGAAGCCCACACCAAGCTTGTGCTCATCTGGCAATACGATGCATGGAAACAACTCCCTGCTCCTGCCTTCTAAATTGGCTGGTCGCTTTTTAAGATAATTTTCATTTTTTAAATTTATTATAAGTTCCTAAACAACCGTAGGCCTCTTTGTAAAAGGAAAAATACTTGCCTCGCTGTATTGTTTCGGTATCAATACAAATACTCTGTTGCTGAATTGACAGAAGTATCAATAAATAAATATATTTTTTTTTAAGAATAGTGAGCTCTGTTCCCAACATGGCATCCTTAATCACTTTCCTGTTGCCCTGTGTCACGGTCACGCCCAGTCATCTGTGCCTCAACATGTAACAGTCACCCTCCCAGGCTTTGTCAGTGTACTGGTATTCTCATCAGTCATACATTCACATGGCATTTCAGCTGTTAGATTTGGAGTTGTCACCCAGAATAAATCAAAATGAGCAGAATAACTTTTGTTTTTACAACCATTAAATGTAACTAATAAGAAACAGCTTTCTATTCAGTGGTTTGTTTGTTTGATGATTTGGTAGATCAGTGTTTGTTCAGTTATCGCTTTATCACTTAATAGATGTTTCTGAAATGTCGAGAATGATAGATTGTCTGCCGTGTTATGGCATTTTTAATATTGCGTTTATTTATTTGTACAAGAAAACTGATTGGATTTAATGGACTGGAGCATTTTAGGAATTGCACTGATTGGCGCAGAAGTTGAGTTTGGATAAGGGTAGTCTCTATACAGACTCTACATTCAGTGAATGTAAAGTCTGTAGGCAAACCCCGGAGATCTTGCCTCCGGAAGAAGAGTGGAAGAGCTCTGGTTTTCGTTTGTAGGCTGTTTGTAGTCCACGTGATATTGACCAATCACGTTTGAGCCAGCTGCAGTTGTTGCCAGGTTAAACGGTCCGTGCAGTGAACTAACAAGGTGGAACGTAATTGGCGTCTCTGCAAGCTCTGAATCCATCGCAATGGTTCAGCATATTTACTTATATATAAACGGAAGTCGGAAACGGAAATTCGCCTCCTCCGCCCAAATCAAACCGGAATGCCAAAAAACCAGAGGCCTGCCCCCAGAGGCTGTATTGCCGTCTGCCAGAAGTCAGACGCTGAACACAGCCGATGGGTTCCGAGAATGGGATAAGGATAAAAATTTGTGATCGTATTCATTAGCACTAGGGTTGTAACGATATACTGTGAGAGCATATATCATGGTATGAAAATTTATTGTTATTATACCACGTGCATGAAGAATCTGCTCAGTTGCCTGTCAGACTACTTTAATTTAAAAATAGAGGGTTTGTAGGGTGCTTTCAGACCTAGAGTCGTCTTGCTTTGGTCTGAATCAGGGACAGCAGCATAAAAATCCAGGAAGTAAAGCAAACGTTGAAGAAGAGTACACTTGCAAGATAAATGTGACACTTTATAATGTCACAATGGAGGGACAACTACGCAGGTTAATTTTAGCGCTGCTCATCGTGGACTATATTGCTGTCATTGTTCATTTTAGTCAAACCATACAGTTTGAAAACGAGGCGCGGCTCCAACTAGAAAACAATGTTTTGATGCATTGGATGTGCTGAATGTGCATATTAAGGCAGTACAGGAGGAGGTGCACATTAATAATCCTCCAGGACTGGAACATGCTCATGTTTAACCCAAACAATGTGTCATGTGACTGCAGTTGGTTCAGATCCAGGTCGGAACACCTTCTCACCACAAACGAACCGCACCAGACTTCATTTGTAACCGGACCGAGACCACCTCTTCAAGAAGGTCTCTGTCTGGTTGTTTTGGTGCGCACCTGAGTGTGATTGCTGTGTTCACACCTGCACAAACGCCCTGCACTTAGGGGGCAAAGAAACTTGAGTTCAATTGAACCAAACCAAACAGGGCAAGGTTCATTCAACCAAAAAAAACCTTTTGTTGTAACTGATGATTATATTAGTATTTTCACCATATACTATATGAAACCCTGATATTTTCTGAGATATCGTACTGTGAAAATCTCAGCCACCATTATTAGCACACGAGTGCAGGTAATGTGATTTGTTTCTTTGCTAGTTAGTCATTGATCAAACTTGCAACCCTTGGGTCACACTAGACGGCATGTTTCAGTCGAGTCGAGTCAGGCTGTGTGTTGTTGCCACTAACTGTGGCACCGAACGCTATGAGTCATCTCTGCTCTGTCTGCTGACTAAAGACACACTGTCTCTACTCTCCACTCGGCTTCTGTCTTTGCGTCTCTTTGTATCTCCTCCCTCCCGCTGCAGCTTTGTGTTGGCGTGGGTCGGCCTCTTGTCGTTCCCCTTTGCCTCTGTTCTTGTTCTTCACTTGATCTTCCTCTTGAGACAGTCTTTTGCCTTCCTGTTAGACAAAACCAAAAAAAAATCTGCTCTTGCCTTTTAATATCACTGATTCATTTTGATAGTGCAGTTGTTTTTCTTGTGGTTATCCTTGAGTTCTTTGTTTTATTGTGTCTTCTCTTGGCTGTTGTGTTTCTGCAGTGCTCTTGTGTGGGCAGTACTGCCTTGTTAGTGAAATCTGAGGTTCTGTTGGTGCCATTTTTTCTTTTTCCCTCAAGCCATGGTGGCTATCACTGCTTGTGCTGACTAAGCAGTACAGTCTGCACATAATGCATCATCCTATAACTGAGAACTTAAATGGAGTTTGACATTTCTCAAAACTTCTCATGATGATACTGCAGTAGGTTAGGTGCAGTGATGAAGCCAGTGCTGCAAGCCTTCCTTTAATTAAAGCTAAAGTTTGTCCTTCTAATGTACAGCACGTTTGATTTTTAAGCATTTATCTGGTATTTTTGTTGTATTTCTTTTTTTAGTATAGAGCTTACAGGAAATGAGGAAGAGAGAGATGGTGGATGACATGCAACAAAGGTCTGTGGCTGGACTCAAACAAGAGACATTGGGTGTACATATTGAGCGTTTCAGACCTCTAGGTCAGAGGTTCTCAGTTGTTTTTCAGCCAAGGACCCCTTACAAGATACTGTAGAGCAGTGGTTCCCGACTGGTCCAGCCACAGGGTTCAGATTTCAGATTTAGTTCAAGGTCCATATTCAGCGTCATACGTGTGTTGTCATGTCATCGAGCTGGTTTGCTGTCTATCTCAAGTAGCTGTCCATTACTCCTCACTCTACAGCAGGAAACATCTCAGAATAAAAGCTCTGTGCCGGACCGTCCGTGACCCATACACTGCTGTAGAAAATATAGCGGGAAGTGGACCCACTCGTGTACGTCCTTTGGAATGATTTGACTTAGCCTTTTTTTTTATGCTTCTGTAGTCTTAATTATTTGAAAAAGCAAAACACGAGAAATGTGTAAGAGATATTAGACATGTATTAAAAGTATCTGCAGCATCTCAGCACAGAATACCCACATAACAATGCAGCTGACTTCAGTTCAGTTAGCTGCAGGTAACACTGTACCTAAACAAAATATAAAAGGCAGATCAAGAGATAAGGGCTAATTTGAAGTGCATTTCAGAACACACACATTTCAAAAGAGGTGTGAAGTCAAGTGTTTTACTCTAAGAGCTTACATAGGCTAAATGAAAGGCAGGTTCAGATTGTTTTCAAATAGAATACAATGTGTTGAATGATTTCATGTCATGATAATTTAAATAATTGAATTAGAGAACGTTTCATGGACGTTTTGGTATAGTGCCACAGAGAATCACTGCCCTGGGCAAGAGGGATAAGCGCCCCCAGCACTTTTTAATCATCAGTTGGTTTCAAGATACATCTCTAGGATGCACTGAGATGCATCACCAGTGATGTTCCCAGGGTCAGAGGGGGTTTCAGGTCTTTCAACATCAGACCCCCTCACCCAGGTGACCCATCCGGGGTTGATCAAGTCCCAGCAACAGCAATCCACAGCTCACCCTCTTTACCTAAAGCCACCGAATGGCTTTCTCTGCGGCTTCAGTAATGGAGACCCCTCGACTGACTTGAGATTCTTCAAGTCAAGCAGCCGATTCTTTTTTGTTTTTGTCAGTCACTATGCAATGTATTTCTGGCAGTGTTGCGGTGCCCACTGGTGTTGCTGCAGAGTGAGCACTCCTCGCTCTCATGCTGCTCTTCAGTACAGGCAGCTGCGGACCCAGACCTACAGTGAGTCAGAGTGAGACAAAGGCAGCTGCCTGGAGGAACAGATGCATTGCCCTGTCAGGCCCCGAGATAACGTCATCTTCTGCCTTCTGCTTAGAAGTGGTGAATTTACAGCTCACAGCAACTTCATGTGAAAGTTTCCGGCTTTTGTTTGATGTGTAGCGTCAGCACATTTCAATCCCTCGTTAGCATAGTTAGAACTTAGTAGAGCTCTCTTGGCTACTGACTGTATTACATGAGGGTAGCTGTCACCCTAAACGTCTTGGCGAACCCTGTTTAAACTCTCAGTCAGGTGCAGCCCTACATATATTCTAAGTAGTTTTAGTCTTGTCTTTATCGAGATGAAGTCACTTAGTACAAACGTCTAAGAACGGAAATTGAAATGCTCCTTATATTTTTTTATTTGCAGAAAATCTCTGTCCTCGTGTGATAATATCAAAATGGAATTGATTCAAATACCAGTGGCTTTTTTATATTCTTATAAAAGAGTTTATCCTCCACCTGTCCAATAAAGTGAACAGGCCAGAATGTGAAATGTCATGTTTTCCCCTCTAATGTAAAAATAAATAAATATGCAGGTGAGGCAGCAGCCAGCATCAGGGTGGATGGGGGCGTCTCTGTATCTGTTGGTCTCTGCTCTGACACCACAAGTGTTTGAGGCATGACACATAACTTCAGGATGTTCATGGTGTTGAAGCTCTTATTTTGTGTCAAAAGCTGAAAGTCTTGGTTCTATCAGTTCACTTTAAGTGTCTTTCTCTCTCACACACACACACGCTCTCTCATTCTCACACACATACTTCTGCAATGTCACACACTCGCACATTCTTGGCCTGAGAGAAGCAATTCATGTCCCCTCTGAAAGGCCATCTTTTATTCATGTGTATTTCATATAGAATTCCCCTCCCGCCTCGCCAGCGCTGCTGCTAAATGTAAACACAGCTCAGCTATTTATAGACAATCAGCCCCAGTATCCTGCACAAATCCCGCTTTACGACAAATGTCAGCTTTTCAGGAATACAGGAAAAACCATCTTGATTTCCTGTTGAAGTCGACACATTCCTCCGTCACCCCGCCTTATCTGACCGTGGGTTGTGAATGAGCTGTGAATGAGCTATGCATGAATTGTGGTATTTGGAATTTGCTTTGAATTGGCTGGGGATAACACATTGAATAATTAGCATTCTTGCTAGTTGTATTAGAAACATAGCATTCGTAATTCAGGACAAATACATCAGTGTGTTTCTGATGCTGATTCTGCATTTAAAAGCATCAGATGTGTCGATAAGATAAAGGATGAGGGATTCTGTGTCTGACAAATGGATTATAGGTTTTTGTAAAGGGGATTCAGCCTCTCCAAATTCAAGTATTAGTTACACTTTTCCATCGTACCTGCTGTTTCTCCTGTGCACATGTCTCCATCATAGCTGTATGACCTTTTCCACAGGGGGCTGCGTTAATGAGAGGATGGAATATGATCCAGGGAGGCCACTTTGAGCAACAGATCCATGAGTTTGACGGTTAAATACTAGTTAAAACTAGTTTACACCACCAGGTGGACGGGATTTTACAAGTTATCACAGCTGCAATCAGTTTCTTTCATGTCAGGCGGCATTCATGTTATCTGATTATCAACACACATTGTTTGATGATGCCGCATTGCATTGTGGCAAAAGTTGAGCCACGTTCAGCTTCTTTGCTGGATTGTCAGATTTCCTAAACATCATGTAAACCTGGTGTCTGTAACTCAATAACTCATGTCCTCTCTTCCCCTCCTATAGGCTCGTAATGTCAACACAGGAGAGCTGGCTGCTATCAAAGTCATCAAACTGGAACCGGGTGAGTTATCTCATCTTTCTTTACCCTCCTTTATCTCCCCTTTTGCTGATCTATCTTCCCGACATCAACCTTTATCTCAATCACCCTCTATTCTCTTCTTTTTCCTTTCTCCTGTCCCCCCTACTTTTTTTTATTTAGCGTTTCTTTCCTTCATCAGGCTCCTTTTCATAAACCTCTTTCCTACACTCAAGTGCTGCATGGTTTCCTTCTTCCGCTCTTCCAGTAAAGAAAGGAAAACATAAGAAAAAAAGCTTAACGAGTCACAGGAAGTGGGGGAATGTATCATCGCGCTGTTGCTAAATATTTGAGGTCTTCAAGTGTGGAAATTAAAAAAGGAAAATAGGTTGAAATCTGCTCTGCTGCTCTCATCTTTTTGCACTGGCTCCATGAGTCTGCCACCATATTTTAGCCACACACACACACTGACACAAACACAAATCCAAAGAATAAACCCACCTCTCCTCTTCTCTGTTGCTATGTAAATAATGACAACCATGTCAAGCCTGAAAGGAGGAGTGTGTGGGATTTTGTGGCATCTAGCGGTGAGGATTGCAGATTGCAGCCAGCTGAACTTTTCTTATGTGCCAAGCACGAACTCTCGCTTAGGATTCATTCACTGTTTATTGTTCAGGAGGTTTTCCCACTCTTTATTATCTGCCAAGGTTTCTTCTTCTCCAAATGGGCCGCTTGCCCGGCAGCATTTGCTCACCTTTTTTCAGTGATAACTTAAAGATCCAGGTGTTCAGGAGGTTTTTACAGGGAGCCAAACTAGTTCTCTTCCTCTCCAAAATAATCAGACGCAATAATTTAAACCAGTAAAACCACTGGATAAAGCAATTTCAGCTTACAAATCAGTGTTGTTTTGACGCTGCACGTTGTGGAGGAGTTGCTAAATACAGTGGCCGATGGGGGGAAAGCGAGAACACAAAAGGCCCTATCTAGAGCCAGTGTTTGGTTTGTTCATTATGGGCTACTGTAGAAACATGGTGGTGTGATATGGCAATCTTTGTGCACCAGGACCCACTACGTATGTAAATTTTAATGTATCGAAAACAGGACGATTCTTATTGTCAGGTGATTATACACTTAAGAAAACATACTTATTATATTAAATTCCATTTCTATCACTAAATCTACCTAAGTTGTACACACTGGACCTTTATGTTACCAGTTTATCACTATGAAAATAATTTGTGTGTGTGTACACATGTTGTCTCTAGGTGAGGACTTTGCTGTCGTCCAGCAGGAGATTATAATGATGAAGGACTGTAAACACTCCAACATCGTAGCCTATTTTGGCAGTTATCTCCGGTAAGTGTGTGTGTATGATATGTGTGTGTCAAATGTATGATGATATTAAAGCTTTGTACTATAGCATGCACGCCTCTTTGTTTGTCAGAGAGAGAAACGAGAGACGAGCTAGTGTGTGTGTGTGAGACAGTCAGAGCCAGATGGGTGAGGGCACAGTCCTGGCTTGTATGAGTGAAGATGTACTGACTGTTCTCTGTGTGTGCGTGCAGGAGAGATAAGTTATGGATCAGTATGGAGTACTGTGGAGGAGGTTCACTGCAGGATATCTATCATGGTGAGAACAACCTGCACCCAAACACACACACACACACACACACACACACACACACACACACACACACACACACTTGATGTTAACTGTGGTGTTTTACCTTTTGTCACTCTGTGATATCCATCTCTCTGTTTTCCTTTCCTTTGTCTGCATCTTGTTTCACTCCTCCAGTAACCGGGCCTTTGTCAGAGTCACAGATAGCCTACATGTCACGGGAGACCCTGCAGGTAATGTTTGCAGTATATTAATTGTCAGTGTAATTATATTTTTGACGAAATTAATGGCCATGTCTTGAGAGATTAAATGTCTGCTCAGCTTGAACTTCTTCATTTTCTTTTCCTGTAAAATGATAAAAACATGGACACCAAAATCATTAACAAGCTCAACTGTTCACTGGCTCTAGAGCTTCATGCTAATACATTAGCATTGATTCCACTGAGTGAGACTTAGCTACTTGCTGTACATAGTTAAAGTCAGTAGGGCTGTCCCCAAACAGTCGACCAAACGTTAGTCGACCAGAAAGGTTATTAGTTGGCAAAATGCAGGAAAAACAAAAAGTGAAACTCTGTTAGGAGATGCACCTTATCAAAATAAATCAAAACCTATATGACTGGACCATGTTGGGAATTTAATTTGAAAGGACAGACACAGGAAGTGTCCACACTCAGCAGTCAGACAGGAGTCAGGTTAATTTCCAGGACTGGTACCTGCGGTTATTCCACAGGCTAGTTAATAACATGTCGGGCAGGAAATCCAAAGTGTGGGATCATTTTGAGAAGGTGAAGGACGAACCCAAGGTGATATGTAAACTCATCTTCATTGGTCGACTACAAACATGACGTATCATCTGAAACATGGAAGTAGCTACATGCCCATTAGCCCACAGCGTCATTAACAGGCGGCTTGCTCAGTGTGTGACGTGCACTTGGAGATAAAATATAGGCCTATATTAATGAAGGTTCATTAGTACGGTTTTGTATTTCTCTGTAATGTAGCACAGTGTTAACAATGTTACTGATACTATTCTTTCTCACACCTTCAACTCAAACCACCGCAATATATCATTTAATAATTGAATTGATATTGTAAATGTGCAGGCGACTAGTCGACTAATGACCCTAAACGACTAGGAGTAGTCTTAGTTGGGGGCAGCCCTAAAAGTCAGAAAACTACCATGAGCTATTAAAGAAATTAGATTTGTATGTTACAGTCCAAAGACCAAACTGTGCTCTACATGTGCATTTTAAAATTTAGATATCATCCATTCAAACTGAAACATAAATTAGATGTAAACAAATATTGAAACCAAACTGTCACTATTCCCCAAAGCACCACAGCTGCATAAAATTAGAGAGGAAACACTGCAGAGTTTAGCATTGTACACTGGAGCCAGTCATCTATCAGAGACACACACAATGTGCCAACTGTAAGTTGAGCCAATCTCCCAAACATCTGATTTTCATTTAACCAGCAGTTGCATATCTAAATATCTTCTTTGACAAATATTTCAAAATTGAGCTGTGTTCTGTTTTTCAGTGCTCTGTTGTCATTTTGATCTCTGCTTATGTTTTTCCTGCAAGCGCCTGTAACACCAACTGCTGTTATTCTGTTTACAGGGTTTGTACTACCTACACAATAAAGGCAAAATGCACAGAGACATCAAGGTGAGTTTGGAGAACACTGTATGAAATATGCATGTCAGCAAAACTTTAAATTATTAAGGCCTTTCCGAGTCACTTCCTGTTTGAATATTGCTAGCGTAGTTCAGCACAATGGCAACACAGACGCCTCAAACATCACCTCTACATTAATTTAACATGTTAATGAGGAGAAGAGCACACAGTGATGTTGAAATGATAATTGATCTTTAAACTATTGCTGCGACACAGCTTGTGGTGTTTGTGTCAGGGGAATGATTATTGATTCATAGCTACAGGCTGTGTTGATCAATGACAAACCACTTTGCAGCAAACATCGCTGCTGTGCGCCTCTCAAGTTAATTTGAATTGACCTGAAATGTGAAACTTGTGTTGGATGCTGATGCGCTGCGTGTTTGTCTCTGACAGGGAGCCAACATCCTCCTGACAGACAATGGCTATGTTAAACTAGGTGAGTGGAACACGCAGAGCTCCTGCAATCACCTTCTGCTTCAGGAGACTGAGTCTGAACGGCCTCATTTGCTGACTTGGTTTCCTTCTCTCTCTCTTCTCCGTCCTCCCCGTCATACAATCATTTCTGTTCCCACTCTCCCACTTTTTATTTATTTCTTCCTGATCACATTCTCCCTTTCTTCATCCTCCCTTCCTCCTCCCTGCTGTACCCCTTTCTCTCTCCATAGCTGACTTTGGTGTATCAGCCCAGATCACAGCAACTCTAGCCAAGAGGAAGTCGTTCATCGGAACTCCGTACTGGTTAGTTGTTTGTTTTTCCTCCATCAGCTCCCTTGATATTGTGTATGGATATCCATGCAGGCAGAACAACTGTATAAAAATCCGACTTCCTACTGGATGTTAGAGCCCTTTGATCAGTTGGGGAGAATGTGAGAATTCAGTAAATCATCTGACGTCAGGTAATATGAAGGAGTTTGCCTAAAGCTACTTCACATTACACAACTTTTAAATCATCAGATCGCTCTACTGTTCACACTGCACAACTCAATGTGTTGTAATCGTGAGTCTTGAAGTCATTGTGGTTTTCACGCAACATGACTAACCAGCGACACATGGTCACACAGTACAAGCACTGCAAGGCCTTTCACCAGTAGGAATCCTCAATGTCAAGTGGTGCAAGGGTCAGACCACCACTTTGGGCTGGTGGGGGAGTTTCTTACTAGAAAATCTCAAAGTCAAAAATTGATAAAGCACGGTTCCAAGTAAGTAATTATGCTAATAACTTACAGAAACATTGCATACAGTGTCAAATATACAGGCTCACACACCTTTCGAAGCACTGCTGCACCACTTGTCTGTGTTCTTAACCCATGTCTTGCGCTCTCATTAGCTGTAGCTTCCTGACAAAGTCCCCAACGGGTCCACATGTTTAGCATGTTAGATATCTGGAGAGCATCTATGATGCATCAGTGAGCCCCTCAGCTTGTATCTTTGAACAGTTCATATAGCGCTGGAGCACCGAATTGCGACGCCAAATTCCGTCTAATTGGGGCTTTTGTCTGAGAGCTCCGAAAACTGTCAGTGAGCGGGAAAACGGCTAAAATGATACAGTGTGAACCAGGTATAATTGGTCATACAACAGGGACGTACCACAGTGTGTTTCCTACATGTTTCATGTATTTATTGCTTTAGCTGACGATTTCTAGGGCAGCTGTAGAAGAATCAGACTCCTTCACAAAACCCTAACAAACCAAAGCATTTTTGGGTCTCATACTGCAGAAAATTCACATTTTGTTCATGTGTGTAGCTGTTAAACTTGATTTGGTACTTGGTAAAAAACAATACAAGACTTTTTACTCCCATTCTTTCCCTTTTTCTTGTTTTATTCTTAGTATTTCTCATGCCCTCATTCTCTCTGTCTCTCCACAGGATGGCTCCAGAGGTAGCAGCAGTAGAGAGGAAAGGAGGTTACAACCAGCTGTGTGATATCTGGGCTGTGGGCATTACTGCAATAGAGCTGGCTGAGCTACAGCCGCCCATGTTTGACCTGCACCCCATGAGGTAGAGGAGTCTGTGTCTGTGTGTGTGTGTGTGTGTGTGTGTGTGTGTGTCTGTCTGTCTGTCTGTCTGTCTGTCTGTCTGTCTGTGTGTAATACCTGGTTGGGTTGTGATAGTGCAATACTAGCAGAGTGGAAATGCAGCTGATGTATTTTTGTGTGCACGTTTTGTAATTAATAACATGGTTATCGTAGATTAGCTGGGCTAACCGCTAGCTGTTAGCTGTTAGCGGTGTCTGTAATAACTCAGTAACTCAATAAATGGTCCATGAAAAAAATACTTTTTCCAGCAGATATCTTAGTTACCTTTGTAACTTAACTATCTTAGTTATCTTTGTGTTGCTATGTGTGGCATTTATTCAGTTTTGGGGAAATCACAATGTCTAGAAAGCATCAGTGGCTGCAGCTGACAGGGAGAGCAAACAGCAGCAAAGCTAACATCAGGACGTCATCTGTTAAAAGCCACCCGTTGTCGGATACGACATGAAACTAGTTAGCTGAATCATGTTGTAACTAAGACGTACGCTGGGAAATTTTTTTTTTTTCACAGACCATTTGAGTTACTGAGTTATTACAGACACCGCTAACGGCTAACAGCTAACGGTTAGCCCAGCTAATCTACGATAACCATGTTATTAATTACAAAACGTGCACACAGAAATAGTAATGTTTGTTCAATCATTGTGTTTATAGACTTTACAAACATCAGATTAGTCTAAACGGTGATATAGTGACGTGAAAAATGTGAGATATATGATGTGGCTAAACTCTGCTGGTTTTCTTCCCAGAAGTATTTGTAAACAACAAGGCGTTTCCCTCTATAGTATTTTAACGTGTCGTATAAAGTAACATGGAATAGGCAGATGTATATGCATCAGTGGTAGCTTTTATCTTATAATCTTGTCATAAACCAGCATAGTTTGAGGCTCTTACACCATTATGTGTTAGTTCTCTGCTGTAAAGACTTAATCTTTGTCTCTCTCCTTTTCTTCAGGGCTCTCTTCTTAATGACCAAGAGTAATTTCCAGCCTCCCAAGTTGAAAGATAAAGTCAAGTGGTAAGAGACCACCCTGTACATGATATCGTTTTGTACTCACTATACATGAAGATACATTTACTACAGATGCAACACCATACTCGCTTGTTACCGACCAAAAGATAAACCTATTTTCTTTTTCTCTCTGTCTTGCCCTCTTTCTTCTGAACGACAGGACAAATAACTTCCACCATTTTGTCAAACTCGCCCTCACCAAGAACCCAAAGAAGAGGCCCACAGCTGAGAAACTGCTGCAGGTGAGCAATGAAATACTAGTCCATGTAGTTACCCATCCCAGCTGTACTGGTATTTATGGATACACACTACAGAGTAAACCATTTCCACAATAAACTATACAAAGCATGAATTACTACAGTGGTTTATTAGATATAAAATATGGGTCATACACACCAGGTGTGTGCTTCTACTGATAAAAACTTTATTGTTTAATACATAAACATAAAGATGTAAACAACAGAAGCCAGTAATAAAATCCATCTGTGATAATATTTAATTACAGGGTGTTGGCTGTTAAATACATTCTCACTAAAGCCACAGTGATTAGTCATTGATTAATAGGCCGGTCAATAGATGGTAATTTACTGAATGAAAGCTCTGATAAGTAGCTGGTCAGCAAAACACCAAACATCTGTCACAGCCTGTCACACTAGAACACGTTAATACCTTTGTGTTTAAATATCGGTCAGACTGAGTGTGAACACATGAATAATGAAGTCTCCCTCTTGGCTTTCTTCCAGCACCCTTTTGTGTCGCAGCCTCTCAGCAGGACGCTGGCGATAGAACTGCTGGACAAAGCCAACAACCCCGACCACAGCACCTTCAATGACTTTGACGACGATGACCCTGAGCCAGAGGTAACCTTTGACCTTCTCAGGTTTTGCTTTTCAGACGTGTCATGAAGCTTGCAGACGGGTCAGCAGAGTAGTGATTATGTTTTTGCTGGATCTCGCTCCTTTTCCTTCCCTTCAAATGGTGCCCTTCTCTCTCCTCATTTGTTCCTTAAATTCCTCCCTCATCAACCGCCATTCACCCTCCACAACCTCAGTCCCTTTTTTCCCCGGCACATGTGACTCATCTTTCTGCTCTTTGTCCTTCTCCCTCTTTCCCTTCCTCGCCTCCTCTGTGCTCTGTTTGCTCTCCTTGGCTTTTATCTTCTCTTTTCGTCTGCTCTTCTTCCTCTTTCCTCTTCTCTTCCTCCTTGTAGCACTTCTCCTTTCTCTCTACCTTTCTCTTCTTCTTTCCCCCTTCCCTTTTCTCTGCTATCTTTCTGTCTCCACCCCCCACCCTCTACCTCCTCCTCAGTTTAAGTACAGGGGTCATTTCCTACCCATAAGCCCCGGTGCTCGACGTGCACCCCGTTTTGCGGCCCGTAGGAAGGTACCAGTTTGGGCTGCGGTGTCTGCAGTGATGTCATTCTAACACAAACGATACTGTCATTTGTTTTTTCACTTGGAGGACGACCACAGAACTGAACAAACAGATTTCCATTCACTTCAGTGTCTCCTGCTGTCATGGAAACTGCCGTCGGCATGCGACTTATCAGAGCCTTGATGGATTACTGTGGCAGTTGAATAATTAGTTCACCATGTCAGTGAGCACTTGTGTTTAATGTCACTGATTTTCTGTTTATATGCATTTTTTAAATATAATTATACAATTAAAACTATATAGTTTTCACAGTTTTCATAGTTTTAAAACATTTAATTTACTTACACATGGATGCATTTTTGGCCTTTTGAAGAACGCTGCCATTGTTTTATGGCTGTTGTAGTGTTTTTTTTTTGTTGTTGCTAGTTTTCACTTTGGGAAATACACTTATTCACTTTCTCGCCAAGAGCCAGACGAGATGATTGATACCACTCTCATGTATATGGGGGAAACAGTCGGACTCTGTCCAAAGGGAACAAGATCTGCCTTATAGCGCCTCTAAAGCTCACTAATTAACGCAACATTTTTCATCTGTATAAAACCTAATGTGTAAAAACAACCAATTTTGTTCTCTTTGACAGAGCCAGGCTAGCTGTTTCCGGCCTCTATCCAATGCTAAGCCAACCACCTGCTGGCTATAGACTGAATCATGTTTGTTGACAGAAGCTTCCAGATAGAAAACCCTCGCATCACGTACATGAAATGAAATGGTGCTGAGCAAATGCTGCCTCAGTGAGTTTGTTTTTAGGCACCTAAAAAAGGCCCACTTAAAACAATCAGTATCACTTTAAATGTATGCTATATTTAGAATATTTTCACCGCTTTATCTTGCCATCAGTCAGCTCTTTGTAAAAGGGTACTGAAGCTTTTATCTCAAAGACACCATTGACGAAAACAGTCATTTTACTAAGCAGAATATGAGAGTCCTGATCTGCTCCTGCCTTGATTGGTTTAAGCTGTAAGGTAATGTGGAGAAAATATTCTAAATATAGCGCACATTTAAACTGATATAGATTTCTTTTTCCTTGTGAGCATTTTTAGGTGGCTGAAATATGTTTTTGTGCAGCCCCATGTCCACAGCAGTACATTGCTTAACTTCCGGGCTGGTAGACTTAGGACGCATTTACACTGCCGCTATTTAGTCCGTTTTAAACAAACCCTGGTCCGCTTCCACGGATAGTTCAGTTCGTTTGGAGTGGTGTGAATGCTCATTCGAACTCTGGTGTGGACCAAACGAGCGAACCCTGGTCCGCTTGAAAACTGGGGGTCTCGGTTCACTTGCCAGTGAGCCCTGGTGCGGTTTGCCTACAGTGGGAAATGCAAACGGACTATCCAGCAAACCAAAGAGAGGAAGTGACATAGAACGCAGTGCATTTTGGGTAGAAAAAAACAAAGCCAACAGCGCAAACCGGGGGAAGCAGAGGTTAAAAAAGAAAAAGTTGGAAAATGTCTCGTGGGCAGATGTGGAGTAGTGAGGAGGTGCAGGCGCTTATTGATATATGGTTAAAGGACTATATATCGCAGTTTCTTGTGGCTACCCACAATGGATTTCCGTTTTCAGTCCTGGCCAGTCGATGAGCCGCGTTTTCTTCTTCCTCATGCTTTTTTTTGTCCTGGTCAGTGGTCGTTTAGAGCAGTACCGCCCCCAAATGAGCAGCTGTTGTAACTGCGTGGCGTTGTCCAGGCGGTTTGGTTTGATTTTAAAAGTGCAGTGTGAAAGTGAACCGAAACAAATGAAGGTATGAAATTTTTCGGCATTCCCTGCCCAATCGAAACGATTCCCCCAGACTATCCTGGTGTGAATGCGCCCTTAGTTTATCAAAGATCGTAGCAAAGCAACACAGTACATGAAAGAACACCAGGTATGTCTGACCATCATGTTTTAACACTGTATCTTTAAATGTTACAGTTACAGCTGAAAATGACAACAAAAATTACAAACACGTATCTCTGCAATTCAAGTCAGTTGCCAGGTGTTCACCTGGAAGTGATTTTTATTGTTAGCGGGACGTTCAGTAATTTGGTCTATAGCTTCATATTTAACATACACACAAGAGTGGTCTCAATCTTCCCGTCTAACTCTCGCAGGACAGTGAATAAACAATATTTCCCAATATTTCAAATTATTCCTTTATTTCACCTATATGGCTGTAAGAAATACGATAGTTTTGTAGTGACGCACACTGACCACACTAAAAAAATAACCCATGCCCACTTCCATGACAACATTATTGCCATCTTGGCTGAACCATAGGAGATCACTGAACATCAGCTCTTTTCATTGTAGTTCTGTGGCCGCGGCCGGCTGATAAAGAAATGGCTCGGTTCATGAAGATGGCTACCAAAACGTGACATCATCACACTCTTTAGCATAATGCATCCAGACCACAGTCAGATTAGGTTGTATTTGCTACAAATAGTTGTATTTCAACAAATAGTGTTGAAGGAGAGAAATTACACGCACATCAAGTAGCTGTAAGAAGTACAAAACAGTGTAAATGAAGAAAAAACACCTGCACGCTAACTCCATGCCACAGAAGTTGGAGAAAGACAATATTTCGATAACACTTGGATGGTGTAAGTGTGCAGGCATTAGCTTTTCTTCAAACAAACAGTGTTGACATTGTGGTTTGATAGTTACCTATTAGCTGAAGGAACTTTTACTTTAGGGAAAATATTTGAACATCTGTGAAAGTGAAAGTAAATTTTCCCGTCTGTTGCTCTGAGCATCTTAAAATAGACAGTGAGCATTGTTTTACCCAGCTCTGATTAAAAGATCAAAACTCATCTCTAGATTTGGCAGTTGGGAAACACAGGATACAGGATGCATTTTGCAAGGGGTGGGGAGTTCTCAGATATGTCACTTATGGCAGCCATCTTCATCTTCCTTTGCCATTACAGTTACTAACCATGAGTTCTGTGTTATGGTGATGATTACACCTATAAACGGTGGTTTTAAAGTGACTGGTCTGTTTCGGATGTGGTTTTGATTGATGCGTTTTTGTCTTGGTTTGTTTTTTGCCGGTGCGTTACAAGCATGGTTTGAGGTTGCTGTGGTTCTTAGCTTGTCTACAAGGATAAGTTTACATCATAAGATTAAATACGAGAGACATGAAGTCAAGGAGAATTTGCTGCTGTGGTTTCATTCGTGAATGACCAGTTTGTACGCACACAGTGGCCATGAAACACCAGAGGGGACTCCAGCTACTAGTATCACATACAGTAGTTGACTCAATACATTTTAATGGACACGACATTGGTTACAGTGCAGATTATTAGCTAGTGTGCAGTGCCAAGACTGTCGGGGTCAGCTGTTTGCCACATGGGTCACCTACATTAAAACATATGTCATCAAAGTAAGTATGGACATCCTCTAACATCCTCTAGCATTTATATAAAGAGGCTATGTGACCTTACAGGGACTCGTGAGGACAGATTTAAGGGGAAACATTGATGTCGTTGCCAGGGAAGGTTTGTGTTTCCCGTCGACTGTGTTGCTATGTTTTGGTTGTCTGGTTGCAGAGTGCGGCTGGCTGTTTTGCTGTGTCATCAAATCCCACCCACAGGAAATAGCAGAAGGATTTTTTTAAGGCCTATTGTAATCTTCTCAAGGACTGTGTAAACTACTACACTGTGTATGTTCTTTGAGCAGCGTTTTGACTCTGTGTGTGTGCGCTCTCTTTCCTGATAGTCTCCGGTCTCTGTTCCTCATCGTATTCGTTCCACCAGCAGGAGCGCCAGGGAGGGAAAGACGCTGTCGGAGATTAACTGTGAGTTCATACACAAGGTCGAAGTGAACAAAACAGAAGCCACCAGCACTGCCTAACTGTTTGTGTGCACAGTATTCTACAATCTCATGCCTTTGCCTCTGTGTTATCTCTCTTTGACCTCCTCCTTTCTCTCTCTGACGTTCTCTTTCTCAGTTGGTCAGGTGAAGTTTGATCCTCCCCTGAGAAAGGAGACGGAGCCTCATCATGAGCCGGTGAGTTGTTAGCCGTGGCATATGTTTGAATGAGTGTGTGTGAGGGAGTGAGAGTATGTTTGTGTCACTTCACCAGTATCAGCATGGCTGATCCTCACCAGCTCACAGGAAGCACCCCGACCAATCCCCAATCCCACTGAGTGTCTGGCCTCACTTTTCGGGTCAGGGTTAGGAGCTTAGATGCCCAGATGGAGGTCAGAGAAGAAGCTCTGCTCCTTGGCTTTGCAGTACTCAAGCTGAATGCTACAGGCGTCTGATCAGGATGCTTTTCTTTGGGGAAATTCTGGGCATGTTGAAATTGGAAGAGACCCTTGGATGGAACCAGAGTATGCTGGAGGGATAATGTGTCCCACCTGGCCTGGATTGCCTCGTGATCCCTCTGTGAATGCTGGACAACGTGGCTGCAGTGAGAGAACATCTGCTGCCTGCCACCATGACTCAGACCTGGATATGCAGCAGAAAGTAGACATATGGATGTATTTGCATCAAGGAGTATCTGTCTCCCTTTTGTCTTTGGCACGGTGGTAACACTGACTGACAGCCTTCGACACGGACACTAGAACTGTGAAGCACTGCAGAGATTAGCCTTCTTACAATAGTGCCTCCTGATTTTCATGGATGGATGGACACATATCTACCAGCTTAGACAGAACTGTAGGGGCTGGTGTGTCTGTGCATACTGTTAGCGTGAAAATGGTTAATTTAAATAGGCTGGATTTTGGCATTATTGTCAGCACTGACCTTGATAAGATGTGTATTGTTTGAGCTGTGGCTGCTCTGTGCTAAGTTGATTTTTCTAGAAACTGGCCCTGCTATTGCCCATCACTTTAAGGCCCAATCCCATTTTGTGTTTTTGAGTTTCCCTTTGTCCCTCAGAACAGAGTGACAGGGGGTAGTGGTTGAAATCTTACCCTATGAAATGGCACAATCCTTCAAGACCCTGATACGTTATCATCATCGATGGTGTTTAGGTAAAGAGATGCGACCAAGGCAATGATGATATGATCACAATGACATTTACCATTTATCTGATTGGGATAGAAAAGCATGGACACTTGCTATTTGTTCACAACTTGAGTTTTACACTATCAGTCAAACAAGTCTTCAAATAAATGAGATCACCGCTTTATTGCCAGACCATTAGCAGTGCTCTGTAGGCGTACATTAGCAACCCATACTCCTACGTACCCTGCCAGTCTGTACCTACCTAATATCACTTATTAGGGGAGTGGTAACAAGTTCAGCAACTTCGCTGGTGGACCTGATTTCATTTGGGCGTCAAAACAGAGGAATGCAACATGGAAATGTGTCACATTGTGGGACTGTCATATATGAATCAGCAGCAACAAATTTAAGGTTAGCTAGCTCATTAGTTTCGGAGACATCAGCATACTACTACCGTTTTTGTTGTTGTTAAGCTTGTTAGAAATAAAAGGACCATAGGACATTGAAATGACAAACTAAAATTCAATGGAAATTTTTAAATCTTCAAATCGATATCCAATCGAAGAAAATACATTTTTGAATTTCTTTTATTGCTTGTGCAGCCATCTTGCCAGGAATTTCTTGTAACACTCGGTTTGGAGTTTGCCTCTGAAAAATCTCTGTTCGTTGGACCATGTAGCTGTTACACTTTGCCGAGCCCCTCTGTCCCAACAAGAATTAGGACACCCTACAACTAAGCGTGAGACATAGATTGTGTATTAAAGATGGATGACATGACAGCTCCCCAAAAGTGAAGCCAGAACATCTCAATTGCAGGTCATAAACCCTGTCCCCTCCAGGTTAGCGGATAGATCATGTGCCAAACTTAAAGATCAAAGTACATATCAAATTACTTTCTTCCCCAAAAATGGTGTCTGTCATTTTAGGTAGTTCTTATCACGTTATGTTCAAGTGTTTGGCTTTCTTTAAAGTTTGGTTCAATAATTTATTTGATGCTATAAAAAGAGGGTTTGAAATTGTGATTGACAGCTGTGTGTGCCAATCGGTGTGCTCGCAATCAGTGGGGCTGCTCATGATTGGTCAGGTGGTTGCATAGGTGGGAACTCAATGCCACTGAGATTGCTACTGAGCAGACGCTCTAGTGCAAAATGGCAGCAGCTGTAACCGGGATGTTTTGGTTTTATTTTGTACAGTGCGATTAAGTGGAGACGCCTCACCATCTTAATATACAGACTATGGCGTGGGGCACGAAGGGGCACAGGCTAGGTGGTAGGGGTAAGGGCTGTATTGGGATGAAGCCTTAGAACTGCTGAATGAAGTGTTTGCTTGTGGACCAATGGGATGGTGCAGGGTTCACACACAGTCACAGTGTCTTGTTGAAGTCCTTTGCTCCCGCACTCCCTCCCACTTTTCCTGTCCTTCCTTTGCAACTTGCACTTTTTCCACGAACTCCCTTTTATATTCCGCCTCCATTTAAAGTGAGAAAATCGATCATAAAATAATCATTTTTTCCTCTCTCTCTCCGTCTATTTATCCATTAGCTTGGACTCATGTCAGGAAACATAGTCACCAGTGTAGGTCTTTACAACATTCATATACATTCATGTCTTTGTCCTTCAGTTCCTACCCTCTCATTGAAAGCAATATAATAACCTGGGATCTCTCTCTGTCGTGCTGACCACTGATTTTTAGCTCTCCAGCATCCATTCATTCAGGAATATGGTGCTATGTGTAGCATTGTAAACTCAATAAATCATTACCACATTTTAATATAATATTATTAACATGATTACTGATTAGCAGCAGCATTTTGTGGCATCGTCGCTCAAAGGAGACTCTGGCAAATGCAGATGGGGCAAGGACTCCATGGCTGGAGTAGATTTCAGCATGTTTAACCTCCTGTGTCATACTAAACAAAAAAACAAACACACCCATAGCAACACTCTGGAACCTGGATTAAGGTAACATATGGTCTTAATTCAAAGAAATACCAACAAGAAAACCACTGGAATAAGACGGAGGCTACTAATTGTTTCATTTGTTCACTGAAGGAGGCAACAAAAAGCTATCAGTATTTATTTTGTATTTTTTAAGCTTCATGTAGCATGTTTGTATGATATATTAATGTCTTAATTTATGGTTGATGCTACAGTGGATGGTCCCGAGGAATGGGGGAAGGGTGTGTTACGAGTAGCAGCTGCATGAAATGCCCGGAAAAAAATGACCGCAGCTCCACATCCAGGGGCATGTGGACGCTGGAGGGAGGCCGACAGAGGGCTGATAGCCATGGGCACAAACCCTGCTGACCTCCATCCCTCCTTCTGGTTCTCTGGCGGAGGAGCAGAGCACAGCCTTGGTCAGTGGGGCTGGCTGGAGGCTGCTGAGGGGCGGTGCAATAAATTCAGGCGGCTGAGAGTCAAACCAGGGCTTGTGGAACATGCTGGAGGCTTTACTGAGGCTGGAGAGGCAGTCATGGCAGATGAGAGGAGCGCCAGAGCCCGGAGAGCATATTGGACAACCAGAGGGAGGGCGAGAGGTCTGTGGGGTTCGTGCCTGTGGCCCAGTGCCTGCTGTCGGCTGTCCTCCAGTGTCCACACACCCCTGGATGTGGAGCCTCCAGCATGCTCTGCAGGCCCTGGATCTCCTCTCAGCCACTGTGACTGCTTTTCAGCCCCGCTAAAATATGTTTTTTGACAAATTAAACTATCCACAATGATGGCAGCAACTTCTGCGCTGCCTTGCCCTATCATGGACAATTGATGACGTAACAACCAATCACAGCAGGGCAAACAGAAGAGCATCTGCCCCCCGTCCCTCCAGACCATCCACTCTAACACCAACCTCCATTAATGTCTCTCCTCCTCAGTTTTGCTGATTTTTAACACCCATCTCCACCAGTTTACTCCCTCCCTCCCTCCCTCAAGTTATACCCCGATTCATCCCCTTCTTCTCCTCAGATTAATATTACATTATCTCCCTCCTTCTCTGTCTTGCTGACCCACAGACTTCAGAGCACATTTTGGCCTTAATCCATTTTTCATCCATCATCCTCTCTCTTGCATCCGTGTCTCCGCCCCTCCCCGTTCCCTCCATCAGTCCAGGTTAATGTATTAACTGAGGTCTCTCTCGCTCTGTCTTGCTGACCAGTGTGAATCTGAGCCCTATCTGGACTGTGTTGAGGAGCTCTACTATACCGCGAGATCTAATCTGGTAGTACTCCTTCTATCTGTCTCTCTCTCTCTTTCGGCCTCTCCCTCTGTCAACCTACAGCACATTGGCCTTTTTTATATATCTACTCTGTTTTCATTTCTTTAACCTTTTGCCTTATTTTTTTTATACCGCCCTCTTAACTCTCTCCATATTTCGCTTTGATTTTTAATCCGTTCTTGAAGGACAAGTCCTTGTCCTTCCTTTTGGCTTTCTTGCTTTCTGGGCCCTCGCTGTCTCATTTATTTATTTATTTATTTATTTATTTATTTATTTATTTATTTATTTATTTTCCAGAGTGCTGGCTGTTTTGGCTGCTCCATGTCCAACATGTATTTTTGTTCACTTTCACAGTTTTATTCCATCTATTCTGGTCCGTCCATCTGTTACTGCTCATTTTGTTCTTCTTGTTCCAGCCTTGGCTTTTGCCTCACTAACTGGTGTTGTGGTTGTCATGGTGATAAGGGTCCTCTGTGATGTTGTTGTTCTTTTCGTTGTTTTCAGACATGTGTACAATACACACACACACACACACACACACACACTCAAACATTGCAGTCAGTCAAATCAAAATTTGTGTCCAATATAACACACACACAAACAGACGAAGGTCAGGTAGTGATGCAGCGCCCTGCTCAAGGCCACTTGGGTTTGGACACAGGCATTCCTGCTCACAAAAGATAATCCCTTTTACACTAAAATCCATAAACATACACACATGACCTTTAATGTTTGCTGTATTGTACCTAATATTCGTTTCTTTCTGCAGAATGTGTGTCTCTCTTCTGTACTACTGCTTAAGTGTTCTCTAACCTCTTGCGTCCTGTAGTTGACCAGAGCAGTGAGGCCTCTTTCATGTGTGTGTGCGTCTGTATGATGTCTGTCTGTTAGTCTGCAGTATGTGTGTTTCCCTCTGCATGCTTGTTGTATTATGTCATTATCTTTAAAAATGCTGTGACACAATGCTGCATTCACATTGTGGCTTCATAGAAGAGATGTGAATCCAAGATTTCAGTCGTTTCAGTCGGAGAATGGTGCGAAACTCAGCCAGTGTACCTGGTTTAAAAGGTGCAGGAACATAAAACTATATGAAGAGTGAATCTTCAATGCGTGTAGAAGACACATAGACATACCTGACTTCACAGTGAAGATTCATTGCATAGAATCTTCAAGCAGTAAACTGGGAGCCACTGTAACAGTGGTTTCCAATGACTCCAGGGGTCGGAATCCTCCCTATGGGGTCCCGAAATCTATTAGGGGTCCAGTGAACAGCAATTATCCAAGCATGGTAGCGACTGTAACTCAGTATTGCAGGGCTGTCAGGCTCTGGATATCTCCATTTGCCAAAGACAGATACTCAGGGGCGAATTGACAAAAGGATTGTGTGGCTTTTGCATTCGCTAAACCTCCACAAACAAGACAAAGCACGTGCAAAGGGTGAAATGCACTCCTAATTGCGCTGCCAAGCAAAAACAGAGTGCTCCTTTGCTATTTGCACATATTTAAATCAGGTACATACATACATTTGGCGCAAAATTGGCACCTTTCTATGCAAATTAGCTTCATTGCAGTTCCACTTCATAAAGGTCAGCGCTAATAGCCACAGGCAGTGACAGTGGAATTATTTGCATCTTCAGAGAGTTGGTGATAACTGGAGTGCATTTATAAGGGGTGTCAAACCCAGACTTTCCAGTGATCATGGCAGCCAGCGTTCAGCACTTGTAGCTTGCAGTCTGAAAATTTCAGTTGTCTTTCTCTCTGCGATTATTTGACCTCCTGAGTTCTTGGCGCAAAGGCAACATGCATGTTCCGCCACAGGTGCAGGAAGGGCAAATTGCACTCTGTGGGCATGTTTGTGCTGTAATATCATTAGCGCAATATTTTTTTGTGAATCAGATTTTGAGATGGGGTAGATAGTGGTTTCCAGGTGATGTGCAATCATGGTGCTCTCAGCGGCTGCAATCCATTGTGAATTTACCTGTCAGTATTTATTTTTTTATTTATTAGGAGTTTGTAAGGTAATGTCTTTTTTTTTAAGTGCCTCTCCAAAACCAAAACACAAGAGTGTTTATCTGCTCTAACACACCTCCAAGATGTGACTGTTAGCATGGCTGGCGAATTATTTAATAGAGTGCTTCTTTCAAGAAATAATGAGCACATCAACAAACTAGGTTACATTAATTTGTGGAGTTACAGGTTACATTAAAAAAGCCCTTGTCATTTCCCAATTAGATTTTAGGCTATCTTTATTAGCTAGCTATAAAATGTGCTAGCTATAGCTGAAATTCCAGCTGGAATTTTGTAATGTTTTCTTTCTCAAGCTTTTTCTGAATTTTTGATTTTTTTTTTTTTTTCTTGTGACATACTGGATACTTTTTGTGCCCAAAAATGAGTCCACATGCTGTAGACGCCATGACATGTGATGACAGGTCATGAGACGTTTCCTGCTTTTACCACAGGACAAAAAGGTCAAGGAAAAACGGGTTAAGAACCAATTTTTGTGTCATACAAACTGAGCAGATATGTAAAAATTAAAAAACAAAAACAGCAGGATGACTGCAGGTCTATACGTGTGTCAACCTGCTATCCTTGTTGCTCTTTCTAATAATGAAAAAGAAGGAGTTCATTGGTTGCTTTACTCCAATTTTGTTTTGGCTAAATTATTCTGTTACCCACCTTGCAACTGAAATTCCATTTCAGGAATTTTTTTTTATTGTATCTGCAAATCTGTCAAACATCTTCTTTATCAGAACAATGAAGACAAATGAGAATTGCTGCCGTGGCTCACATCTTGTTAATAATATATAGATTTTTTTAGGCCACAATGTGAACTCAGCAAGAGTCAAATCTATGCACTTAGTTAGCCATATGTTCACTGTGTACATCTGTGTATCTATTAAACTTAAATTATTATATCTAGCAGTCTAGCAGCCCTGCAATACTTTGACTCCTGAACAGGGCTTCAGTTGTAGTCACTATTTCAGTCAGTGTGGTTTATTGTGGCACTTGAGAAATCAAATACAGTAGCACATTTTAAATGAAGCAGTTCTGAAGTGTTATGTCACAGTATTAATGTCAGTTGTTTGTCTTCTAGGACTTGCAGCTGGAGTATGGACACGATTCACCAAGTCTGCTGGGAGGAAACAAGTGAGTCATTTGCTTTCCTTTTTTTTTGGTGATGTTTATCTCTTTCTGTTCTTGCACCTCCGTCTCTTTATCTCTGCTACCTCTTCTTCTTTCATCTGCAGTTGCAGTTAGTCCACAACCTTTAGGGGAGGTTGACTAACAGGGAGAGCCAGGATGTGAGATAGGGCAGGTTTTCTGTCGGCTGTAGGTTTGATGATTTATTCATGATTGCAGCTGGAGGATGTTCTGTAAGCTGTGTGTGTTTGTGTGCTTTCAAGTGTGCTTTGTAAGCAGAAAGCTCAGGTTCAGATCAGGGTAAAGTGTTCCTCAAGCATGTAGATTTCATTCTCATTTATCTCCATCATATTCTCTCATTTGTACTTTTCTCTTCGCTCGTCTGACAAACAGGAGTCTTCTCAAATCTGTGGAGGAGGAGCTACAGCAGAGGTAAGTCAGACCCCTCTCATATCCTGATCCACTCAGGACCTCTTGATTTGCCGTTTTTCTAACCACGCCCACCCATCAGCCAATCATTGTTAATGGCAGGACTAATCGGGCCAATCACACGCAACTAACGCTGTTGTTAATGACTCCAGGCTGTCACTGCTCTGAGCATTTTGGATTCCTCTGGGTTTTATTTTCCCTCTGCGGCTTGCTTCACGCTTTGATGTCATCAGGAGACGGCTGTGCTTCATAGGGGCTTCCTGCAGAGCATGGCTCACTCACTCACACACACACACACACACGCACTCACACTCTCATGTGTGCGCTCACACACACACACATGCGCACGTACAGTGTATACAGTACAGTCAAAGCTGCAGTGGGTGTCTAGCAATGTTAATGGCCAGTCTCTGGAGTCCAGTCTGTTTTCTCTTGCCCAAAGATAATTATAATCACAGTGCTTTGCTATTTTCTATGAGACAATCTGATGCGACCAATGCGCTGCAAATCCTCATGTTGTGAAAAGGTCTGCTAAATTAATGTTTTATATATAACCTAGATATGTTGAATTAACAGAGTTCTGAAAGACTGTTTGACCACACACTTAAAATGTAGTGTCTTTAGTTTGACTTGCTCCCAGTTTTGTCTCCTTTAGTGGACAGAGGTAGTCGTAGAGTTGACAACAGTGATCTTGTTCCAGTCTTTGAGGTTATAGCTTCATTACAGCTCCTGTCACTAGTTAACAGACCTGGGTAAAATGCAGTTTATGGTTTATTTTAGTGAATAGAAGAGTCAGTTTGACCAAGAATTTCTCTAGTTTCTGGTTTTATCACGGCAGGTTTTTAAATCTACTTCCTGTATCTAAATACATGAAAAGGGTTAGTGTTATGTATGTGGCTTAGAGTTGGTTCTAGCTGGATGGCATAAATGTATCCCAACATAAACAGCCCTTGTTAATACTGTAAATTCTCAAATAAAACCAGTATTCTAATACTGGCATGGATAGCGCCTACACACTCTGTGCCACAAAGGTTTTAATCAAGACAACAGAAAAAATGTTCAGAGGTCAAAAAGTTTGGACCTTAAAAAGATCCGTGTAGGATCAAAATGTCTCCATTAAACTTTTGTGGCATGGAGTAAGTGTGCAGGCATTACTTTTTTCCTTCATTGACTTCTACTTTGCCATTCTTTAGATCAAGTGAAAGCTACTCTCTGTGAAACACAACACTTCCTGTGCAGATGTTTCAAATTAAAAACCTTCCAGTGGCTCAGAAGGCCAAGACTTTTAATTTTAAACATCGACAGGAAGTGTTGAAATAAATGGCAAGGTAGACGCAATGGCACTCATCTTTTGAGGGATATCAGTATTTCGATTCGGTTTATTTTCAAACTCAAATCTAAAACAGGGAGATGTCTCACTAACCCATGTTAAAATATTCTCAAACAGAAAATCAGTATATCCCTGTTTCCACCAAATACTTTCAGTATGGTACCTTTGGAACCAACAGTAACCCTTCAGACATGGTACCCTAGAGTTTCCACCACAAACAGTACTCTTAAATGTGGGCGGGGTTGTTGTCACTCACTGCTCCGTCCAGCACTCACTTTATTTCCTCCTTTATCGGTTTGCACCTTGTTCATCGTCCACAGAACGAGGCTGCACGCCGACAATTTAAGAACAAAATAGAACAGGCTGCAGTGAGAGTCTCTCTCCATGGGATGTTTAAAAATAGCAGCTTTGTGCATCTAGTCCTTCTCAGGCAAGCTCAGGGGGTTAGTGTTGCTGTAGCCCACAGGAACGACGCTCCACAACGCTTTTTTTTTTTTGTCTGAATGAGGATTGGAACAGTGGTTACATGAGCCTCAAAACCAGACACAACTCAGCCCTGAGCAGAGTGACTGTCCTCTACTGACCAATCAGACTGTAGTGTTCACAGCTCCACCTTTTAGTACCAGATCTGTGTGCTAGGTACCCCAACAGAAGGGGGACCAAACATGGGGACGGGACAGAACGGTTCCATTGGTACCATCCACAACTTTTAACTGTGGAAACGGGAAAAAAGCGTACTGAACTGAACTCTATTGTACCGTACTGCTCGGTGGAAACAGGGCTCATGTCTCTGATGTGAACCAGTTTGAAATAATGAGCTAAATAAATATTTGAGAATTTACAGGATATGAATTGTGTTTAGGTTCCTGTGAATTAACTGAGAGAACCCGTAGAGTTAAAGTCTACTGTGTAGGACGTTGTGTAGATCTGTAAGGACTGTATAGATTTGAACAGTACAGGTGAGTGTCAGCAGCATGTTGTTGCCATGTTGTTCAGGTAGGAATGATTGGACATGTAGTGATCTAATGATTTGTCAGCAGACTGGGAGTCTTCTTTTGTGTTTGGATCTGTTCAGTCCTTTCAGATCTGCCCAGGGTTCAAGGGTTAGAGGTAGTTTGTGGACCAAGCTTCACTCAGATCTCCCTCCCCTCTCCCTCCTTCCTCTATCCTGTCTTGCCTCTTCCTCCTCCTGTTGTCATCTCCTACCTCCTTTGCTTGCTCCCTTAATCTCCCTCCCTCCTTTACCCTCCCTGCCTCAACTTTCTATTTCTACTCTCTTCCTCCTCTTCTCTCACCCGTCCCTTCTCCTTTCTTACCTCCTCCCCTCCTTATCTTCACCTCCTCTCCCAGGGGCCATGTGGCACACTTAGGGGATGATGATGATGAGGATGATGATGGTGCAGATGATGATGAAACTCACACTCAGTAAGTTCTCTCCCAGTCTTAGAAGCCCGGAAGCCTCTCCCTCCCTGTCTTGGTCTTTCCCCATTCCTCTGTCTTTTCCTAGAGGAAAGGATGAGGAAGAGGAGTAAGACAAGGCGGAAAGCTTCCTGTCTTTGCCACAGTTTCATCAACGCATTTCTATGCAGCACACCCCGCCATCACGCCACATATGCCACCTGTGTTTGTGTGTGTTTACAGCCTGTTTTCTTTGCCATTGTTGCTGTCTTTGTGAAGTGTACTAGCTACTAACAGTAACCCTAACCCCCAAACTCACCTGATGGCAGATAACAGAGAAAGTTTGGTGTTCATCTTTCCGTTATTTCAACATTTTACCTTCGTAGATATGCACGGACAGCGGAAAACTTCTGCTATGTGTAGGGCTAAACACCACAGCATCAAAAAGGATATTGTAGCTACATGTTAACTGAGCTATATGTGAAATTCTGGAACATCGTATCTTAAATTTGCACCGAAACCTTAGCTGTTATTCGATGCTTCAAATACGAGGTCTTGGTTTAGTTTCAGTGCTCAGATGACTGGTCCTCGTGGCCTTGTCTTTCTGTCTGTTGTCTTGTTTTGTTCTCCACTTGCAACACCATCTGTGTGCCTCCTTGCTGTGTGTGTGTGCGCGAACGTGTGCGTGTGCATTCACGCTGTCCTCTCCTGCCTCTATAAAACTGTATATCTGGCGTCCGGCCTCATCCCTCATTGTGTAAGAGCCAAATGTGTGCGGCGGACCAGAGCGTTCCTTCAAGACATATATTTTCCACTGCAGTCAGAAAGGCCTCAGTACTTAGCACAAACACACACACAGAGCACAATGAATACAAAAATAGAAAGGACCCGAATTCCTAAATGGGCTGCGATCAATAGCAGTGTAAAGTGGAATCAGAGCAGCATTTCCTGGCTGGAAGCATCTTGAATAAGCTGATGTTTTAAGGCTCAAATCACTTGTGACATCACTAAATGAACCACTGGAGGTTTAAACCTACACTTTGAAATTTCCAGTATCAGGCCCTGATCACGCAGAAAGCATTTTGCAGGTTGCAAAGATGAAGTTTTTTCAACTCGAGGCGTTCAGAGCACTCCGGCAAAAACTCCAAATGTGTCGCAACTCAAAAAAACACGAGCAAAACGCTGCTAAAACACGTTGTGTTCAGGGCTTTAGTCTGTCTCCAGGAAAACAGTTGTGGAACGAGTTTCTAGGATCAGTCAACCGTGTTACAACTCAGCTGCTTTCTTTTGAGATGCGTCTTTGCTATCTTCCCCAGTTTCTGCACCCTTGGGTGTTTTCTTCAGCTTCCTTACACACCCTCCTGAAGGAGGCTCTTTGCCATTTGCCACCCACCACCCACCAATCACCACCATGCCACATTTTCCAACATGCCAACACAGTGTTTGCATTCTACCCTGAACATGCTCAGTCACAGACATGGATGTGTAAACTGTGTCAGCCACTGATAAGGCTTTACTGATACAGTTTACATTATATAATATAAGTCATATTTCTGTTGACTACCATTCAACTGATTCACTGACTTTGTTTACATGCACACTCTTTTGAGAATTTTGAATAATAATAATAATAATAATAATTTGAATGATCCCTTTAGCATTTTCTGATTAAGACTAAAAAGTGTGCATGTAAACACTTAAGTCACTGCGATTCACTGTTATTGGTGTTCCTGTATTTGTGCTCACTGTGATTGGCCCTCAGCCTTTTCTGTTTTGATTTGTGTGCTCTGATTGGTTCTTTATCTGTCAGTCATTAACACGTAGCTCAATTTATCTTATATATCTTAAAGGCAAAATGGATAAAGTCTCTGCAGATACAGTGCTGCTCTGTAGTCAAAATCATTCTCTCCATATCATTCTCTTTAACAAGGCATAATTTATAGAAACTAAATTTGAAGTATTTCCAACAGAGAGTTATGTAGCACTTTGAGCACCACTGGCTGTAAACCTTTAGTGTTTCAAAGTCAGCACTGCTGTTCTCAGAGACTTTACACATGCTGCATGTGTAGTTGTTCTTAATTATCGCTAGTGATTCAGTCTCAGTTTGTATGTAGTGGTCAGGCTGTTAAAGCAGCTCCCTTGTGTCTGTCTGTCAAATGGTGTCGGGCTGTGGTTGTACTTGTCATTTCAGGGTTTCTTTTAACATCTAATCACTCCATTAAATAATCTAGTCTGGTCTGGGTGCACAGAAAATGTCATGTCTTCATTTCAAAATTTAAAACTAGATTTTAACAGCTTGTCTGTACTTATTTGTCTATGTGTGATCCAGTCTGTTTACCAAGAACTGTGTAAAGAAACTAAAACTAAGATTTAAGAATGAGTTTAGATACTAAAATATGTGATTTTATGAAATCTGTGCTTGATGGTCAAAGCGAAAAATGGATTAAAATGGCAAGTTTAACCATAGCCAGTGACTCGATATTGTTTTCAGTGCAACTTTGTTTGTAATAAACAGCAGGTTTGAGTGTATTTTACGTGTTGTGTGAAGCAGAATGTCAAAGTTTCTCCTCTTATTCTTCAGTAAATCAAGTACTATCATGAGGCCAAAGGTCCCGCCTCCACTTCCTCCCAAGGTATGAACACCTGAATGCATCCATCAGCCACAGTCATTTGAGGATTTGTTTTAGTAAAGTCTGTTTAATGTCAGTGAAATCAGGAGGTGCCTGGTTTTAAATTAAAAGTTGGCCGTTTTTCCCTTCAGCCGAAGTCGATCTGCTCGTCCCAGCCCCCGCAGCAGCAGCAACAGCTAAAACACGACGATAGCCATTCACACAGCGAGGACGACGGCGGAGGCGGAGGGACCATCAAGCGCTGCCCAGTCCCAGAGACGCCGAGCCCCGCCAAGCCCGCCTCCAATGTCCCCCCGCGGCCCCCGCCCCCGAAGCTGCCACCCCACCGCCGCAGCAGCCTAGGTAACGAGAGCCCGAAGCGCACGGACGTCGAAAACTCTGCCCCAGAGGATGATGGGAGCTTTAGGCATTTCTGGGAGTGGCTCCACACGCCTCACACAGAGGAGGAGCTGGAGGAGGCTTGGGAGGTGCTGAAGGAGGTGAAAGAGGAGCAGGAAAAAGAGGAGATAAAGGATAAGAGTAAGAGCAGCCACTTGGTAGATTGGTAGTGTCCGCAGACCCTGTTGTCCCCTTCGACTGGTTGTGTGGTCTCCCATTAGTCAGTCCTCGTAGTCTGATTTCTTTGTTCCATGAGTCCATTAATAACAGTGCTTTGAAATCTTTTGTTTGTAGCTCCTTCCGTCCATCAGCTCCTGCTCAGTTTAAGTGTTTGTCTTTTTTTTTGTTTTGTTTTGTTTTGTGAAGCCTGATTGGTTGTTTAACCCAATCAATCAAAAGCTAGTAGTCTGCTACCACTACCCCTCGCTTCCTAGGAGGAAGAACGAAGAGGAGAAAACATTGTCCTGGCAACGAAGCATGATAGTGATGTTTGGTGTTTGTTTCTCTGTTTTTTAATTTCAGTCATTAGATTAAATTTGGTCTTTCTTGTTCCTGTTGGCAGCTTTATAAATGTGAAGTCTAAAATCTCAGCTAACTTAATCAAACTTAAGGAAACACTTACATCAGAGCACTAGTTTAACAATTTAGGGCTGTCCCCCCCCCCCCATAGTTAACCAGAAAGGTCATTAGTCGGCAAGATTGGTCGCTTAGTCACAGAAAAAAATAACTCCATTAGGAGCTGCACCTTCTCAAAATTAATCAAAACCTATATGACTGGACCATGTGGGAATTTACTTTGAAAGGACCGACACAGGAAGTGTCCATGCTCAGCAGTCAGACAGGAGTCAGGTTAATTTCCAGGGCTGGTACCTGCGGTTATTCCACAGGCTAGTTAATAACATGTCGGGCAGGAAATCCAAAGTGTGGGATCATTTTGAGAAGGTGAAGGACGAACCCAAGGTGATACGTAAACTCATCTTCATTGGTCGACTACAAACATGACGTATCATCTGAAACATGGAAGTAGCTACATGCCCATTAGCCCACAGCGTCATTAACAGGCGGCTCGCTCAGTGTGTGACGTGCACTTGGAGATAAAATATAGGCCTATATTAATGAAGGTTCATTAGTACGGTTTGTATTTCTCTGTAATGTAGCACAGTGTTAACAATGTTACTGATACTATTCTTTCTCACACCTTCAACTCAAACCACCACAATATATCATTTATAATTAAATTAATATCGTAAACATGTGGCTGACTAGTTGACTAATGACCCTAAATGACGACTATTGGTCAACCAGGAAAATTCTTCATTGAGGGCAGCCCTAAAACAATTACATTCACTTTGAGGCAGGTTTTTTGTCCCTGACAACAACAGACCAGAACATGAGAGATGGAAGCTGAACAGGAACTGAAACACCAAAGCAGAAACAAACTAGTTTTAACTTAGTAAGGACACTTCTGAGGGAATGTACTTAAAATCCAGTATGATTGGTGTATTTGGAATATTCAAAGCATCCCCAGACTGTGCGTCAGATCAAGATACATCAAGATATTTTAGTTTATATTTTCATTACACTGAAGGAGAAAGCCAGTTCATGATAGCCACAGTTCAGTAAAATCTGTCTTTAATTGCCATAATAATCTTGGTACTAAAGTTAACCGAAGTTTGTTAGTTTTGTTCACCTGTTTGCTCCCTAGATAAATCGAAAGAAGGTGGGTCATATTATAACAAGTTGGCTGAGGTTGACAGAGCTGTATTTGAGTTCCAGCTCTTCTTATTTGTGCTCTGGATGTTTTACAAAGTATTTTAGAACCAACTTTCTCTCCAGAGATGTTAACCGTGGTGTTAGGTTATGTTTGATTAGGAAACAGATTGGAAAACCTGGATAAATTAAACAAAATTAACATTAAACAAAGATGAGAAACACAGTTATGCTGGATTGCTCCTTTAAGGCTTCAGCTGGCACACATTGCTTTATGTGTGCATATGTGTGAGTGCTGTTCTCTCATGAATGGACATGTTTTTTTTTAATAGCTGCTGCATAAAGGTCTGATTATGTTTCTATTTTATCAGCCAACTTGTACTGTTTTTAACAGAGTAGGAGTTGCAGATTTGTAGCTTATTTGCCAGAGTATTGGAGTGGTAGAGGAAACAAACCTGTGAGTCATTAGTGACCAGTGTTGCTGACTATCTCGCAGGTTGTATGTGGTGCATTAACACCTTCCCTTCGCTCATGACTATATTTGATCCTCTGTATTCTTCCTGCTAGTCTGCTCCCTCCTTCCCTCCCTCTCTGCTCCCAGTAGTCTGTTTGTTACTGTTTCAGTTTAACTCTGTGTCTCCAGTCCTGCAGGTTAGATCGCATTCATTGGGGAAAAAAAAAAAACATGTATGAGAAGGTGTCAGTGTGATTGCAGTTTTTTTTTCCATTCACCTTTTGCCTTAAACACACAGCTGCATAATCACATGCTCTCTCTGTGACTCACACACATACACACACACACACACATTTACTCTCTCCTAGTGTGTCCGTCACACATTAAGGTGTGTTTATGTTGTTGCAGGGAATGGGTTGAACACAGCGCCACACGGTGGTGGGGAGAGGGAAAGTCCAGCAGACAGACAGTCCACCATGCCCCCTAGTGTCCCCATACGGAAAGACAAGAAGGATGTCCCGGTAAGCTGAGTAGGCTCTGCAGCAGTGGCTTGATGAAGTTCATGTGTGTCCAGATGTTGGATGTTTCACCAGATTTGCTCTCAATAATGATTGTAAATAACAGGCATAATGTTCTGGCACTCTGTCGAATGTGATTGGCTGTGTTTTGTCACATCCTTTTCGTTGCACGAGCAGCTCCTGGTCAGTCAGGGTGCCTTTGGAAACAATGGGTGGGACTTAATCACCTTCTAATGCTTATTGATACGTTCTGTGGCTGTGCACCTATTTGTTCTGTGCTGTCTGGTGCAGGTTCCCCTCACGCACACCTGGCGTACATAGCACTACAGCAACAAGCACGTAGCATGTAATTTCACACGTGTGTTGGGATAGAATTGTCTGGAAATCCCACCTTCCGGCTCAAATCTGATCAAACCTCTGATGCCTCTGTAGTGTCTGCAGTGCCTGGCACATATACACATTGTCCAGGGCATCTGTGATGCATCTCTGCAGCTCTGCGGAAGCTTTTCTGCAGAATTATGAATTAGGCATAAGACAAAGTTGTTTACAAACCCCAAATTTGCAAGAAATGTTTACCATCTGCAGGAATCAATGTTGCTGTTAGAAACCTAGGGAGTGTGTCTTAATGTGCATCTATAGCTTCATTATTTCCGATATGTAAGATCGCTCTAAGTGTATTAGGATCATTTATAATCCAGTGTTGACTGACTTTGTTGTGTATCTGTCTGTCACAGAAGCCAATCAGTAATGGCCTCCCCCCGACACCCAAAGTCCACGTAAGTAACTGTCTCTTTTTGCTCTTTTTGGAGATTCTGTCAGTAGCACCAAAGGCTTCAAGGAATGATTTTCAGTCTTTGTTAACTGCCCTGTCTGTAAAATGATGTAAGCATGTCATAACTTGGGTGTGATTTTAGACACTGATTTTAACTTCCAGAAGCTCTGTCTTTTATCAGCTCAGAAATATAACCAAAGTTAGATGCTTCTTGTCTCAGTCAGACTCTGAAAACCTGGTTCATGCTTTTATTTCCAGTAGGCTGAAAACTGTATCACACTTTTTGCTGGACTGACAAAGCAGACATCAAATTAACTCCAGCTTATTCAGAATGCAGCAGCCAGAGTTTGAACAAAAACAAAAATGATGTATCTTAAGCACATTGAGTTTACGCTTGTCGTATGAAATGTGCTGTATAAATGAAGTTGACTTGGCACTTTTAGAAAACATTTTGAGTGGTACTGTGCAGGGGAACAGACATTTTGATATGGAAAGTCAACTTCACGAGGACATACCATCATATTTAATCACCTGTTTCACATCTTTGTTGCATTACACAGTATTTTCCAGCTGGTTTACTCTGTAGCAAACCAGTCAGGTGTTTAAACAGAACTATTCACACCTCCTGAAAGCTCAACAACCCTGGAAGGAATATCTATATTTCGCTCAATGAGGTGTTCACTGCAGAAATGTCAGCTAATCATCTGACTTCGTCATTTGCATCACATCATTTTCTCCCTTTCGCAGATGGGTGCGTGTTTCTCCAAGGTGTTCAACGGCTGCCCTCTGAAGATCCACTGTGCCACCTCCTGGATCAACCCCGACACCAGAGGTACCCAACAGGACACCAGACACACTTACATCCTGAATCAAACCATCTGTCAGTGATTCTTCAGTGTTGTCTAATGTGAACTGTTGCTTGTTTTTGTGTTTCAGACCAGTATTTGATATTCGGAGCTGAAGAGGGAATCTACACGTTAAACCTTAATGAGCTGCATGAGACCTCGATGGAACAGGTGGGACAGGAGATCACGCATCGTCTTACATCAAAAAAAATTGTGACAATTTATTGAAGCTTGTTTTGTTATGGTGCTCATTCGCTGCATCTTTCTTCTCTGTCTGTCTTGTATCTGTCTGCAGCTCTTTCCCCGGCGGTGTACCTGGCTATATGTCATGAACAATTGTCTTCTTTCCATATCTGGTGAGCGATGACACGTCTGCGTGATTGAATTGTTTTTAAGTTATACAAATAGTTTTCTGTTGTTTGCAGCAGGTTTAGGTCATGTACTTTTTCATTCTTTACTTATGGTTTCATCTTATCTGTTCTTTTTTCTTATTCTATTGTCGTCTGTTTTATTCCACTCCAGGAAAAGCCTCTCAGCTGTACTCCCACACTCTGAGCGGCCTGTTCGAACAGGCCAGACAGTTACAGAAGTTACCAGTAGCCATTCCCACACACAAGCTGCCTGATAAGATGATTCCCAGGTAACTCTCCGAGCAGGAAGTCAAACATATCAGTCATGTAAATAATAAAAGTGTATCAGAAGGAATAAGAAATCCTTTTTACAGATCTGTCTTTAGTCATAGAAAATTGGACTATCTTGTAATGAAAACAGAACATGTCAGTTTAGCCCCGTTTCCACCAAGCACTTTGCAGGTTACTAAAAAAACTCTCCACGGTATGAACAGTGGTTACATGAGCCTCTACTGACCAGTCAGACTGCAGTGTTCACAGCTCCACCTTTTAGTACCAGATCTGTGTGCTAGGTACCCCAACAGAGGGGGGACCGAACATGGGGACGGTACAGAATGGTTCATTGGTACCATCCACAACTTTTTACAGTGGAAACAGAATGAAAGAGTACTGAACTGAACTGCTTGGTGGAAACAGGGCTTTTGAACCATCTGTGCCACATGATGTGAACCTCGACACAAAAAGCCTGCTTTGAGTGGCTCTGATTCCTTCCTCTGTCTGTTTACAGGAAGTTTGCGGTGTCCACTAAAATTCCAGACACTAAAGGGTGCCAAAAGTGCTGCGTAGGTGAGTTTTAGTGAAGGGTGATTTTTATTTTTTGTGACTCAAAGTAGTGCTTCTTTCATGGCTCTGCAATAACGCAAGCACCAGGCTGACTCTGTTTAACTGGACTTCTTTTCACAAGACACAAAGATGTCAGGGGTAGTTATGAGTTTAAGATTCAAAGTGGACCAAGATAGGAAATTATTAAAGTTTTTTATCGCTGTTGTTGTTTCTGTGCAGTTCGTAACCCGTACACAGGCCACAAGTATCTGTGTGGAGCCTTTCAGTCTAGTGTCATGCTGCTGGAGTGGGTGGAGTCCATGCAGAAGTTCATGCTCATCAAGGTCAGGTTACGCTCTTTGAAACCTCCCATTTGTGTTTCCTGACCTCCTGTTGTAGCTCATTTTATTACAGAGTACACACATGCAGCACATTTTTAAAGGTTGGTTTATTGTCTTCTGAGGTTAAAACATTGAAGGATGTTTAGATATAAACTGTTTTTTTAATTTAAATGTATTTAAAGATAGTACTAGATACAGATAAACTTGGATCGTTCGTATATGTTGCACTGTTATAATGTTACTGTCTAAATCAGTACAGTTTATTTCTCTAACAGAACATATTGCTGACTTCCTTTTGTGGGAGATAACGTCGTCCTCTGTCTTCAGAGATAACAGACAATAAAAAGGCAATTTCCCTCTCTCACCTACTGTCTCTTCCTCTGCTCAACAGAACATCGACTTCCCATTACCGTGTCCGTTGGAGGTCTTTGAGATGTTGGTGGTCCCGGAGCAGACGTACCCTCTGATCTGTGTGGCCGTCAGTAAAGGCACCGAACTCAACCAGGTGGTCCGGTTCGGCACCGTCAACCCCAACTCTACCTCCTCCTGGTTCACAGAAGCAGGTGAGTGCAGTGTGACCAGTTCTGTTCCAGTTTGTTAACTAACAGCGCTTGATGTGCTCTGAGAACTAAAACAACTCTGCCCGTGTATTTCTCCCTGCAGACACACCACAGACGTGTGTGATCCACGTCACACAGCTAGAGAGAGACACTATCTTAGTCTGCCTCGACAGTAAGTAACACAGTCATGTTTTTACACGTCTGTGCATTTGCACTGTGCAGTTTTTCACTCCGTCTCTCCTTCTCTCTCATTACAGGGTGTATAAAGATCGTGAACCTCCAGGGCAGGTTGAAATCCAGCAGGAAGTTGTCAGCTGAGCTCACCTTCAACTTCCAGATTGAATCCACGGGTAAAGGAAAAAGAGCCACACAAAAATACAACTCATGACATAGATGTAGAGACCAAAATATCTTTCATTCACTGAAAGAATGAGTGATATTTCATACTTGACTCTACATGCTTATCCTCTAGTGGAGACAGTCCTTCTTATTGTTTCTGTTTCTCTGCAGTTTGTCTCCAAGACAGTGTACTGGCCTTCTGGAAGCACGGCATGCAGGGACGCAGTTTCAAGACCAATGAGGTGAGATCGATGTGGAGTGTTTCTGTGTGTGTCTGCCTGTGTTAGAGGAACATGCACAGTAGATGGAACCTTCAGACCGTATAATGAGCTTCACTCTCACGCATCATGGCAGGATGTTATTTAACCTCACAATATAACAGGATTTTGATTACCATTGTTGTCGCAGCTGAATTACTAGAAAGTGAGTGATGCACGATATTAGATTAACAGTGTAGGCAGAGATGTCAGACCTGCGAAGCTGTGAAATTAAAGGGGAACTTTTACATTTTTCAACATGGACCCTATTTTCCGATGTTAATGTGTCTAAGTGACTAATGGAGAACAATATTTGAAACTGGTCCAGTAACGAGCGAGAGCGCTGCAGCTGACAGCAGTGAAACAGGCTGCAACATAACCACTGACAACATTCGTGCACCGTCCATCTCTCCACTTAAAGAGCTTGTTTTTGCCACTGACAGGCTCAAATTGTTGTTATAAATGTTTGAAGACATTATGGAAAGGATCCTTACAGAGATAGGCCTTTTTTGTTTAAGCGTAAGATCATTTTTGTTTAACCAGAAACAGCCCCAAAATCACAATTGACAAACTCACCAGACTCTATTTGAATAAACAGTCATTTAAGAGTGTATAGAGCCAGCATGTTTTCTCGTCTCACTAGGGGAATTATGGGTTTATTTTAATCAAACCAGAGTTGGTTCATGTTGGAACAATGAAAAGACAAACCAACAGTGTTTGTGAGTTTTATGTTGTAGTTTTTTTTTTACTTTGATTGAAGTGTGTTTTATGATGATAAAATTACTGTTTGTTTTAGAGGAGTCTGGTGGGTGTAGCGATGGTGATTTCGGGGCTGTTTCTGGTTAAACAAAAAGGATCTTACTCTTTAACAAAAAGGTCAATTTCTGTAGGAATCCTTTCCATAATGTTGTTAGACACTTAAGCAGAAAACACACTGATGCTGGCAAGGCGCGTCATGTGACACGCATTAAGTGCTGCCCCTAGCACACACAGGACGCGTCGTACTGCAGCTCATTAACATATGACCATACAAAGTTATGACTACTTTTACTAGAGCTGTACTTCCTTCATATTTGCATTATCTTAAAATCTCGTTAGGACAGCCCCTAATTACAACTTGATTCCTCACCTGAAGAGCCAGTGTCCAGAGCTATGACTCTCCAGGCAATATCTTTTTGGCCATTGCCTTTATATTGACGGGATTTGGGGTCATTTAGCTTGTGATGTTCCTCAACCTCTCTTCATCTATCTTCATCACACACAAGACAGCAACAGCTACAGAGTTCTCTTTGTGCATCAGTGGTGAGGAGAGGAGTTGAGCTGACACAAGAGCAGAAAAAAATAGATGTTGGGGGAGCTGGTGTGTACAAGCAGAAAGCAAGTGGGAGAAGTGCGATTAATGCAGGGGCGATGAGGCTGGAAATAAGACAGTGGCGTGAAGTGTCGTGGTGCAGTGCATCCAGGTGTGCCAACACGTATAGCCACCGCCGATGTGGGGTTGTACATCGACATAAATAGGGGCGTATTCGACACACAGCATTCGCCACCAGTGTTTTTGACCTCTATAATGACAAGCTGAGCCTGTCAGGGGCAAAAACAAGCAATTTTTAGTGGATATAAATTGACACTGCGCTATTGCCCCGAAAGGTTACATTGCAAACTGTTTGGTTGCTGCCATCTGCAATGCTCTCACTCAATACTGGACCAGTTGTTCCCATTACTCACTTAGAAACAAAAACATGGGAAAATAGGGTCCAGGTTGAAAAATACTGAAGTTACCCTTTAAGCCTATATTAGCTATTTTTTTATCATGACTTATATAATGTCCCTATTTAATTTGAAAGATACTTAAAATGTGGTCAGCATCCTACATTTAAACTGGTGTCTCCCGTCAAGCTCTGACCTCTGTCTGTTTTTCTCTCTTTATACACTCATCAGATCACCCAGGAGATCTCTGACAGCACACGCATCTTCAGACTACTGGGATCAGACAGGTGAGAACACACACACACCTTCTCACTTATATACATCACACACACACACAGGTTTAGGTCTCTGTTAACACCCTCTCTGATGTCTCATCACTGAAGACGTTCTGACCGAAGAGATCCAGAGGAAAGAGGTCGCACTCGGCCCAGGTACACCCACTGCTCGCTGGCCACTGCCAGCTCAAATCACTGTCTCTTTCTGTTGGGACTCTAGAGGTCTGCTTGTTGACAGATGTCACTGATCAGGAGCATTAACACCGTGTGAGAGGAGGAGAGAGTGTGTCTGAGGAAATTCACTTTAATGGGGATATAACCTGTGGAGTCACAACAGCATAGACACCAAAATCATCCTTGTCTGGGCTGATGCTGCACGCTAACACTGGTTTTAACTGACAGGAGGAAAGAAGCAATATCACAAAATTAAAACAAAGCAGTTGCAGCAGCTCGTAAAGGAATTTGTATATTAATTACTCACCCTGTGTCACGTTGAACTCGAGAAGAAAATGTGTCTTTCATGCCTCCGAGATGAACAGAGAATCTGAAAGAAAGAACTGAGAGCATTCTAGAGGGGGGCGCATTTACCAACTCCTGCAGTGTAATGCAAGTCTCATCTAGCGCCCTTTTTTTTTACACCACATGTCACATTCACCCATTCACACACTGGTGGCCAAGGCAACAATTCAAGGTGGCACCTGCTTCTCGGTAACCATTTGCTCGCACTCACACACCGATGGAACAGCCATCGGGAGCAATTTGGGGTTCAGTATCTTGCCCAAGGATACATCAACACTTGGACTGGAGGAGCTGCGGATGTAACTGCAGAGCCACAGCCACCTGTGTGTGTGCTCAGTACTTCCCAAACACACGCATTTTTGCCAGAACCTTACATTTAAAACACTTCTGTATAAACAAATTTTGAGGTTATTGTGGAAATGCATGTGTTTGGGAAGTACTGAGCATATGACTGGATAAATGAGACTTTGATTATATTGCAGAAGTTGTGTGAGAGTTTGTAAAAGGATCTTTTAATAGTTTTGTTGTCAAACATGGTTACCGATGACTCGGTTTTTGGATTCTTGGTTCACCATTGAGGCATGCGCTCACAAATTCACCATAACACATGGTGAGTAATTGATATACATTGATATATTTTTTGGGTGAAGTACACCTTTAAGTGTGTCATGGACTGATAAAGCCTGCACGAATATAATAGTTTTGACCTACAGAGAATGATTCTTGGATGGTTTTGGTGTTTATTGTGTTGTTACCGAGCAGCTGAGTCCCTCTGAGTTATGATGTGTGAATGTGTGAGCCTTTGGGTCCCTTTAAAACAGTATTAACAGCTTTCTCTCAGTTTTCCTCAGGGTAAACAGTGTACTGTGTGAAGGGTTTACTGTTGGAGCAAGTCATCTCCCTCTGCTGCCTTTTTCCAAATAACAGGGCTTTTACAGGCTTGGACCATATCCTGTGTGGGCTGCTGGCTGGCTCTAACATATTGCTACAATAAATCCTGGGCCTTTACTATGTCGTCATACTTTATTTTACTCAGCGTTGTGTTTATTTGTGCCAGAAGCAGGCTGGCTCTGGGATTTAACAGTGACATAAAGACTGATTCATGTTTTGTTACCTGCTTGAATCTAAACTGGGCCTTCTGTGTGTGTGTGTGCTTGTGTTTTTGGCTCTGTTTGTCTTGCAGGGTGGTGGTGCTGGAGAGCAGGCCTACAGACAACCCCACAGCCCACAGCAACCTCTACATCCTGGCAGGCCACGAAAACAGCTACTGAGACACACACAGACACACACATGCACATAAACACACTCTCTAAACAGCCTACCACTAATGCAAACAAGGGAGTGAGCGACCGGGAGACACACTCAGCCCCAACCTTACCGCTAACCCACCCACCAGACCTCCTATGTAACTGGGAGACGAGCCGTTCATGGGTGCAGATGTGGATTCCCAGTTGTTTATAAATGCATCGCAGTGTTATATGTGTATTAGTTAAGCGTGTTGTAGTAGGGCGGCAGGTTGTGGAGCCGTTCCCGCTGTTAAAACCACTGGTCCCAGGCCAGTTTGGGTTGAGATAGCTGCGGGAATCTGCACCTTAGTCGAGCGACTTCAACCCAGAATCCTTCCTGACACCATCCCACCTTTCCCTGCATACTGCACACTGGGAAAACCGCATCCAGCACAGAAGTCTGACGCCAACACTACTTCTACTACTAGTTCTACACATACTACTACTACTGCTACTCACGCTAAAGCTTCACAGAAGAGCCATCTTGCACAGAAAACCTTTCATCGTCCTTCCCTCTGTCTCCCTTTTTTTTAAACTACACCTTTATTTATTGTGGCATGATGTAACTTTAACAACCAGGATGGCTTTCCTGTTTTATTTGTTTTTTAAAAAAGAAAAGAAAAAAAAAAAAGAAAACCGACTAAAAAGCTTCGCCACCTCTGCTAGCATCGAACTCCAGTACCCGTCACCACACCACACAAGTGCTTAATTGACCTCTATTTAATTGTTGTAAATATAAATGTAGTATTTTTTTGACAGAGACGAACACTAAAAAGACTGGTCATGTAGATAGGCGTGTGTATAGTTGCTCTGAGACAAACAGAGAGAGACAGGCACGGAGGAGTGACGGGGCGGTTAATTCACTTCCTGGTTCCCTGATCACGTGACGAGGGCAAGGAAGCAGAGAGCCCTGCGGTCTCCTCAGGTGGACAGCTTTAGCAATCCGATATTACTCGAATAATCCAGAGCTCAGGATCGAACCGAGCGAAACACAGGAAGCAGCACCGATTGGTCATTTTAATTTTGCATGCGCCACCATCAAAACTTCCTGCTCGTTCGCACCATAGCAACAGTCGTCAGGGCAACAGAGGTTACAAATTCTGCTCATTTTAAGTTTTTCCAGCCGTCATTTTAACGCTGTTTTAATCAGAAAGCTTTTTTTACTTTGCTATTTTTTTTATTTTTATGGAACCACTGGTGTTAAAAATTTGCACAGAGACAAAGGTATTTGATAAACAAATGTGATGTCATTATAATATATGACCTTGTGTGTATGCACAGTGTGTGTGCGCGTGTGTATGTGTGTGTGCGTAGGCATAGAATATGCACATACAAGTGCGTCATGTACAGATCTTGGCTTTAACAAGTGACAGTGGTGTTTATCAAGAGAAGGCCACCTGACAAGAGCAACAACAGATATTAAAAAACAATTTTAAAAAAGCTGGATTTACACAGAAGGAAAAAATATTTATATTTATTCAGTCGAGCTGGTTTGTATTAAATGTTAGCATTAAAATTAGCTTCTGTGGAATGTGGTTTGACATATTTCACCATGAATAACCAGGAACTATCTAAATAATTAGTGTCCGGAAACCCCTCCTTGTGGTACTCCGAAGAGGACAAAACAAACACTACAACTTGTTTTAAAATACTGCTTGAAGAATATCTATCAAGAGAAGACAGAATCACATTTGGGCCAAATTGAATGCAAATACAGAGCCAATGCTTCCCGTTCTTAGCTGGCTTCTGTTCTGCTAGTCACTATAACAAAATGGCTTCTCTCACTGAAAGCTTCTGTGTACATCCAATCATTTAATCCTTTTAGTCATATTCGGAGAAGTGTTTTAACTTCGGCCTTCATCGCTGTGACTTCTTTAAAGGCCGACATCTGTATAAGAGATCACTACATGCATGTAGATGTGCACCGTGTGGTGTATAGGAGCGTCTACATGCGGCAGTACACTACCAGTCTTTACAAGCTGTGACACTAGAGGTTGCTTCAGAGGACATGAACACTAGTTTAGCTGGATTTAACCGAGGCACCATCACTGAACCTGAGATCTTACAGAGCTGAAACGTTTCGGTTCATGTGTCAGGTTTTCCATTCAGTTCTTCATTCTCTCTCTCTAAAGAGTACAGCTGATACCTAAACCAGCCACAAAATTAACAAGTTGGAAAGGTTAAAAGCTGCTCCTCACACGCAGCATTAAGTGATGTCATCACATCAATGAAAAATTAAATACCATTAATATGATGATAAAGAATTTATTACCACTATAGCCACATACCTCTGAATTTAATGGGCAGTGTGGTCGGGGTGTAAATTACCAGTGTCATCATGATGCAGTATTATATCGATTCTTTGGACAACGATACGATAATTGCCGATATTACAAAGTCTGTCACGATACGATTTCGATTCGTGATTGATATGAGACTATATTAAATACCCATCTAACACAATCAGTCACAAAGGAAGCTGCCATCCATTCTCTTTTGCTTTTGGCCATAAAAGATAAAAACAACGCATATATAAATAACTGTAGCCGCTTAAGTGCAGTGACGCTAACGTTAAACTGACTGAAGTTAACCTTCAGGGCTTTCAATCGTTTTCCGAAAACTTCTCAGACTTCTCCCAGCAGCTATAAAACATGGATTGACGACAACAGTGTTTAACATAAGTATCTCAGCTCAGTAATAACTGTCAAGGTTCATGGACAAAACAATTGTTTTTGCTGATCACCCATTATTAGCTTTAGCATGTTAACATTGCATAAGTTAGCCTAGTGGCTAGCGGACTTTTTCCTCTACTTATAGCCATGCAGATTACATGTAACGTTATTTTTCTCAATCACCACTGGTTTAAGTCACCGGGAAGTTAGTGAAGTGAGATGGCCGTCCAGGCAGGTATCGTTATGTCGTGTTTTATCTCGTAACACCATTGTTTACGTACGGCATGTGCTTTGTCTGTTGACACTGCTGATGTATTCCCGAGTAAATCTCTTTTCTCTTGGCTGCTCGCCATCTGCCTGCCGCTGTTTAACAGTGACACAGACTTTCAGAATAAAAGCGCACCCTAAAGATGACGATATAGATCGGTGTTTTCACTTTGTATCGATGATACAGGACCGTTGATCATCGAATTGATATATCGATCCAAATCGATGGATTGTTACACCCCTAAAATGTGGTATGTTATAAAACATGACTAAAGATTTAACATGTCATCAGTCACTACAAACATAACTGAAACCCAACAATGCCAATCTTTTAAGAATTAAGGCTGGCTGTGGAGTAAATGGAAGATTTACTAATGGATGAGAACATTTCAGCTCTGTATGGATGTGTCACTGAATGTTACTAAGGTGGTTTTAAAGGGACGTGTAACCATGTTGAAGGACTGACAGTTTAAGAAAATGATGTGTCAAAAAGTGGAAATCTCAACCTTTTTTGGTCACTTATCCAACATGGCAGCATGTCCGTCAGTGACAGGAATCACACCAACATCCCTCCGCACACTTCACTATGTTTTCATGGGGTTTTAAACTGATCCACTCACTGGATTCCAGCTCCTGATGCTGTATTGCTCTGTTGTGGTGAAGTAGCTGAAACACGCATATTCTAGTTCAGTGCAGAGAGCTTGAATCCACTGTGAGGATTTAAATTATTTGTGTGCTTTTTTAAAACACTTCAGCTCAATTTTCTTCTATAAAATGCCCACGGAGTGTTGCGCTGGAAAACACGTTAGAAATATGAATCATGCGAGACATGAAGACAACACATTTAATTGTCAGTTTGGAGTGGAAAATGCCATAGAAGCCATAGAAGAGAGGGGGTTAACTCATTTCTAGGGCAGGACATTTGCTTAAACCAGGATTTAAACTGTTATTCAGAGCGTAGTACAGTTAGTTCGGAGTTTTGCTTTGAAATACCGTCAAAGTGAACAACATCCCCAAGTTAGCAATTGAGCCCAAATCATGCTAATACATATGTGTCGAGCCAAAACTAGGGCTGCCTCCAAATAAGAATTTTCCCTGTCGACCAGTAGTTGTCATTTAGGGCCATTAGTCGACTAGTCGCCCACATGTTTTTGATATTAATTAAATCATTAAATTATATATTTTGCTGTCAGTAAAGCAATAATGATTGTGCTAAGTGGCTAATGGGCATGTAGCTACTTCCATGTTTCAGATGATACGTCATGTTTGTAGTCGACCAATGAAGATGAGTTTACATATCACCTTGGGTTCGTCCTTCACCTTCTCAAAATGATCCCACACTTTGGATTTCCTGCCCGACATGTTATTAACTAGCCTGTGGAATAACCGCAGGTACCAGCCCTGGAAATTAACCTGACTCCTGTCTGACTGCTGAGCGTGGACACTTCCTGTGTCTGTCCTTTCAAATGAATTCCCACATGGTCCAGTTATATAGGTTTTGAGTGACTGTGACAAGGTGCAGCTCCTAATAGAGTTTTTTTCTTTCTGCGACTAAGCAACCAATGAAATCTTGCCGACTAAAGACCTTTCTGGTCGACTAACGTTTGGTCGACTGTCAGGGGGCAGCCCTAGCCAACACCCATTAATACACAAGTGTCGTAGTTTCATTGCTGCAGCCAAGTTTTATTCACACAATCAGGTTATTTAACAAAAATGTTTTTGTGTCAGTTGTTCATTTAGTGTCAAAGATCTATCAGCTCTGCCAAGTATACTTAATAGCCTCACATTGACGTTGTCAGCCATCAATCCTAATAATAACTTTTCATATTTAGGCGCAATTCCTCTGATTTAATTGACTCCTTTCTTCTTCATTGTTGATGTCAAAGAACGTATATTTTACATTTTTAAATTGAATGCCAAAATAGATTGTTAAACATTTTCATGGCCAAGTTTAGATAGTCTACCTCGTGGGATGTCCTAAGTGGAAAAAAAAAAAAAAGTCTGATTTGAAAGACAGCCATCAACAGCATATGAGGTTAGTGTTCAACACGACATCTCTGAGCGTCTTCTTAAATCCACTTCGTCCTCTCAGCTGACGTATATAAATGATCAGAAGTTGTTTGACTGTTTCTAAAACACATGAAAACAAAGTGAATGAGAGATTCCACTCAAAGCAACCTAAGGTTTTGCTTTTGTTTTATTTTTAAGTATTCTTCATTTTCTGAAATATCCAGTTGCTTTGATTTTAATTTTATTTTATCTCAAGCTTAAGAAAACTTAAACCGTGAAGCTGCACGTCTAAAATCGTGAACAGTCTACATAGATACAAGCAATTCTTAAAATCTCATACCTTTTTTTTTTGATGTGGGGCTCATGACTTTTAATTTTGGGGAAACTGTCTTGTTCACAGAATAACCAAGTTTCTGTAGGTTTGAATGATGCTTCCAAGACTCATGTTTCTGCTGTCATAGACACAATTTAATCTGCAGTATAATCCGTTAAAGCAGGTGCCAACTCGGCCTCCATTGTGCTGAAATGTTACAAGTCCATTTATGTTTTTATGACCTCAGTTTCTCCTGGGTCAAATCATATGTGAGAATAACTCATGGGGGTTGTTTTAAGATGATGTGGACACCAGATGTGTGGATTATTCTGAATGAGACAGCCACAGACTAGAGAAGTAAATTGGCGTTAGGATTGCCTGTTCTGTCTGGCTCTCATCTGCAGTATCTGGTGCTCTGAGCAGATTAAACGAAACACCGATGGGTTATTTGCTGAAGCAGTTTGATCCCCAGGTCTCCTCCAAATATAAAGCGAAACTCAATAGGTCTCCTCTGTTCTGTCGCTATTGCATCACCTTTGTCTTTTGTTTTCATAATGCAATGCACACGTTATGAACTGTATATAGTGTAAAATAAAAATGGGTTTGTTTTACATACTGTATAATTGCCTATATTTTGTTTCAGAAGTGTAACAGATTTATGAGATGACAGGTTAACACATTAAAAAGAAGGAACTCAAACATTCAGTGTCTTATGGTGGTTATTTCTGACGGGGAGCAGAGACATTTTGGCGTCACGGTGGAAAAGGTACAAGTGTTAATGAATGTAAAGATGGCTGAATTATGTCCTGCTATTGTACATTGTGGCTCACTGCTATACTCACTGTCATGGTTTACAGGGACACTAGAATAGAACGGCTCTTACCGTAATATTATTAGTAACATTTTTGTTTTCTAAAGAGCGTCTTGTTTTTCTATGATGTCACTGATCCACCTGCTGAAAAACGGTCCAGTCAGTCCAGAGCTTCATTATTATAACATGTTAGATATCCGGAGGGTCGCCATTTCAAGTACCTGTCCAGACTAAGTATGGAGTATGGGCTAGTAGCTGGAGAGGTGCCAGTTCGCCTCCTAGGCACTGCCGAGGTGCCCTTGAGCAAGGCAACGAACCCCGCAGTTGCTCAGGGCATCTGTCCAAGACGGCTCCCTCGCTCTGACGTGTGTATTTAATGCATGTATAGGTCCTGTTTGTGCAGGTGTGTGTATTTCAGGCCTGTGTGTACATAACAACAGAGTGACAAAATCTAATTTTGCCCTCAGGGATTAATAAAGTATTTCTTCTTCTTCTACTACTCTAATTTATTTTAATCCCACTGTGTTGTTGTTGTTGTTGTTGTTGTTGTTGTTGATGAGGGGAAATGTGGTTGTTTTTGTCTTTTATGAGCGGCTGGACAGCTGAATTTCTATTTCTTTTTCTATTTTATTTTCATTGATCATTCATCTCCATCTTGTCCTTTTTTCTTTTAATTTTAATCTATATCCTCTACTACTACTTCTACTTATTCTTCATTATCTTCTTCTACTACTACGCTCTACTACTTGTTCTTAATCTACTAATTTTTCTTTGCTATTTTTTCTTCTACTTTCTCTACTTCCTCTACTACTTATTCTTCATCTTCTCCTATCACTACTTCTTCATCTACTACTTCTACCACTTATTCTTCTACTACCACTACTTCTTCCTCTTCTACCACTTCTTCTTCTACTTATTCTTCATTATCTTCTTTTTCTACCACTACTACTACTTCTACGCTCTACTACTTGTTCTTAATCTTCTACTAATTTTTCTTTGCTATTTTTTCTTCTACTTTCTCTACTTCCTCTACTACTTATTCTTCTTCATCTTCTCCTACCACTACTTCTTCTTCTACTACTTCATCTTTTTCTACTACCACTACTTCTTCTACTACCACTTCTTCCTCTTCTACCACTTCTTCTTCTACTTATTCTTCATTATCTTCTTTTTCTACCACTACTACTACTTCTACTTCTACGCTCTACTACTTGTTCTTAATCTACTAATTTTTCTTTGCTATTTTTTCTTCTACTTTCTCTACTTCCTCTACTACTTATTCTTCTTCATCTTCTCCTACCACTACTTCTTCATCTACTACTTCATCTTTTTCTACTACCACTACTTCTTCTTCTGCTACTTCTTCTTCTTCTACCACTTCTTCTTCTGCTACTACCACCATTAGGCTACTTATTCTTCTACTACTACTTCTTCGTCTTCTTCTACTACTTCTATTCATTCTTCTTCTTCTATTACTACTTCTACTACTTCTTCTTCTACTTTTTCTTATACAACTTATTCTTCTACCCATAGACATATATACATAGACGCCGCATTGACTGCCGCTGCCAATCAGAGCCGACGTCCTCGCCGGCCGCCATCTTGGATGGGTCTCGCTTCGCCTCCACAGTGCATTCACTTCTATTGAGGAAGGAGCTGTATGCACAAGTAAAATAGAATAACTCGCTGAATTTTCAACTGATTTTCACGCGGTTTGGTTTGTTACAAACGGCACACATGTAGTTATGATACAGGATGCTTTCGTACATTAAAAATGTGGGATTTCATGCTTTAATACTTTCTGCAGACAGCAACATGTATCTATCTATCTATCTATCTATGTAGCATATTATGTATAGCATAATATGTAGATCTGAGGTTTGCTCAAACTGTCAGCTCCTTTAAATCAGGGTTAAAAACACTATTGTTTACTGAAGCGTACTCTTAGATTAAATACTTACCTGCTGTATTCTACTGCCCGTACTTTTTAACTACACACTGCTGATTTATGCCTTTTATTATTCTACTTCTTTTCTTATCCTGACGGTTCAATGTATTGAGCCTGTTTTTATTTTATGTTACTGTATTTTATTATTATCACTATCATTCTTAATTTCTATTTCCCTTTTCAATCGACTGTTTTTATTGTTTTAAATAGTGTCTTGTTGCTTTTAATCTCTGTAAAGCACTTTGAACTACCTTGTGTTGAATTGTGCTATACAAATAAACTTGCCTTGCCTTGCCTTGCCTAACACACCTTTGTGCACATATTCACTTTTCCACCAGCTGTGCTACAAATATCCCCTGCTGCTCATCCTTCTGTATCTTTTTTCAAATTATCTTGACCACAGTCCCATTTTCATAGTTATAATACCAATACCAAAATTAATTTCAGTGTTTATGTAAATACTGAAAATGTTTTTTACTACTTTTGAGGGATCACAGCAGTCAGTGTAATAAGAATAACTTTACTAATCCCCGAAAAGAAAATTTCAAAGAAGTCTGTAAGATCATCTATTTAACAAAGAATTATTAAGTCTGATGGCTGTGGGTATAAAAGAGAGTGGGTGTGTGTGAGAAATAAACTCAATCAACAATAGAGCTTTTTCTTTATTAAAATATATTAATAAATTTATTAATATGCTATACTGTTTTGTATTGTGTATATTGTGTTTATACGGTGTATATATATACGTGTGTGTGTATATCTATCTATCTCCCACTCTGGGGTTGAGGTGAATAAAATAACTGTGTTGTGATCTAAATAACATGCTGTTGCTATCTGCAGAAAGTATTAAAGCATGAAATCCCGCATTTTTAATGTACGAAAGCATCCTGTATCATAACTACATGTGTGCCGTTTGTAACAAACCAAACCGCGTGAAAATCAGTTGAAAATTCAGCAAGTTATTCTATTTTACTTGTGCATACAGCTATGTCTATGCTTCTACCTACTTCTATTCATTCTTCTTCTTCTATTACTACTTCTTCTACTACTACTTCTGCTTTTTCTTCTACAACTAATTATTCTTCCACTACTACTTCTTCTACTACTACTACTTCTTCTTCTTCTTCTAGTATTCTAATTGTTTGACCAGCACTGTAGCTCAAAACCTTCTCACATGTGACTCCTTAAAACTAAATTAAGCTGTCCATTGTGGCCTTAGTTGTTAGGGTTTTTGTTTCTTCTTTTTTTTTTTAAGATAGTTGTGTTGGTCAGGAGGTGAAACTCAACAGCCATACTGAGCTGTTTGTGTTTATACCATGTGTTAGCATGCTAACAGGAAATCTAAGATGGTGAATGTCAAGCCCGAGGTCTTGGTGTACTCATGGACTCAGACCTGGATTTTGATAGCCACAAAGTCAGCCTACTATCACCTTAATAACATATCAAGGATGAAAGGACTTATGTGTCAGCAGGATTTGTAAAAAGTTGTCCATGCACTTATCTCCAGCAGACTTCACTACTGTAACAATGTCTTTACAGGTGTCCCTAAAAAATCAATTGGATATCTGCAGCTGATTCAGAACGCTGCTGCTCGAGAAAGTGAATCACATCATTGCTCATGTTTTATACAGTTTACTTAATACACTGACCTGTGTTTTTCTTTTTACCGATGCATACTTCTATATTGCTTTGTGTTTTTTTCCTACTGATGCTTCCTGTTTGCACTCTGTCCTTCTGCTGCTGTAATGTTGCAAATGTCCCCGCTGTGGGAAGAATAAAGGATTGTCTTATCTCTTATCTTACATCTGGGACAAACTGGAAAACTGGACCCTCAGTTTGAGAACCAGTGCCCTGAAGAAGTGACTGTTTCTCTGAACAGACTGTAAGCTCCCTTGTCTGATGTTCAGTGAAAGAGCTTAATGTTGTGGCCACTTCATAGATGTTAAGAGAGGGGACTAGTTCAAAAGCTGTACAACAATAAGCTGAAGTGTTTTACTGTTTGTGTATTTAATATTCACTGAGGCATTGTGGGACACGATTATGTTTCTTTTCTTTGAGCTAACAGGTTCTGGCCTGCAGGAGGCAGACGTTCTAATAAGGACTGAGGAATCTGCAGCCTGTTAAATGTGAGTAACAATATATTGTGAAAGAATATGTAAATGTTTTGTGAGTGAAGGTTTCAATAAAATTGTCAAATGAATCACAATTAGTGTTGCTGATAAAAGACTTGAACTTTAAAACAATCTATCTGTTGATAGCTAGAATGATAACCTATTTATAACAACTCAAGTCCATTTTAAATCTCTAGTTGTATCGCCAGTGATTCTCAGAGGGGCTCCAGCATAGGAAAAGAGACGTCATGTCATGTTTTAATAACCCAGTGATCCAAAGAAAAACAACCAGCTGAGCAACATAATGAATCTTTAACGTGCACCTTTACTGAACATTCTTAATGTCTCCTGATTGTCACATTCATCTCTTAGAAAACTGTTCAGTGCATAGACATAACTGTCACAGAGACATTTAATATTTTGTTTTTTAAACAAAATGCACAAAATAACATCATCTTAATGTTTGTTCTCCTGAGTATATGCACAATATGATAATTTCTGATTATGGTTTAGCACATTAAGCAGACTGGTAGAAAGATGAACTGAAGTGAAGCCTGTACAGATGAGTGTCAGAGTCTGATGAAGTGGTGAAATAGTTACTGAATAATTAGGAACAGCACCCATGTTGAAAAACAAAGAGGGAACAGTATTGAACTTTGAACCAGGGCTGGCACAAAACCAGATTCTCACTACACCATTATCGCGCCCAACAGATTTCACAATAGATGTTATCGTGAAATCTATAGAAAAATGTGTTTAAAAAAATGTGCTATTGGTCAAATATATCTTCAACTTTGTTTTTTGTGTGTTCTGTCACTTTTTTGGCAAATTAATTTTGGTACACTCAAATTACGAGTCTGAAACCGTGACGAACGTGTCCGTTGAAGAATGATTTTTTTTATCTATTTTTTTCTGAGCGCCGAGAGTTGAAAAATGTTGGATTTTGGGTAAAACTCTGCGCTCGTCACTGTTACTTTTTACCCAGCTGTCCAATCACCGTGGAGGAGGGGCGGGACAAATGCCACAAAGACCAGCCGTCACATTTTACATGTACAAGAGCTGAACAACAAAAACAGTGGATGAGAAATCTGTTAATATACTGTATATATATTAATATGTGTTTCCTCCCATGAACCCATAATGACTGAGGGGGGTGTCTATCTTCTCTCCCTACGTGCTTCAGCCTTCCCTTCCTCCAGAGCAAGTACTCCACCGCAGTGGTTCCCAACTGGTCCATCCACAGGGTCCAGATCTCTCCTTAATCATCAGTTCAAGATCCACACAGTTTAACACATTCAGCATCATACTTGCGTTTGTCCATGTTGTCGAGCCAGTTTGCTGTCTCTGTTAAGAAGCTGTGAGTTATTCAGTAATTCACTCACTCTACAGCAGCAAAATAAAAGCTCTGTGTCAGAAATTCACAGCAATTCAAACTAAGGTGTGATTTTTACAAGCTTGACATGTGCTCGAGTCACTCAACCCTCTGTTGGACCGTGAGCCACCAGCTGGGAACCACTGCTCTATTGTGTGCCAACATTTTTACTTCCGCATGTATTCTGTATCATAACAACCAGACACTACCAAAGCATCTCAGCTGAAAAAACGATGCACTAAGATGGGCGTCTCTGGAGGAACACCTGGCAATTTCAGCTGGGAAAAACACTTTGGTGAACACGAGGCCTCACCGTCACGAAAGAGCAATTTGTGAACATATTGTGAAGATAAAAAAAGGCAACCAGATGGCGTTGGGGGAGGGAAACCAAGAGAGAGCAAAAAGGAACAGAATTATTTACATGATATCAAAATGTAATTTTCAAATATCACGGTTACTGTCAATATAATATAAATAATATACTTTAAACACTTAAAAAGAGTTTCTAAATTAGGTTTGCACTGATTTGAAAGTTGGGTGCAAATAAAACACCTTCACAAAAAAAAAAAGAAAAGAGTTTGTTGTCAGAAAACTGTGAAGAAACTGGAGGTAGAGCAGAGCTATTTACAGCATGGGCATGGACTGTGTCAAACTACGCTCTCTAGTGGTCACGTTTGTAAGCACATCATTTCCAAAAAGTTCAGCTGGTCTTTGACTGCACAGTCACATTTAATTCTAAAATGACTCCAAACTAATGCAGCCTAATCTAGACCACATTGCTGCCTTCCTGTGTCATTTTGGTGGGAGTACTCAGCCAAATTTCAACCATAAGTGCTGTTTTGTTATAAATGGCGTCCGCAGCAGCGCAGCCATGTCAAGTGCTTTCCTTCAGTATGAAGGCCAGGGGCAGAACTTTTGTCTTTTAAATATAAATCACATCATAGTTGGAAATGATGAGATGAAAAGTTGCTTAGCTAAATAGCTTAAACCTGTACAGCAGTTCTAAAAAAGACAACCTCATATTGTACTTCTTCAGTTTTTATGTACCCTCAATCTGTGTTCATACAGCTGTGCCACGGTTTAACTCCAGATGTGTCAGTCTGGGATTTTTCCCCGGTGTCTCGTGTTCGCCGTTGTTTTGGTTGTCTGGTGTTTTCTCGCCTCCCCTCTCCTTCTTCTCATCAGAGCTCCTGTTAGAAAGAAACAGCACGGGGTAAAGTTAACTGTTCCAAGTCAGAGTGTCCATGTTCTTCCATCTTTTTTCTATCTTCAAGAAATTCTTGACAGCATTCATTTGCTCTCAAAGCAGCTACAGTATCAAGCCATTCATGTTCATATTTTCAGTCTTACTGTAGTGACTAACCCTATGCTTTAGCCACTACTGGTTGCTAATTGGCCGAATTGTTTGGACATGTACCCAGAAAATGACTCCCAATCTTTACCAATGCTGTATATCATCAGTCGTTCATCCGTATGTCCGTATAACTTCCAAAAAGTTTCAAAGCTTACTTCTTCTTGAAGAGTTTCTTGAACGAGCTTCTGAAGCCTCCTTTGTCCTGCTTCCTGCCCCTCTCGCTGAAGGGGGTGTGGTTATTCTCCTCTGTCCCCGCTCTCCACTTTGGCTCGTCGCCCCACGACTGGAACCCGGAGTCCTGGTGGGGTTGAACACAATTAGGTTTGATGACATGTGGTACCATTCATAGTGTTTCTGTCTCCTAAAGACAGTGACTGCCGTATGTACAGTTAAGAAAAGGATCGAGGGTGTTGCTCGATTTTAAATGTCCTTGCACTGACCAATCAATGACTATTGATTGGTACAAACAGCTTTCAGGTAAAAATATATTGATTCGTTGACATATTTGCTGAAACCCACAATGCTGAGCAGCCCATGAAGATCATCGCCCTGTTTTTCGATGTCCCCTCTGTTCCCCAGGGGGCTGTGGACCTTATGGGACGGGGTGGAGCACCCTTTGCTGCCCTTACTGCCCTGGCGCTCCAGCTTTGCATGGCTGCCCAGTCCCAATCTTTGGAGGTGGTCTGACAGAGGACCACTATCCACACTACTCACTGTGTTGTCCATCTGCAGGCCGTTCAGTGACTGGACAGAAGACAAGACATATACATTAATTTTTACACAATTATTTGATAATCTTTGTCTGAACTTAAAGCACACACAAGCTCACCTTGCTCTTACGCTGGCTGGCCTGAAGGGGGCGATGCTGATTGCGGCGCATCATCACAGCTTCATCGGGAGATACGCACCCGCGGTTGGGCAGTTTGCTGTAACCATTCCCATGGCTGCCTCCATTGCCGAAGACATCACGAGTTGTAGGCACATTGGCTGCCATAGTGTGATGAGACGCTGATGGCGCTTTGGGACACTTCACAAAGGCGATGTCGATGGAGGAATCTGAAGAAGCACTGGAGCAGCGATCGAACATGGAGACATCATGAATGGAGCCTCTGTCCTCTTCATAGAGGCTCTCCATCCCTGGGGGGTCTGGGGGGAGAAGGAACTCTCCGAGAGCATCCGCTAGAGCAGACCCCGGTTGAACCTGACGGAAGTCTGCAGGTCTGGAGGGCAGATGATGCTGGTATGACATGGACCTCTCAGATCCCTCAGTCTCTGGGATACTGCCAAGACCTGAAGGCCAAAGATTGGTTGACTGGTTAACCAATGGGGCAACAACCACAAAAGCATTTAAAGGGATAGTTTGGATCTTTTGAAATTGGGTTATATGAGGTACTTATTCATAGTCAGGAAATGCTGAACAAAGAACATGCTGTCATAGAGAGGGTCAAAACACAATGAATCTTACAAATAGGGAAAACAATGCACACTTTCAGACAGTCTCGCACTTGATTTTTCAGATATTGTTTTCAGACACTGTTCGACAATCTGACAGGCACTTCATTTTATGCGTACTGACGCCTCCCAAGATCAGCCTATTAAAACTCACACCATTCCTGTCAATGCCCAGAGTATAGTGTATAATCAAACAGAGACCACAGAGGGTCATCTGTTACAGTAATCAGAAGCTTCTGTGAGCACAGACCTGATGGTTTGTGGTTCAGCTCATGGTTGAAGAACGGGACGTGGGCGGGCCACTCTGCGTCATAACAGTGAGGGTCATGATCCTTTTCCCGATCCCAGTCCTGGAACCGATGCGACTGGATTTGCTCCAGGAGACGCTGCTTGCTCCGCTTCACCTGGTTGGCATGTTCTCTGTGCGGGGAAGAGAATTCATATCAACAGCTCTGATAAACCCACGATGTGCTACCTGGTTAGCAACAAATAAGAGACATGGTGGTTACGAATGTAGAATACTCACAACGTGGCACTGTTACACGGGTACGGTGAGCCGATGTTGTTCGCTTGAATCCCACCTTCCATTGTCTTTAACAGCTGTTTCATGGTCGACCTGCAGCACACAGCAGAACACAGTGAGGATATGTCTCGTTAAACCTCTGAAGCATGCATGTAACGTTACGTTTTGCAGAGTGGTAATCCTGACCTCTTCACCTCCTTGCGGTTGTGCATCAGAAGCTCCTGGTTGTGCATCAGAAGCTCCTGGTTGTGCTGGAGGAGGTGGTGGTACTGAGCCGTGAAGGACCTGAACTGCTGGATGCACACCAGCAGCAGGTAGTAGTCCGGGTGCTCTGCGTCTGTCTGCCTCAGAAGCCCCTGAGCACAGAGAGGTATTTAACTTATATAAGTTCACAAGTCTTTGAGCAGATGCTGTCTACAGACTCATTACAGTCGCCAGAGGAAAATGTTGGCATTGTACCATGGATATGTTACATTTGTATGTTGTAGATGTATCATGTTGTTTCTGACGTGCCATAGTTCTGATAACATGTATATAAACTGACTGTAGAGGTGGCGGGGAAGACAGCTGATTAACTGTTTATGGCAACTGGAAAAAAAGGGGTAACACATGGATACATGCGCATATGTGGCTGCAGCTGTTGTGAATCCGCGCCCGTTAGTATTTCTCTTTTATTTATTTAACCAGGAAAACCTCTTGAAATCTCTTTTTCAAGAGTGGCCAAGACAGGCAGCAACACACAAAACAACAAAATACAGAATAAAAAAATAAAGCTCTAAAATAAGCCATTTAAAACACAAAATGAGATTACTAGTAAGTAAGTAAATTTTATTCATATAGCACTTCTCACAGAGAGGATTCACAAAGTGCTTCACAAGATAAAATACAAAAAATACAATAACAGAAACAATGCAAAAATACACAAAAACAAATAAAAAGTAAAGTGCAGCAAAATACAGAGATGATACAATGGACAATTAATGGAACGCATGCCTAAACATATGTGTTTTTAACTGCTTTTTAAAAATGTCCACGGAAGAGGCCGCTCTCAGCTCATGAGGTAGTGCATTCCACCATTTCGGTGCAACAGCCTTAAAGGCTCTGTCACCTTTTGTCTTTAATCTTGTGTGAGGGACAGTACTACAAATACAAGCCAAAATGTATGTTTATATAAACTAGAAGTGAACCATAAAAACGCAAAAAAGGGCAACTATACGTGATCACAAAGACCAGCTAAGACACACCGTGACATTGGCGTATAGAAGATTGTGCACAAAATTCTGCAACAGTGCTTTGAAACGGCCGAGAGGAACCAGAGAGTGCAACTTTAAGCATTATTGCTGTATGTATGACGTGAAAAATGAAATGTCCTGTATGAAGATTGAGCTTGAATTGATGGTGTGTGGCATTGTAAAGTGTGTCAGTCTAACCTGTAGCAGCACAAGGTACTCAGGGATCCTCTGAACCGGCTGGAGGAGCAGAGTGTGGAGTGAGGGTCTGGATTCATCACCCATTATTTCACTCTGATAGAAGCAACATGCGGCCAGTCAGAGCAAAAAGGGAAGCACAGGTCGACCAGTCAGTGACTTTCTTCTGTATCTGTAGCTACTGTACACAAACAGGGCTTAATATTTAGTTTTTGGATCACCAGCTAAAGCGGCAACTACAGTAAGTCACCAGCTACTTAAACATATGTCTCAGAATCACAGGGATGCTGGAGTTCTCTGGTGTGAGTCCTTCTCTGTCTTTTCATCCCCTTCACTCATCATCACATCCTGTCCTGTCTGCCCTGTTACACTCTCTAATGTTATACAGTAACATGTCCTCCCTGTCACATTACTTCCTGTCCTGATCTCTCTGTTTGTGTTACCTCCAGGAAGGCAGAAGATTTCACGGAGCTGGAGGCGAGCATGGTGACGACTGACAGACAGTCTGGAAGCTCCTTCAGGTACGACACGTAGAAGTTCAAGAAGTCACTCTGTGGGGAGGAAGAGAGAGATGCTGTCTGAGTTTGTTCATGCACCATCCACACATGTCCACTTCCTGTCCTCCCTTCACTGTCAGAAAAGAGTTTGACGAACATAAAGAAGGTTAATATAAACTTCCAGCTGTTCTTCAGGTTAAAGGTACACTATGCAGGACTTTCTTACAAAAACAATGTATATACTCGTACAAAAATATCCCTCTCAATCATCACTTATGACCACTAGAAGTGTGTAGCAATGTATTTATCTGCAGAGAAATCTCTTTCCCTGGAAATACTGTTTGCTGACGATCCCTGCATTGTCTGCCTTTAAGCATTTCTAGCATTTTTCAGCATTTTCTTTACTAACTTAGAGCAATTCACTAATTTATTTCATGACGCTCTTTGTTTGTTGAGGTGAGATGTTTCAGAAACCCCACCAGCACAATCTATAATTTTCAGGCCTCCCTATAATTCACATTATACATACAGGACATACAACACACTACACAAATAAAATGCCTATGAAAATATTTTTGAGTAAAAAAACATTTTAAAAACTTACAAAAGTGCAATGAAAGTATGATGCCATATTTTTACAAAATCTAAACTTTGATAAGCTATCGTCAGTGTCAGATCTGTGGCCTTCACAGATATTTGCAGGTGGAGCTAAAGGTCGATAAAGTTTAAGCTGAGAAGGTAAATTATTAGCAAAAATTAAATATTTCAAACAGGATAGCAGCTTCTTGTTACTTCGTTGAACTGTGTACCACCAACACATTCTCACTCCGACCTTGTTACATATCAACATTTGGTCATGGACTTTCCATGTCAACATACGATGTACAAGGTACCCTGGGTGTGTTGGTTGTTGACGTTCTGGGACGCCGTGTCAAGTTCTGCCTGTTACACGCATTGTCTCCTTTCAAAATACACTTCTGTTTTCACAGGAAATTACACTGTACATACAGTCTCTTTCAAAATAAACTCACTACGTTGGTACAACACTGCAAATTGACGGGGGTTTTTTTTTCGTTCAACAACAAAAACATGTGGTTAGGTTCAGGAAAAAAGAACATGGTTTGGCTTTAGAATCTTACGAAACCCGAACACCGCTCTCCCAGGTCAAAGTCCATGTTTGTTGGACCCATCCACCACTCCTGTCCAGTATAAGCAGTATAAACCAAAGCACAAGTATAAATGCTCACACTGGCGTAGGCCATGTGTGTAAGCTACGGTGTAGGTTCCACATGGAGCTGACGCACAAGTATAAATCCCAACAGCAACTGGCCATGTATCATGCTGACATTAAAGGAGGGCTTTTTTCATCTGTGTCTGACGCTGCAACTCAGTGCCTTGGCGCCGGATTTCGACGGCTTCAGAGTGAGACTGGGTTGGTAATACATATTATATAACTGATATTGTATGAATGTCAAATATATTAACTTAAATATAGGATTAGGGAAGGAAAAAAATGTCAAATAAAACTAAACTTTTGCACCACATGGATCGTCCTCTCTGGTGTGAGCTCAGTCCACTTGTGTTTGCGTTCTGCTTGTAGTTGGAGGATTTCTTTCATTCTTTTTATTTCTTTCCTTCCTCAAGCTCTGAGTTTCCGAGCTAGGACCCATAATGCATTGTAACCCTGCCTTTACTTTTTCTAAATAGGTAGGTGTTCCTTCCAATTACCTAATTTCCCCCCATTTATTCCGAGCCAATCAGCCACACATTGGCGTTAATAGAATGGACTCATTAGCTTCAGTGTGTTGGATCTAATTTTTTGGCTGTCAGCAGGGTTCTGGTCGCCACTAGCACCTTCCTAATATTACAAAACACTTCTTGTTTTTAACTCTCGTTGAAGTTTTTTAAATACTTTAAATCTGCACATGTCCCTGGAGCATTTTGTTTTTCACACTGCTAACATTATAGTGGCAAACTGAAGTCCTAATTCACCCTTTTAAAATATTAAAATCCTCACATAGGCATCACCATTCAGTGACTATAGAAAACCTGCAGGGGGTTGCGTCTGAGACTAGTATCATTTTGCCATCAGTAATTTTGTACAGTGATCACAAGAACCACTGTTGTCTTTGTACTACATCTGTTTTCCAGCTCTCAACATGGCTCTGCTGGAATTTGACATTTCATTTCATGTCCGTCACGGCTGCCAAAGTGATTCAGATTCATTATGAATGGGCCGTCACAAGACCAAACCTTTGACCCCCCCCCCCCCCCCCTACATTAAAAAGTCTGGAACAGCACTGTGTGCTGTGAATGGCAAGTTTTTGATTAACAAGCGAGTAAACTGGGGGCTCCCAATCTTTTGACGGCTATTATATGGTTATTCAAATATCCACAGAAATACCAGATATATCCTACATTCATAGGCATGGACTTCACGGGGGTGCAGTTTTTAGAGTACGGCATTTGTCCCCTTGTTAAAACATGAAAGTATCAGAGAACTTTATTTGAAGAAATTAAGACATTTCCATCATAAACTGATGCATGCAAATTCACCAGAAAGCAGAAAATTAAGTGTGTGATGCCAAAAAACTTTCTGGTGCACAACCCCCAACCCTTCTGTTTCATATGTGTCCACTCAAGTGTAAAAAAAACAAAAACCCTCACCCTTGCCTACATTCTGGAGATTTTCAGATTTGGTTCTGGTTGTAACTGTGCCAGCATCAACAAAGAGCTCATTCAGCTCTGTGGTCACTTCAAAGGCTGTGGTTTGTGGTGGTGGTGGTGGTGCTGGATTTAATTGAATTATACCAAAAGATTCCTTGAAATATTTTGTCCACAGCGGTCAAAATATGACAAAATGGAGCGACGAAGTGCAAACAAGCGGAATGCTCTATTACAAATGCAGACACAGAGTGCTTACAAACGGATCAGGCTGAGTTCCTTACTCAAGACAAAGCAGCTTTATAGGTAAAATGGAATAACCCCTCGCTATAATAGAAAAGGTAAATGTTCATTGCCTGCAGGTGGGACAGGTGTCAAGACTTTTGAGGTTTTTACTTTACAAGCCAGTACATGGTGTATAGATATATCTACATCCACAAAATTGTCAGGAGAAAAATAATCTGGTGATATCTTAAGTGCTACATTGTAGGCAACTGGACTTGCTTGAGTTTCTTGAAGACGTTTCACCTCTCACCCAAGAGGCTTCTTCAGTTTGAATAAGCCCTGTGTCCACCGAAGACTTTCGGTATGGTACCTTTGGAACCAAGAGTAACCCTTCAGACATGGTACCTAGACCCTTGATCCGCTCTTTCATGTGGGGGGATTGTTGTCACTCACTGCTCCGTCCAGCACTCACTAGCTATGTTTCCATCAGCCTGTTTAGATGCACATCTAGAAGTATCGCATCGGAAAATTATGATGGAAACACCAAAATTCAAATTAAAATCCCCTGGACTAAAATACGCTCACTTTAGCCGGGTTTTGGTTGATTCGGAAAAAATGTCGATTTGCAAAATGGGGGATGGAAACAGTTATGTTTGAATTAACTCTGACGTAGCGCACCTCTCTCCATGGTGATATCCACACTCCGGGTCGGGAAGGCAGTAATGCATTTACAAGCTGGTTGCCAACCGCCAGAAAAGAAGAATGCGAGACTTCTTTTGTTTCCGGTTCTGCGGAAAACTCGTGTGAGTTTGTAGTTTTCACCAAAGTCCGTACATTTAATGGAAACATACAGGATTCGTATTTCTTTTAATGCGTTTCCCAGTGATTTGAATCACTTTTGGATGGAAACATAGCCACAGTATGGAGGATGGCACAGAACAGTCCCATTGGTACCATCCACAACTTTTCGTGGGTGGGCATGTGTGTGTCTTTCACCTCAGTGTAGGTGTGAACCTTAGAGTCATCAAAATCACATGTGAAGTGTTGGCCCACTCCGCCATCTTATGTGTCATTCGGGTTTGATAGGTCCAGGTGTGAATGGGTGTTAAGCCGTGTGGGGAGGGAACCTAAGACTGCATTGTAGGTGGGTGACACAGCAAGTGGTGTCGTAGGCCACCTCCTCTGTTTAACGATGCTTGTTCAAATTTGACATAGGTGGCTTCTTTCACGCCTCCTTCAAACCATCTTCCTTCTCTGGGCAAGATGTGCACATTGCTGTCCTCGAAGGAGTGTGCCTTCTCCTTTAGATGTAAGTGGAGTCTTGACCTGAGGAGCTGGCTCTCCATGTGCTTGTGGAGTAATTGGTTTGTTTCACCAGTCTGTACATTCCTGGCTGCACTTAACTACATACACAACATTGCTCTGCTTTTGCCTGAGTGTTTTGTCCTTAAGGTGAACAAGCTTCTGCGTCAGTGTGTTATGATGTTATGAGAATCTTCACCAACATCTTCTGGTGAAATGCCTCCAATATTATGTGGCAGTAGAACAGCGTGGATACTTAACAAGCAAAAAATAAGAGCCAAATATTGTTTGAAGAAGCCAGTGTCAGTTAGAAAAGATGATTATCTATCTCAGTACAGTTTAGTGGTGGAGAGCACACAGGTTCTCTTACTGGTAGTTTATACAGAGTACTTTATGTATTCAGATTCTGTGTCTGTGGTTTACCTCTTTGCTGGTGAGTCTCATGAACACGTCACCCATGATGCCTTGCCACTGGCACTTGAGCACACGTTCCTGGAGAGTATGGAGGAGCTCAAGGTGCTGCTGGATCAGAAACCTCAGAGTGCTCGGAAATGGACTAAAGACAGCGAGAAAGAACAAAGAGGAGAGAAAATGTTCTTTGTTGTATAAAACCAGACATGGCATAAGATTTTAAAATGAGAATGAAACATGCTCTGAAAGATCTGGGTGCTTTAATTTACTTTTATTTCACAGATAAGAAACAATAAATTGTGAAGACAGTAATGCCTCCACAAAATAGCATTTTAAGTCTTGTGTGTGATTTATCCTGGCTTCATATGAGCAGGGGAAATCTCCGCTAGTCGCTAGGCTAATTTATACAATGTAAAATGCCATAGGCTTGTGCTAATAACGTTAGCATGTTGTATTTGTTTGGAAAACGTGTTTAGTGTTGACAGTTGTTTTGTCAGTGAATCTTGTGAGCTGTAATGGAGTCAGATTTTGAAATGTTACCTTTATTACATGTTGCTGTTGTCCCTGGCTTCATATAAGAGGAAAAGTCTGCTAGCTGCTAGGCTAATTATACAATGTGAAATGCCATAGGCTTGTGCTAATAATGTTAGCATGTTGTTATTTATGTGGAAAATGTGTCCAGATAAAGACAAGTGTTTGTCTGTGAATGCTGCGAGTTATAGTGAAGCTGATTTGTGTACTTGTGTTTGAAACTGTCTCTATTAAGGCATGTTTAATGTGTGTTTAACGTGTGTTTTGGGTGTGTTAAATCAACTAAACTTCACAGCACTTCACAGAAACCTCCACCACCACCACTAGTGTTTTCCTTCATGGTTGTGTCTTGTAATGAACTAAACTTTCTTAAAGTTATTGTGCCATCTTATGTGTCAGACATTTGGCAGCAGGTAAATCAAATTAAAACAAATGCAATCATCGACAACTAGTTCAGCATTTGCACCTTTTCATTGGTGCCTTTGGTTATAGGGAACACGTGTGCTGACGCTGGCGCAGTGATCACATTAACCACCGTCTCACTGGAGTTCGTAGCCTGCTTTTATTTGATTAGTTTATTTCCTGTCATCCCACACTGTAAACTCTGAAATTAGATCAGTAGCTGCTCCCGGAATAAATCTGAGTGTTAATCTGTGTGTGTTTATGAGGATATTCGTCAGAGACAAAGATAGAAATGACTGTGACATTTATTGAATTTCATGCCTTCGAGGTCTTTTCTACATCAGATAAGGCTGGAGATATCTGGGTCATTCTGCATTTCCAAAGGTTGTGTGTGTCTCTTATTAAATGTACATGCTGAAATGAAATGTTGATATTATCTTTTAAGGTGTGTTATCGATATGCATGTAAGACTTTCATACGTTGACCCCTTTTATCAACCTGAACTCAGCTGTCTTTGTGTGTTCGCAGGCTTACCGCTTGTCCTTAGAGGTGAGAGCTTCTGATCCATTAAAGGAGATGTTGGCCTTCAGTAACAGAGACAGGTGGGACACATAAACTCTCTCTGACTCCAGCAGCTCCAGAGCCACTCTCTGTCTCTTATCTGCAAACACACACACAAACACAGTGTAAATCTAATTTATATTGAGTCACATAAAAGTCATCTGTAGTTTATTTATTCTTCTTGTTTCTCAGACTGACATCCAGTGGTTTTGTGATATGAGCTTGGGATTATGTCATCTGTTTTTTTTGCCACTGGTGCAGCCATCTGTTCAAATCAAAGGAGAAGTTTGACATTTTGGGAAAATATGCGTATTCCCTTAGATGGAAAGATCGACACAAGTTTCATGTGTGCGTTCAACGTCAAGCTGGAGCCAGGAGACAGTTAGCTTAGCTTAGCTTAGCTTAGCTTAGCACGAAGACTAGAAACAGAGGGAACCAGCTAGCCTGGCTCTATCCCAATGTAACCAAATCCACCTATTAGTACCTCTAAGATTCTCGACAAGACGAGTTGAAAGAGGCGACAACTTACAATGTGCCGTTCTGCAACATTCTGAATCACCATATCACACCAATGTAACTAGATGAAACGGTGTATCATCTCTATGCAACAGCTCTCTGTACTTCTGTTCTGATTTGCAGCTTTTCGGGTTCACTTTGTGGCTGAATATAATTTGTGGCTTCCTAAAATATGAATGAGGATAGTGATAGTGAGATACTGGCTACAGCTGCAGTTGTAGTAGCCTAGTGATGAAACAGCAAAAACCAGAAACAAAATGAGCATCAGATGGACTGGAAGCACATAGAGCGAGCAGTACTGTCCGACACTGGTAGGCTGACCAAACGTCTTCTTTTGCCCGGACATGTCCACTTTTCACATCCTGTCCGGGGCGTCCGGGGGATGTTTATAAATTGATGATAATGTCCGGTTTTCCTTGTGTGTATGTGTGTGTGTGCGTAATCCCCGAAAGGCTGCTTTATCGGCGGATCTCCAACACTCACAACGAGGAAGCAGCGGACACCCGCAGCACAGCATTATTTTAAGCTTCCAAGATGCCAAAGCACAAGTGCAGCTTCACAGATGAACTGCAGAAAAAATTCCCAACTTACCGTCCCGACCCGGTCGGGATATATGGGAGGCTGAGTGCACTGTGTGCAAAGCTGGCACATATGATTCTGTGTCTAATAAAGGTGCCGGGGAGCTCAAAGTTGGATTTTCTAATACAGAAGAGGTATTACTTAGAACATTATTTCATATTATTTATTTATTTATTTGTCCAGTAAGACTTGAAAAGATAGCTATTATTTTACAAGTTGATTTTTCTGATACAGAAGAGACATTATTTATATCATTATTTCATTCCAGAGATTTTACATTTATTTTACATTTACATTTATTTTTGCACAATTGAAACTTGTAAAAAGATTATTATTTAAGGCATAATAAAAGCAAGCTGAGTAACCTCTGAGGAGCCTGTCTAAATTTCTGTCTTTGAGAGATATTATTTTGTAATATAACTGAATTTTCTATCCATACATATAAACTTTAAATATATTAAAATTATAAGGCATCATTGAGTAAACTGCGAGTATCATTTAAGTAGGCTATCTCGTGGCCGGGGTGAGTGTCCTCTTTTTTGGAAGTCAAAATATGGTCACCCTAGACACTGGCACACGTGAGGATGCAACAGAGGGCTCGGCGGGGACGGCACACCTGCAGCAGCAAGGAAACACACGTCTGTGGTCACTTTGACTCAAGGTGACGAGCTTTATGTTCTAAAACCAGCCTACGGCAGTGTGACCAGCTGAGTTGCAGGTGACACCATCAGCCAGCTTTACTCAAGCTCAGACAGCCAGTTCATATCACTGCAACGTTCTAAAATGGTTTCGTCTTGCTGCGAATCTTTGGTCTGAGTTGGGCTTAAAGCTCACTAATTAACACATCATATCTTGTGTGTTAAATCGGTATAAAACCAAAGTTTGAAAATAACACAATGTGCTTTTACATTCACTATTTCTTGACTGGGTGTAGTGACTTCCTGGAGCTTCCTCTTGTTGACTGGCAACCTAATGGTTTTTACACTTTGTGTGTTTGGACTTTATTACCTTGGATGAGGGTAGGCTAGCTGTTTCCCCTTGTTTCCAGTCTTTATGCTAAGCTAACTTAACTGACTGTTGACTGTGGCCTTGTATTTAATGAACAGATGTTATATTGATATTGATATTTTTATCGAACTATTTGCAAGACAGCGAAGAGGACAATTTCCCAAAATGAATGAGTGAGTATTGTCTGTGTGGATTAGTGAGCAAACTGTGAGTAGTAGTATTATCATTAGTTGCATTAACACATGTGTTTTTATTTCTTACTGTTTTCAGTGGAGCTGTTGGCTGCCTCTGTGTCGTCTCTGCTGCTCTTCCTCTCTCCCCACGCTGGAGATTTGGATGGACACCCTCTCTGCTGCTGCTGCTGCTGCTGCTGCTGAGCCTCCTGCTCAGAGGTAGAGGCTGCAACACACACACACACACACACACACACACACACACATACACACAAAGATGTGACTAATTGGCTCTTATCGGTCTGTCATCTCATTTTCCTCACTTCCTTCTAGCTAAGTAGTTAGACATGACTGACAGTCGCACATAGACTCACTCTGTGTCGATGTGTTGCTCCTCTGTGGTGACCCGCTGTTTGGCAGACTGGAAAAGAAGTGCTGAATGACACTGAGGTCTGCCTGGCTGGGCATACAGATGTGTTCATCCCCTGATGCTGACAGCAAATCTGCCTTGGAGCCCTTTCTGCTTTGGGATAAATCAGCAGCAGGAGAAGTAACATAAGTTAAAAACTTTATTTACCAAGTTATACAACACAGTAAAGCTCAACGGCACTTTACTGGCATAAGCAGGCATGCTAGAGGTAACTGTATTTTTTTGGATGAAACATTTGTGTGTGTATCAGCAGCCCTACCTGTGTGGAACAGATATGAGATCTTTGGTGTTTTCTGACTGCAGCAGTTCAATCTTCTTCTGCACCTCCCTCTGTCTGCTGGACACATCCTTTATGTGGAACAACACCACGTTCAGCTCCTCCTGAAAGCAGATTATACCAAGGAACTGCATTAGTGTCACTGCATGTGAACTGATGAGACTGACAGTGTCTGGGTTGTATTTTACACCGTGATATACCACACGCATGTGTAAGTGATGTGTTGGTGTCTGCGTAGATAATGTAATAAACCCGAAACAGTAAACTCACACAGATGTTACAACATGAGCTGCACAGAGGAAGCTACATGTCTGTCAGTATGTCTGAAGTAAGTCATCTGAAAGAGCTGCCCTCTGCCTAATCACTGAAATTAGTTTACGGTTCAAGTCAGATGCTCTAAATTATATTACAGTGGCCTCTCCACCTCACCAAGAATAGACTCTATGTGTATGTGTATGTGTGTGTTTTCACTGTGTAGCATCTCCAGCACCTTGAAAGTGTTGAGCGAGTTCTTGAGGCCCATTATCCTATCATCCACATCAGTCTGATGCGCCTGGAGCTTCTCCTCCAGGCTGTTGTCCCTCTGGCGCAGCTCGCACAGCTCCGTCAAAGCAGTATGAAGCCCCTCGCGCAGCTCTGTCACCAGGCCCTGCAGCTGCGTCACAAGAAGCGGAAGAGGAATACGTAATGTTGTCCGTGGCGTGTTTTGGGGTGTTGATTGCTTCAAATGAAAAGAGGAAGAATAATTTAAAGGATTCAAATTTGATGTATTGCACTGGGTTACGGCTCTGTGCAGTTGACATTTGGTCATGGACTTTCCACGTCCAGATATGACGTCCAAGGTGCCCTGGAGGTGTTGGTTGTTGACGTTCTTGGACGCCGTGTCAAGTTCTGTCTGTTGCATGCATTGTCTTCTTTCAAAATATACTTCCATCTGTACAACAACGCAAATGGACTTTTGTTTTTCCTTCAACAACAAAAGCACACTGCTCTCTCAGGTGAAAGTCCTGGGTTTGTTGGACCCATCCACTACCTGTCCTGCCCGCCCCAGTCGGACTTTCGCTGCCTTAACTTTTGTCCTTGGCCTGCCACGTTTCCCCCTGACAACACCGATTGCCATTAAACTATAACAGCGACTGGCCACGTATCATTCATTGGTTTCTGACGCTGCAAATGACTGCCCAAGCTCTGGGTTTTGACGACTTCAGAGTAAGACCAGGCTCGACATGTATGACAAGGACAAAAAACAATATGTGTGAACGAACAACAAACTCATAACGTTCATAAAGTTGAAATATTTATAAAGTGTATAACTCATGATAACCAACAAAAGGATCAAATTTGAAAAAGTCGAAACTTTGCACCAATGATCACGATCTAATACAGTTCTTTGGTGATTTTGCTGCTGTTTCTTGAGTTGTCGAAATATTTGCTTGACCTCTTTCAAGTTCTGCATGATTTTGTTTATTTGTTTAGTTCTTTTACGGCGATAAATCCTCACATTTAATCTATCAATGTGTTAAATTCCTCTGTAAGGATCCCTCTGTGGGATCTTTATGGGGTTTTCGTTTTTATTTTGGTTTTGGTGCATCTTAACTCGGGTTTTCTCAGACTTCTTTTAGATTAGAGACCATTTCCGTAAACAGCCCATCCCTTCATCATACACAATCCTACTTTTTTTAACAAATGCCATTTCTCATCTCTTCTCACTGATATTCTTTTAGCAGTCGACTCTTTATCCACCTCCCTTTTTCTCTGCATTTTTTCATTAATAGCTGATTGAATTTATTCAGCAGGGATAACTGAATCAACTCATGGGAATGAGAACATAACACGGGTGGAAGCAGCTCTCTCTCGTCCCGTCTTTGCATCTCTCTGTTGCTCGCTCTCAGTCATGTGAAAGGCATCAGGCAGCAGACTGAATAGAGCATCTGTCTTGTTTGCCTCCTGCTTTCCTTCCTTTTTGATGCTATCAGCATATGACAGGGCTACTGTGCTGCCTTACACTTGGGGGGGTTGCAGATCTAAAGAGCCACGACGGTATGAATTCCCCATAAACCTCATTGTTCATGAGGATATAATGTGAGAATCATACTGGTCTCACTCATGACTCCATTTGAGAACAGTAGTATTTAATTTCTTGCAGCTTTTGTTAGTTATGGTAGCTTTTTCATAGCAACCTTTTATGGCAGCTAGTAAAGTTAACCTCCAGGCTAAAAGGCCAAAGTTTACTACACTGATTTACAAGAGGTCAAGTGCACAAAGATCACATCATATGGTCAAAACTTAAGAGTTTTCCCATGAAAAATTGCAAAGTAAATGTTATTCTATTGGCTAATAAACTATATTTAGAGCTTTACAGTAAGGGCAGTATAAGCACTGAGAGCTTCTCATGAAAATAGACAGAATGAACATAAAACAGACCTGATTAATGAAATCATAGAATGGTAAAACTATAAATCATAAATCAGGTTTTTTAAAAAGAGTTGAAGCTTGAAGCGTAAATAGAAAGAGTTTAATACCTGTATCAGGAAAGTCAGAGCTAGTTAAAGGCTAAAGTGAACAGATAAGTTTTTAGCCGGCTTCCCTGATATCTATGGGTAATGTGTTCCATAGATTTTGGGCGTAATTGACAAAGGCTGCATCTCTGATCTTCTTCTGGGTGTTTCTGGAAATCCAATAAACCAACAGCAGCTGATCGCAGTGTTCTTGGAGGCAAATAGCCCATGTAGGGTTTTGTAACCATGGAGGAGGAGCTTGAAATCGATAGTAAATGTAACAGGAAGTCAGTGCAGAGCAGCTAGGACTGACCTGATGTGCTCTCTCCTGTAGTTTAGTTAGAGCAGCCAGCACAAATTCCCAAAACACTTGTAGCATATGGAAGAGTGATATTGTAGAAAGGTTTAGACCTCTGCTCCTGACAGTTGGAGGGAAAGTTTTAATGACAACAGAAGAGCCTCTGGCCTCCAATCAAAGGGAGTCGTAAGTTTGTCACCTTCACAAGGTGTATCGGAGTTTGCTTATAAAATAATGACAGTTATTGGTGCTTGTTCTTATAACGTCACCCTACACGGAGAGCTCTTGATTACCTGAACAATCTCTACGTCAGTCTCCTCTGCCACATTTTCTTCTGTAACTAAAAGAAAAAAACAAAAAACTCAGTTAGCAGCCAGCACAGCAACAGTTAGTAGTGACTTGTTCAAAGCTTGGCTAATGATGTGTTAATTAAACATAAAAATGGAGAAAATGTAATTTCACATTACGCTGGCTTGACTGGCATCAGAGGTGGAAACTTCCACTGTGAACAATGAACTTTACTGTTGTCACAAGAAAATCTTAATATCCGTTTCTTAAAATCTTGACAGAATTCTAAATCTTAAACTCAGAACAGAAACCACAACAGAGATGTTATAAGGACTTATCTGACTCCAGAATTATCGATGCTACCCAAAATTTAATTAGCACATGGATGAAAAGACTTTCCATAGACTTAAACTGGGAAAGAGACTTCTATAAATTAGTGGATACACTTTTTTGTGCGTCACAGCCCCCGCAAAATGACTAGTTATGCTATAGGGATTTAAGCCATTTGGTAACATTAAAAGTCTAGAAGAGCTGGCCGATTAAATCCTTTTTTATCCCCATTCAAGTTGGCGAAGGAGGGCGGCATGGTGGTGCAGTGGTTGGCATTGTTGCCTCACAGCAAGAGGGTTTCTGGTTTGAACCCACGGTGGGGCTCCAGGTATTCCGGCTTCCTCCCACAGTCCCTGCCTCTCGCCCAGTGTCAGCTGGGATAGGCTCCAGCCCCCCTGTGACCCCTAACGGGATAAGTGGTTATGGAAAATGAATGAATGAATCAAGTTAGTGAAGGACTACACCAGAAGTAAGTCATTTGGATGCCCTAAGTCTCTTGTGTGCTTGCTCTAGGGGCCCCACAATGCAAAAGATCCAGATAATTTCATACCACATAAGTCTTGGCTTCATGCCCCACTGAGCAACTTTCATAGGAATGAACAGGGGCCCCAGTTCCAACGCTGTATCCAGCTATACTGTATATCTTACCTGCTCTGTATGTAGATATAAACGGTTCATTCTAAGGCAACGAAAACACAACGATTCTTAGTTTCAGGTGGTAATACGCCAATGAAAACATGATTAGAAATATTAGATTCCCTTTCTGCCAATGAATCCCCCTAAATCCTACACACTGGGCCTTTAAACTGCAAAGCTTTTTAACTCTCAGGAATAAATGTCAATTCTAGGTGTATATACCTTAAATTCAACCGCAACATTATGAGTCATATAAATGAGACACAATTTAATCTGCACTGAACTGCCTTTTCAATCATAACATAACACATGAACAAAAGATATTTAAATCTATCCAAAACATTGACATACAGTATTATATACCACCTGTCCTACCACCTAACAGATTACAGTTACGGCCTTAAGTGATGTCATGTTTTTATCAAAGCAGAATAATAAGTCTGGTCTGCGAGACTGATTTTATGCCACAGACGTTGAGGTCAGAACAGTAAGGTTTCAGAGTGCTTCAGCAGTCATGTGAAAGTGCCACACGTGCCAGTCCTGAGAAGAGAAATTCATCCAACGGGCATCGTTTCAGTGTCCCTTCACCCCTTACATGTCGATCGTCCTATGACTTGTGGCAACCGTAAGTCTCTAAGTCTTCTATTCATTGCAAGTGGAGCAGCTCTGGGAAGTGCCTCCTGATGAAATCACTGATTTCTGGCCGCTGGAGAAAAGTGCTGCACGAGGAGCTGATATTCATGATGTTTTATTTCTTTTAACGGCAGCACAGTCTGGGACAGTTAACTGTCTGTATAAAAGCACAAAGCTCCTGTTTGTTGTGAGAATGTCAGAGATCAACGCTGCTGTTAACATTGCTCAGGGTCATCTGAAATACGTACTTTACATGTATTATCATGCATAATTGATCAGGCCCGTAGGCACAATGCATCACATCTGTACTGCGTAATATTTCTCCACTGTGATGGATCAGAAGAAGGACTGAACAGTATCCAACGGTCCTACAACATGGACATTTCCTCTGACAGCTTCACTTTGTGCTGTCGGCCTCAGTTGAGACAATTCAGAAAAAGTTGGTGTCAAGATGTCAATGTTAAATTATACTGTCCCAGAGTGACCTCAAGCTAAAAGATAAGAGTGGTTAGATCTTTACCACAGGGAAACCAAGAGGATGTGGTTCTGTGATTGGAGCACAGACAGGAAAACACATGATGCTCCTCACAGTTCTTATAATTTATTTAAATCAATTAAACAACAACATCACCACTAATAGTATGTCATTATACAATGGTAAGGCACATGTAGCCTACATGGAATCCAGTAAATGCTATTGTGTGAAGGGTTCGGGCACTCTTTTGCATTTATAAATGCTGATTAGCCTTTTAAATACACTGGTTGTGGTGTTTCTCCTGGAACAATAAGGTTCAAAGTTTAATTACAGACTATAATTATTTCCTATTGAGCCAGATCAGGGCTGGCAATCTGCACCTCTGGAGCCGCATGTGGCTCTTTAGTCCCTCCCAGTTGGATCCCTGTGGCTTTGACGTAAAATTATATGGAAATGAATAACGCTTATTTTTTAACATTCAGAATTTCATTTGTCATTGTTGTAGGCCTAAAGTGATTACTGCATTCTACAACTGTAAAAATGTGTAGCTTATATATCAAATTAAAACACTTTATAACATTTCATCAACTAAAATGTGTGTCATACGTCTCAGCCTGCCTTTTTTTTTTTTTTAAAGATATTTTTTGGAGCATTATGCCTTTAATGGACAGGACAGCAAGTGTGACAGAGGGAGAGAGAGAGGGGATGGCATGCAGCAAAGGGCCACAGACTGGAGTCAAACCCGGGCCGCTGCGGCAACAGCCTTGTACATGGGGCGCCTGCTCTACCCATTAAGTCACCGACGCCCCCATATGGCCTGCCTTTTCCTCTAAATTTTGATGAACTTCAGCAGCGGTGGTTAGCCTGGCGTCTCTTTAGCAAGGCTAGCTTTGGATTCAAAATCCAAAAAAGGTAAAGTCTTGGGGTAAAATAGAGGATTTGTCATGTGTAGACAGATCCATTTGCTTTTACCACCAACACTGCAAAGCTAAAGTACTTAATAATTACAAATAGCCCACTGCAGAGTGGCCACCTTGTCCTACATTATATTAATGAATGCTCATTAAGACCTCTTTGCAATGCTGATGGGTTAATTTAGACTTAACAGGCTTTTTATTTCTCTTTTTGGCAAGTAATGGCTCTCTTAATGGTTAAAGTTGCTGACCACTAAGCTAGACAGACAAATCAGCTGGGTCAATATGATTGGTGGATATTAGATTATTACAGATATATCTGTATCAGTGTATAGGCTATGTTGGATGATAAGTAGCAAGTAATTGCAGTACAGAAATGTCAGAGATATTTTTGGGACTTTTTTTATCCACCAAAGAAAACTGATGAGATTAAATGTCCCACTTAAAAAAGAAAAATTAAGGGATTCTTATCAAAAATGCAGGTGAATGTTGTGTTTATGAAAAAAACTAAACATCGGGTGATATGTTGTTGATGGATTTCTGTAACCCTCAAATAATATCAGCTCCTTATGAGCTCCTGAATTTTATTGTTTTCCCAGTTTGCAGACATTTACAGCCACTGTTCTTCTTCTTTGAGTTAACCACTAACTGCTAATGGCTACTTTTAAATCTCCCACCATGGGTCACAGACATAATACATGTCACACCCATCCCGCCCTTGGTGTCGTCCTGCTGGCTGTCCTGTTAACACGTCTACAGTGTCAGCGCTGTTGGCACCTCTCATGGCAGCTTAAAGGTGGGAGCACTCTGTCCCGCACATTTTGTGATTGCACCTTACGACACCACAAGGTGGCATAATGGCGTGATATTCCCGTCTTGAACGGGCAGTGTAGAAGGGGCTATAGTTTTCAACTAGCCTATATACTTCAACAGCATGATACAATTTTGAAATTCAGTTATGACATTTTTTGTGTGCTACCTCAGGATTTTAAGTTCTCAGTCATGAGAAATAGCCTGATAGCATCATTAAACCAATGAAGCTTTCTTGGGCGAAAGCTGTTGCATTTCAAATCATTCACAGCCATTCAAGAAAAAACTGTCTGAACATTGTACATGAGATCACTGCAGATATACAGTAGATATGTTCTCAGTCAAGACGACTCTTTGGTACCTTACGTTAAACGAAAGCTTGAGCTTTCTTCAAGGAAAATCATTTTGACTGGTTTGTATCAATCTGTCAAAGCAGATGCAACAATCAAATGTGAAAGTCGAATATTTTTTGCTCTTTCTCTGTTATATGTCATTGCAGTCAATCAGTTGAAGATGTCACTTTGGGATCTTGGAATTTGTGATGCTGACATTTTATAAACTTATCAGTTCATTGATTACTGAGAGACATAATTAACTGAGTTACAGCACAAACCAGAAACTGTTCCTCCATCTGATTAAAAGTTGCAGCTCATGTTTTTTGACACTTGTTTTACCTTTTGGCACATCTTCTGTCTGATCCTCTGTTTCATCTTTTTCATTATCCATATTAAGGTATCCTGTCAGGTCCGGTCCAATCTAGTTCGTAGCTGTCCAGTTCTGAAGTCCTTATCCAGCTCAAAATGACTTCAGTCCGCTCCTCTGACTTGCTCTTCTCCTCTGAATAACCCTATCCTCTGCTGTGATCACTCACTTTCTCTCTTCCAAAGCATGTGAGTCCTATGATTTCCCTTTTGAACAAAAAGGCCCTTGTCTTCAGAGAGTAGAGGGACAGAAGGGAACGATCAGGAGGAGAGAGACAGACATGTAACAGCCATATACTGTTGCTAACTGGAGGCACGACCGGTTCTTCATAAGTATGGTTTACACAGCAGCAATGATCAGAGTAAACTTGAAATGGAAAATACAGTTATTGCAGTATGAACAAGTGAACTAGCTGATTGCACTCCTCTGCAGTGGATGATTTCACAGTCGGCCAGTTTCAATGAAGTTTCAAAGCCTGTTTCAGTGTCAAATAAGTAAATGGATGTGACAGTATGTGTTGGTGGATGTGTCACTAGGACACATGGATGTTTCTTTAACTAGATTAATTTATTCGACTTGCTCAAGCTGTGACATGTTTGTACGTGTGTAAAGTAACATACAGAGAGAGCTACCGCTACCAAACATCATCAGTGAGTGTTTCTTTGGCACTTTGGGGCATTATAACAAGCTGTGCACACAACAATTATTGCTTTATGACGTTAGTGTGGTGAACATGTTAGCAAACAGTTCCCAATTTCCACATTCAACATCAATGTGGTGTTGTGCTGACCAAGTGGAAACCTCCAAGGCTGAAAAATAAACCCAGTGCATAAGTACCATAAACTGCAGTTCCGCTAATGGCCACTTGAGGCTGGCTCCAGAAGCCAGTCGATCCCCATAGACCCCCATGTTTAAATGCCCCACATTTACAGCAGATATAAACATGTTCACAGTCTGGTACAAAAACTGCTTTTGTCTCTGTAGCTAATTTCAATATTCATGACTAGTGTTTGGAGGTAACGTTGAATATAACTCACCTGTTTAAATGTTATTAAGGCTTAAAGTTATGCATAATTAAGTGACTGGCTGTCGGCGAAGCATCGCTACAGTCTATGATTGAGATCCACCCCTCGTTCCTCCACAGCTCTACCCCCTCATCCAAGTATGGTCACCTCTGGCTCGAGAAAACCAAGATGGTGACAGCCAAAATGTCAAACGTAAGACTTCGCCAGAATAAAGCGCTGGCCCTGTACCTTCCTGCAAACCATAGATATATTACATTTGTACATTTCATTCATAACATATCAACATTTATGAAGTGACATAATTTAAATGAGTTGAGTTTCTCATGAGAAGGACGGGATGTTGGACGGTATGAAACCTGGGCGACATGGCTGCCAAGCAGGCGGCCGAGCAACAGACCATTGTATGAGAGGGGGGTGTTAGGCGAGCGGCTGAGGAAGGGGGCAGAGTGAAGATTGTCCCCTTCTCCACACTTTGACTTATTTTATCCTACTTGGTTCTATTTCCATCCACCCCTCCCTCCCTCGCGGCCCCGCACATATACCCCCGAGGCTCAGTTCTCTCTCACCGCGCAGCGGCCCTCCACAACCCTCCCTTGCTGCCCCGCACATATACTCCCGAGCCTCGGCGCCTCTCCTTGACCAACTAACCTAAATACTATAAACACACTACTAACTGTAAACCTACACTAAAATACACTATGCTAACAATACAATTCGACAGATTACTAGCTATTCTCTCTGCTCTACTACTCTCTCTGCTCTGATCCAACCTACTCGCTATCAGTTTGATAACTGCGGACAGAATGGTTTTATAGTAAGGGGAGGAGGAGTAAGGGGAGGAGGAGTAAAGGGAGGAGGGCGGGCTTTAGCGTGGATGGTTAGTGACGTCATTCACCCCGAAAAAGAGTCATTCGCCTCCAATGTAATGTAATGTAAATTCAAATGTAGTAACCAGGTTTCAAGCTGTAGAGAGCACTCCATAGCCCATTTTTAAAATAAAATGTAGATTTTCAACAGTTTGCACTAAACTGTCAAGATTTTGAGCAGGATCAGTCAGTAACACTACTATACAACCAGAAACAGTAATTATCAGCTGAAAAAAATGGTTTTAGGGTTTAGTTACTGATTAAGACCTACTTGATTTTAAGCTCTGTTTTGCTCTCCGGTGGCAGTATAGTTCAGTCCATAGGGACTTGGCTTGGAAACCAGAGTCCGAGGTTCAAGTCCCCGCCCAGACCAAAATATGGAGTGTGGACTGGTAGCTGGAGAGATGCCAGTTCACCTCCTGGGCACTGCCGAGATGCCCTCGAGCAAGGCACCGAAATCCCCAACCGCTTGGTGTCCATGGGCAGCCCCCTCACTCTGATGTGCAAAAGGTCTTGTTTGTGCTTGTGTGTGTGTATATGACAACAGAGTGAAAACACTAAATTTCTCTCTAGGGGATTAATAAAGTATATAAAATTGAAAATTAAAAAAATAATCCCTTTAGCAGCTAAATTTGCTATTCTCTATCAGGTTGCTAATGGTGTCTATCATGTGGTGCTGAGCAGCTAGCATACTGTGAGTCTATGAAAGCTTTTGCTTGAAACAGCTACATGCTGCTGTTGCTGGAAACAACATGGACGTGTGCAGCGGGAGCAAACCAAAATAGTAAGGCTTTTGTGGTTCGTAAAATGAAAACAATGAGCTGAATGATGGTGTCAAGCTCCGAAGACCTGAGAGAAACTTCAGAGTGATTATATCCCTGTGGGTTTATCATTACAAGTGAATCCTTTCACATCACACAGAGTCATCTGGCCCAGTGTTCATATAAAAATATTCTGGATGCCTGCTGGCCTTGAACCTGGCGACTCTATGAAGAGTTTCTACTCAACTAGCATGTCAAGAGACTTTCGGAAAGATTTAAATAAAGTTCGTGGCAATTTAACTCAAGTTGTTTTATGCAATTCTTTAACCCTAAAGTCCTCAACAGTTTGACTCGGACATACAGATGTCGTCCACGTGCGTATGCAGATGTTAGCCTGATCATCAATGCCACATGGCCAACAGAAGCCTGTGTTTCCGTCCAGGTCAGTACCTCACTGTCCTCAATGTCTGTCTTCACATCTACAGCATGTGCCTGTCTTTGTTTCCTCTGTCCCTCTGTCTGTGGTGTGGACGATAAGAGCCCGAGGACAAACAGCTGAGCTGCTCCTCACTTCAACAACAAACCTGTGATTTGAGGGTTACATCATTCCCATCATCTGACTCTGTGGTTACATGTGAGCGTGAACAAGGCAAGCTAATGTCGGCTACTGCCCGTTTTGTCCCTGGACAAAAAAACAAAACCTGTCTTACTCACCCACTGAAATGGCCTTCCGAGAAAATGACGATCTCCTCATCACGACCTGGAAATCAATTTTCTTTGAAAGTCATGTAACTGTGCCACAAATTTAAAAAAAAAACCCTTATTAAGCCTTTCTTTTATTGTTGCACAAGTCTTTTACGTACTAGGATATGTAACTATGCACGTCATTTTCAATCAACACTGTGGCAGCACGTAGTCGTTCTTAAATAACTAAACGCCCTGTACACATGAACCTCTCAGTATGGGACCAGTAAGCATGAGGAAGCCCTGACTCACTGGAGGGCGCTTCAGATAAAGGAAAAAGAGCTATAAAAACTTACATTTGTTTTCCTACCACACGGGTTGCAGCACAGAAAGAAAACCTCTGTCACACAGTGATAATAAACAAGCGCATGTCTTAGTTCTTGTTCTGAGTCTAATATGATTAGGAACCAGGAACAATGAGGATCACGATGGTAGAAAGGTCAGACCTATTTCCTGTCTTGCAACATTTTTTCTTCTCTAAATAAGGTGGATGAAATATTATCCCCCAAATAATGCAATTCACTACACAATAGCAAGATCATAGAGTTGCATATGTAAGTATGTATGTACTAAACCATATTATATTTGATATTCTATGTTATATTGCTGTACTCTGGCCAACTATATATTATATTATACTGTATGACTACATTTTGCTGCGTATATTACATGGCTTACTGTTTGATTTTATTTGTACTATATTTCTATAGGCTACAAATACAGACAAACACTAAGTATCACATTACATATTATTCTGGTATTTGCTGTTATCATACTCACTGACACCACTTCACTTACCATAATTTCTGTCTTACTCACTTTTTTAACTTTCTCTATTCATCTGTTCTTTTGCTTGTGATGCGCTTGTGCTACTGCAACAGTTGAATTTTCACTCTGTGAATCAGTAAAGGCTTATCTTATCTTATCTTGTCTCCTTTTCTTGTCTTGTCTTGTCATGTCTTGTCTTATCTCATCCAATCTCATCTCATCTTTTCTTTTCTTGTCTTGTCCTATCTTATCTCATGTTATCTTATCTTATTTTATGTTATGTTATCTCATCTCATCTCATCTCATCTCATATTGTCTTGTCTTGTGATGTCTTGTCTTATCTCATCTCATCTCATTTTAAATTCAGGAGCCACCTTATCTTATCCCTTTAATGTTCTGCTTGATTGTTTGATAGAGTGCATTTTAAAATTTTGCTAAAAACTCAACCTGATCAAGCTATCTCTACCATTTGGTTTAGGTATGTTATTTAAAAATGACTTTTCGGTTCACCTCAAGCAGGAAGTTAATAACAAAAACAAAGTCACTCCAGACATGACAACTCTGTATGGTGGGATTTTCGAAGGCAGGCATATTTTGAACGTGTTATAGTTTCAGAGGTCTTACTGAATGGACTTATGTAACTTCATACAAAAAATAAAAGTCTAACAATGGTAAAATATTTTTAAAGAGACGCTCGACCAAACAATTGAATTGACTTTTTAAGGTATGGTAGTGAAGCTAAGATCAATGTCAAGGTAAATGTACAATTTTTATCAAATTTGAAAAATGATGAATATTCACTGTAGTCAATACCACATATTTAATGTTATTTTATTATATATTTGATGGAAAAAAATTTAGTATGATTTCTAAGATGTTTTCAAGGTGTATGGTAATACTACTAATTCCATGGCAACAAATTAATATATTTTAGTATGGTGACGAATTATTATTATTTTTTTAAATTCTTTCTTTCATTTATTTTTATTTATTAATTTTGATACAATTTTTGATACATTGTTTTTTCCACCTGTAGACAAAACGCGGGGAAAAAGAAATCCGATTTACTTCCTGCTTCCGGTCCGGTGCCTGTCGTCACGTGACGCAGGTTAGCTTGTGCGGTGCAGAGTAGCGCTCAGCTGACTGGAGCTAGCTTCCTGCTGTTTTTGTTGTTGTTGTTTTCAGGCTTAGTCTGTGATGCAGTAGACAGTTTGTCGTGGACTGAAACATGGAGCGGTACGGGTCGGACACGGAGGGGGACGATACACCGCTGCTTCACCGAGGACACGACGACAAAGCCCAGAAAGGTGAAACAAATAATCTATCTGGCTAACTAAGCTAGCAGTGGCTAACAAAAACGCTGCCTGTAAGCGAGGTTCATCTCGGGTAACATATGTCTCCAAGTCGCGCGGTGTTTTCTGTGTTTGGTCGGGATAAAAACTGGAAAGCAAAATTAACTTTGTAGCTTCCATTATTTAACTAGTTTGCCTTTTTGCACTTTGTTTACTCAGTCAAGAGACATTAATTAAACACCATACAACACGACTGAAGCGTATAAAACCTTTCTCAGAGACAATATACATCACTCTGATCAAATGTAAACATAAAATTAAACATTAAGTCAGCTAATAGCTTCTCTCACATTGCTGATATTAGCTCAGGTGCGTTACGGTGAAGTGTACAGGTGTTTCTGTGCATTAGCTGACATCATAAATCTGTTAGCATCTACAGAAACTAAGAGTGAGTAATCAGCTAACTAATTTACAGTAAGGTTTTGTTGCAGGGTGCATGCTTCTGCTATCCTGTGTTAATCTGAATATAAAGGCTGTTAATAGCTTCACACCCATCCTGTGCCTTTGTCTTCATGCTGACATCTTAATAAACCTGAGTCACGAGTTCAGGGACATCTGCCATGAGCTCATATCATAAGACAGACCTGCTGTGTACCTGCGCTATGAGTCATGTCATGTTTTCATACCTGAAATCGTGCTAGCTTAAAGTGATAAGTCTGGATATGAAAGTTGGAGCTCTGAGAAGCTGTGTATGATTGTGTAACTTACTGTGCACGGAGGATACAGCAGGGCAATTTTGTATTGTTTAAACACATGATGTTTTCTGTGTAAACATGGCAACCCTGCCAAGTAAAGATACTCAAGCTTGATGTGCCAATGTCTTTTATTGAGAGAGTTGGGTGCTTTCCAGTTTTCCACATGAAATGTAGTAGCATTGATTAACATGACAGTCATAACTCCGATTTATTGCACCTTATGCAAACTCTAGACACTTAGCATATGTCAAGGTTTAGTTATGAAACTAAATAGGACAAGACGAGGGCTGCAATTTAGGATTATTTTCATTGTTGATTCATCTGTCAGTTATTTTCTTGATTAAACTATCAGTTGTTTGGTCTATAAAATGTCAGACAATGGTGGAAAATTTTTATCAGTGTTTCCCAAAGCCCACGAAGAGACATCCTCAAATGTTTTGTGCAGTCCACAACCCAAAGATTTTCAGTTTACTGTCATATCGGAATAAAGAAACAGAAGATATTCATCATTAAGGAGCTGGAATCAGAAAATTTTGACTTTCTTTTCCCAAAAATTACTCAAACTGATGAATCATTTTGAGCCCATTTAAGTTAAGAGTTGACAATTAATCGATTATTAGGCACGATGGTGCAGTGGTTAGCATTGTTGCCTCACAGCAAGAGGGTTCCTGGATCAAACCCGGGTTGAAGGAGCCCTTCTGTGTGCAGTTTGCATGTTCTCCCTGTGTCAGTGTGGGTTTCCTCCAGGTGCTCCAGCTTCCTCCCACAGTCCAAAGACATGCAGGTTAATTGGTGACTCTAAATTGTCTGTAGGTGTGAATGTGAGTGTGAATGGTTGTCTGTCTCTATGTGTCAGCCCTGTGATAGTCTGGTGACCTGTCCAGGATGTACCCCGCCTCTCACTTCACCTCTCGACAGGCTCCACCCCCCTGTGACCCCAAGCAGGATAAGTGGTCATATCACAGGAGTAAAGAAATCAGAAAATATTCACTATTAAGGAGCTAGAATCAGTGAATTTTGACTTTTTTCCCCCACAAAAATTACTCAAACTGACAAATCACTTAATAAATTATTTGGCGAATTTTAAAAGTTGACAACTAATCCATTAATTGTTGCAGATATAGATAAGACATGAAAATAAGAGGCACAAATGAAGCAGTGAAACAACGACATGTTCTGCTGAATGAAAGGAAATTAATCTGTTCCAAGTTTTATAAAAGATGGTGATCATTTTATTAACTATTTGCAGTGTACAGCATGAATTGGTTTACTGTTGTGAATATCATAACCAAGAGTAAATTAATAAAATGCTTGTTCATTTTTTTGATGATCGAGAGTAATGAGAATAAATGGATTTGTAGCTGCAGCCCAACCTAAGTTTCACACATTCAGTGAGTGAACAAGCAAAAGCAGAAAACAATTAAGAATTGAAGTTTCTAAGAAACAAAAAGTTTCCATTTTTTTTTCTGTCGTCTTTTCTGTACAGTCACAGAAGAGATAACTGCACTCACGCTGAGCTGCTGAACAACAAGGTCCCATTAACATTGCATCTGTCTCCCTGTCACCCTGTAGCCCCAGCTTGCTGTTCATCACGCTATGGCCTGGCACTGCTCTCCTCTTTCGGCTTCTTCGTGGTCTACTCCTTGCGGGTGAACCTCAGTGTGGCCATGGTGGACATGGTCAACAACACCCACCAATCCAGCGCCAACCACAGCTCAGTGTGTCCTGGTCATACCGACCCTGCACGGCCCAAACACAACCGTACGGTGAGTGAGAACGTGACTGCAGCTGGTTAAGATGAAAGATAAAAAACTGGTTGAACTGTTCCATGCATGCTGAGGTGGTTCAATACCGTATAAGCACATTTCCTCAATGGGTTTAGTTCCTCTTCACAAGTAGCATCACAGCTAGTTAGCTACATTTCCTGCCTGGAAAGGCTCAAAATAATTTAACCTGCTCGAACTATAAGCAGTGAGTATACGTGCCAGTTATCACAGCTGAAAATTCACGCAGTCAGTTAATCACTTTCACAAATATTTAGGCTTTCAGTGTGTAATTTTACTCTTACTGTATTCTAATGATTTGATGCCTTAAGAGCCCAGGCGATCACACCTGTTTCAAACAGACAAACTCTTGTTGGCCAGCTTCAAAAGGCCTTCTGGAAAACACTGGTTAGTATTGCAGCCATGTTTTTCCATATTTGTCTGCAGAAACATGTCAGGATTATGTGACTCAGGAGGCCAGAGCAGACATCTGATATTCAGATATTTGTCTTTGATGTAGAAAATCTTGTACCCTTTGTCAATCTTAATTTTGATGAATGACAAAATAAACTCAACGAGGCTCAGATGATCTTACTTGAATATGTGTTTATCAGAAGCTTTTTTTCACAGCACGTATGCATGGACAGAGACATACAAAAAACTCAAAGTAACAGAATAATGATTCAGCCTTATATACAGATCTGTTTTACACTGCAACCTGAACATCTACTGAGTCCTCATCTTACAGCATCGTAACCTCCAGACACCCTGGAGCCTCCTCACATGCCTGCCTGCAGACAGCGAAGGACTCTTGAGGCCTCCAAAAATATCACCCTCGTGAATAAATCATACACCTTCATACAGTTATTATTATTCACAGTGACATTCACAGTCTTAAAAAAACGGTCTGGAGTCTGGACTGATGCATAACTGTGTTTTTTTGTCTTGTATGACATGGTTACATCAGAAATGCTTATGTCACCATGATTAGAAAAAGTCAGAGGTCACAAGAACATGATCTGTTTTGACATTTACACTATGATATCAACAGTTGCGTAAATAATAATCACCTGCTGCTCATTGAACTATCAATATACCCATGAACAAAGCGCTGCTGCGATCATCCAGATGTGCTCCTGCGTTATTGTTAGAACAGTTTGTTGGGTCAGCATGCCATTTTATACTGTTGCTGAACTGTGCCAGTGACTGTTTCTGTACAGACGTGACATAAAAATGATTAGAGACGATTCACAGCTGAAAGCTTGTCTGTATTTACTGTGTGTTATTGCATGTGTGTGGACACTCTGGTCATGTCAGAGGTGGACTTAGGGGCTTTTAGAAAAAAGGACTGTGAAAAGAGGAACATATATGTAAAGAGAAAGCATCCGACACATGCACATGTACACGTAAGCATAGGTACAGCCAAACAACAAGGAACACTGCATTCAGTCTTTATTCAGTAAAGCCCATTTTCCACTGCACAACAAAATCCGCTAACACCTGGCTTTTCAGTGTAATGAATGGAAAAGGTTACAGTCGGCATTCACACCCAGGTCAAATGACTCTGCAGAGGTCTGAGTCTGATAAGCTTTGATGGAAACACAACACCCCGATGAACATGCTAATAGTAGCCCCTTATCTGTCGAGGTGCAATGGCGCACCGCCACAAAACGCCCAAGCAGCACTCACACATCGTTCAAAATTATTCTGCACTGAATTTAAGAAAGACAGAATAAGTAAGGGATATGAAAAAAGAAGTGAACACCGTAATGTCTTACCTGTCCTCTATATTGTTTTCTACTGTTTGCTAACCTGTTTTCCAGCCTGTCAGTGACATCAAATGTGAGACACTAAAAAAGAAACCTCACACAGAGAGCCATACTCGTCTGCTGCTGGTCTACTGGCAATGGGAAAAGAGTCTATAGCCTATTTCTAGAGGGTTTAATTGTGTTAAAAAAAACCTGCCAACATGCGCTAATTTTGGTGGAAAAGGAGTTTAATGCTTTATAATATTTGATCGAGCTAAGTCCCTTACATAACTCTCAACCCCTCCCCTCACAGGCCAGTGTGTACAACTGGGACTCTGAGACACAGGGCTGGATCCTGGGCTCCTTCTTCTACGGCTACATCCTGACGCAGGTCCCTGGGGGCTACCTGGCCGGCCGCTATGGACCCAAGTGGCTGATGGGCCTCGGGATCCTGGGAACTGTCATTTTTACGCTGCTCACCCCTGCGGCTGCTGACCTGGGTGCAAGCTACCTCATCGCTGTCAGGGTGCTGGAAGGGATCGGAGAGGTAGGTTGTTTAAAGGCCCGGACACAACAAACCGACTTCAGAGAACTAGCAGCGATGAAGGCAGCGAGATGTTGCACATGAACACACAGCAAAGACTACAGCCGACAGTCAGCTAACTTTAGTGTTGATACTAAGATCGTAATGGAGTTATAGACCGAGACAGCCAGACAATCTAATGCAGAGATGGTTTGCATGGATAGATAAGTGAATGATTGTTTGGTCTTGAATTTTTTTATGTGCTGTGTTTGTCTTCAGGGAGTGACATTCCCTGCTATGTACACTATGTGGGCAGCCTGGGCCCCACCATTGGAGAGGAGCCGACTGCTCACTATTTCCTACATTGGTAAGATACACAGACACAAAGGGCACAACGTCAGCACAGAGACAAAGTTTGTATTCACACAAAACCAGAATATATAACCAGAATATTTCTTTGATTAAATCGTGTAAGTTTGTCACTGCTATTTGCAACCAGATCGCCAGAAAAATGTCCGCATTGTAAGTTTCTGCAAACCACCGATATGTTACATTGACATGATAACGTAGCAGATAGGGTGAAACACTTCGTTTTAACAACATTGTGATTAAGGTGTGATAGTTTCTTTTTCTTTTTTTTACCTCTGCTTCTCACGGTTTGCGCTGTTGGCTTTCTTTTTCTTCTACCAAAATGCACTGCCTTTTACGTCGAAATAAACCGAACTATCTGTGGAAGCGGACCATGGTTCTTTTATAGTGGACCAAATGGCGCCATTGTGAATGTGTCCTAAAACACATCCAGATTTATTGTTTGTCAGTCTCAATCAGTGGTCTGCAGCTTGGCAGATGTCTCGCCCAGGTGACATGGCATTCACCATCTGCTCCACCTCTTGATGACGAAGTCAGCTCGTATATTCACTTAGAAATGTTGATATGATACATATGAAACGTGCAAATGTAAAATATTCGTGGTTTGAAGAAACATTGAATGCCAGCTTTTTCTCTTAGCGACCAGGCTGATATTTGAACAATTACTTAGTTACTGAAAATTATGCAACGACAATTTTGATAATAGTTTGATTAAAGTGATTTATCAAACAAAAATGCCAAATATTTGCTGGTTGCAGCTTTTGAACCGCCACACAAAGCAATTAGAAGATATTTTTCACAATGTTCTGACACTTTATTTACTGAACAGTTAATCAATCATTTAAAAAACAACAGATGAACCAACAGTGACAATATTCACTAATTGCGTTCCTTATTTTAGGCACCGTGTGAAACTTTCTCTGATGTGTCAGTTTCAGATTAACCATGTGTACCTAAAGGGATTCAGCCTCCTCTTGCACATTGTCTTCTGTCACATGATTGTTAATGTTGACTCTGTCTATATATTCATCATTCAGTATTTACACTGTGTTCATTTAAACAGCTGTGTGATACAGATATTTGTCTTCTCTCGTCCCATCCAGGAGCCCAGCTGGGGACAGTAATCTCTCTGCCTCTGTCTGGTGAAATCTGCTTCTACCTGGACTGGACCTACGTCTTCTATGTGTTTGGTAATTCACCTGGGGTGTCAGTAGCAGAGGGAAGGGGCGGGGTTGTGTTGTTACAGTCACCTCACAGTGATGAGGTCCGACCTGTTGGAGTAAATCAAGTTGAGATGCTCTGCAACATTCCAACAGTGGCTCAGTGGTGCCATGTTAACTTTCTCTCAGTCTAATCATAACCTGATTATATCTCATTTTATTTTGAGACTTTGGTTTTATTTGTAAGTCCTGTTCACTCCTCAGCACAGTAGCCTAAGTATTATGCTATATGCCCAGTTTTCGTAGTATTGCCAGTTTTGCATAGATTTCAGAACAATAATGATAATAGATAAGAATACATTGGATTTATATAGCACTTTTCAGGATACTCAAAGGCGCTTTTCAGAGAGCAACAACAGCAATAAAAAAAAAAAAAATCCGTAGGGAGGTAAATAGCTCAGAAAGGGCAGGCGAAGTGCACTGAATTTAGAAGTCGTAGGCAGTTTTGAAAAGGTGTGTTTGGGGTTTTTCTTGAAGGTGTAGAGTGAGGAGGAGTCTCTGGTGTCTGTAGGGAGTGAGTCCCAGAGAACATAGCCCTCCTCACACAGGACTAGTGTTACCTGGGGACCCTCTAGTGATTTGTTATTATTGTAGAAGTCATCTTTTATCTCATTTACATGCAAATCTGTTACGTCTGTAAATTGTCATGTTAAAATTCCAGTACACATTACCCACCATATTTGCCAGACACAAATCATGTGGTTGTAATGGTCCCATGTGAATCTGCCGGGTCGTGTTTTGTTAATGTCATCGCTGCAGCTTATTTCTGCCTCTGTCCTGGTCGAGAACTAAAGAGGATGTGTTGGAAATTATAAATGAAAGTTGTGACAGCATTTTAGGTGCAGTTTCAGGAGCCTCACAGAAAGAGCAAGCTCAAATCTATCAGACGAGGGAGGGATGGTGAGATTAATGAAATTATGATGATGATGATGGGGATAATGTCGAGGGGAGAGAATCACCAGAAGCTCCAAGATATGACATTGTTGTGATACTTCAGTCACATTGCAATATTATTGCGATTTTAAACAATATGCTGAGTATTGCGATAACATATATTGCTATTTATGACCTGTTTTTAACAACAAATAATGTCCCCGAAGGAAAACTTTTTCAACATCTGTTTTATCTAATCAGATAAAGTTTTCAGTCTGCTTCGTCTCGCTTCAGTCTTTTTTTTTTTTGTGCTGTGAAATTATAGAGAGGACTAACAAAGAAACTGATTATGTTACTTTAGTAGGCTACCTGAAGTTTAATTTGTATTTGTAATATTAATAATTTATATAATAAATAATCAGTCACTGTGTGACGATACGATATCGCCGCACAAAAATATCGCAACACTATGCTGTATCAATTTTTTCCATCACCCCTAAAATGCACCACATAAACCACGGACATGGAGAGTAATGTCTACATCACATGAGGTCCACTGGTGACACTAGTCCTGTGCAAATATGCCTTATGAGGGTGAGGGACGTTTACTTATGATTGACCTGGTGGAAAGTTCTTACTTGATTTCAGGTTGTGAAAGTGCTGTCCTGAATAAGTTATGGAAACTTCACATCACAGCAACATTTGGAACCCTGTGATTAAAAAAATACTTCATTGAATTTACACTGCAGATAATAATAACTTTATTTGTATAGCACAGTTCATACAGGAAGTGCTTTACATAATAACATGAGAAAACGCAGATGAAACACAGTAAGATAAAGTAAACTAGAGCACTCGGAGAGCGCAGACCTCCGCCAAGCAGCTCAGATTTCCCGCCATTTTATTATTTAATCCACTTCGCTTCAACCGATCACCACCAAAATTTTATCATCTGTTCCATGTCTCATTATCAGCCCTTCCTGAAAATTTCATCAAAATCCATTCAGAATTTTTCGAGTTATTTTGCAGACAAACAGACCAACGCCGGCAAAAACATAACCTCCTTGGTGGAGGTAATAAGTTACAAATTAATCTAATTCGTACTCACAAAGTAGTTTAAAAAGACAGGTCTTAAGATTTCATTTGAAGCTGTCAGCTGAATCATGTCATCTGATCAGGTAAGTGCACATGATGCAAGAAGTCGCTGACAATGATGCTGATAGAAGCACATTTCTCTGACCTCAGGCAGCGCCTCCATTGATTAGTCACAGATATTTGTTTTCCTTGAAACACTTAGACACCACAGTGCTGCTTTTAAGCGTCAGACAAGCTGTTTCCAGTGTCTGTTCCTCTTTGGTTCGTGGAAACGATGATTCAGCAAGTTGAAGAAGAAAACGTGTCACAGATGGAACCGCTGCAGTAGTGCCACGTTATTGACTTGCTCTCCTACAATCACTGGACATATGTTAAATGTTAGTGACAACCACACCTGTTATTCTCAGTGGGTAACAGTAAAGTAGAGGCAAAAAAACAGACAACAAAACTCAGCTCTTTCCACTAACATCATCATGATCCATGCAGCTGCTGACCAGTGCCCTTTTTATTGTGGTGAAGGATTTATGCTGGATAAATGTTGATCTACAGTATAATGAGTGCTCGTTTGTGTGGCCAGGTGCTGTCGGCCTGGTGTGGTTCATCCTGTGGGCCTTCCTCGTCTTTGACAGTCCAAACACTCACCCACGGATATCAGAGCGGGAGAGACTCTACATCACCAACTCACTGAAGAACGAGGTAATGACAGAAACCAGACTGACTTCACTGTATGTCCTAAATGACAAAATAAAAATAGGGTTTATAGGTTTGGAGAAAGATTATGGGTATTGTGGGTTCACTATTCCTTTTAAGTACAGTGTGAATCAGTTGGTTTCAAATAAGGAAAACCAAAAACCCTAATCTCTCCAGTCTGCAGGATTCAAACTGACATGTACTCATGCTTTAAAACATGGACAAAATAAATAAGCATTCATCAGCAAATGTGCAAACTATTTGGGACATTCACTGGTGCTTATCAACTCCGTCTGCAGATCTCAGTAGATTCAAACATTAAAGAAGTTGTATGTGACACTCAGAGCAAATCTATGATTCAGAGACTGCGGTAGGATTGTCAGCACATGGCTCTCAACATGGAGGTGGCTGAGCCGGAGGCTAGCAGCTCATGATGTTAACTGATTAAAATACTGCTAACTAAGGATAGACCGATACATCGGCCGGCCAATATATCGGGCCGATATTTGAGTTTTTTACTTGTATCGGCATCGGCCGATATGCACGTGGGTTCGCGGATTTACTTTTCCCTGGCATGATTTACAGACAGGCATCCACGGGCAGCTCTGTGTTGCCGGAAGACCCTGCAGCACACATGCAGCGAATCCTACTGTGTACAGTAGTTGTTGTTTTATTTATGCTTCAGCTTAAATATTTGTTTATTTTATAAAGACATTACTGGAAGATTTAAGAGCACTGAACTCTTTTTTTTATTTGAATGTATAATAATAATAATAATAATAATAATAATAATATTCTACCTGTTCTACCTCAACTTTCCATCTTGTTTTAGTATTTTTTACTGTTCAATAAATGTTTCTTATTTTAAACTTGAGACCTGTAATATTTGTTATCATTGTGTCATTTTTTTTATGTAAATTGAGGGAGCAAAAGCAGTATCAGCCCCAAATATCGGCTCAAGAAAATCAGCAGTCCATAATCGGTCATCGGCTAAGGGAGATGGAAAAAAATCGGTATCGGCATCGGCCCTAAAAAATCCATATCGGTCTATCCCTACTGCTAACAACAGCAGTAATGCTGACAGAGATAAATGTGTTAACCAGATGATTGAGCTACACTTCTGAAATGACTCAGCAGTGGAGATTAGCATCAGTTACTCACCTTATACATGTATAACTGGTGTGTGTAAGGGTAGACCTATAATTGTCTGCTACCTTGAACATTCTTAAACAGATAGAAAGTCATCAGAAACTCCAAAAAGATGCTTTAGTGCACTAACTTTATGGCAATACAAGGCAAGTTAATTTATATAGCACAATTCAGTGACAAGGCACTTCAAAGTGCTCTACATAAAACATCAAGACAAAGTTCAAACAAAACACAATAAAAAAGAGCATTTAAATACAGTTTAAAACAGTCATTAAAGAGCCAAAAAAACAGGAAATAGATTGTTTGGACCCACATTTTGTTAGTGTGTAATAAATAATTTACACTCCAAGCATGGACAGAAAAGCAAAAGAAAAACTGGGTTGTGATTATTATCTTTTTCCTGCTGTTCAAAAACAATGGTACAGTAGATATGATCCCAAATTTCCACTTTGACTCGGTGCACTGTTCTTCTCTACATCAAGACAGTAGTTAAGAGGGTAGCTGCAGAGCGCTTGCAGGCGTTTCCGGTCCAGTGCAGTCATCAGATACTACAGTTACATAATCTCAGTGTATTGCAGCATCAAATTCTCTTATCTGTCTTCTCAGTTGTTTGGTCGCAACATTTGCCATGACTGTGCATTTGAAAGTGACACTCACACAGTCATGACTGTGGACACCTATATGACACTGAAGACAGTGTGAAGAAGAGCTGTGGGAGTCTTTACAGCTTCTTTTTTTGTCAGCCATAGAGTTTTAAATAAGCAAGAGCACGACATCATTTTCATGTTTTCATTTTTGTGTCCAGCAGGGGGAGGAAAAGCTAACACAAGAAATAAAACCTCCACTGTAGGCAGTAGAGGAGAGGTGGAGGATGACCTGGCAGGAGACTTAAAGAATAAAACACCTTCATGGCATTTAAGGGAATTAAGTTCAAACTATACAATAAAATCTCTATTTTCTTTTTCCTGTGTGTCGCAGCTGTCCACCTCAGCAGGCAACATCCCCTGGAGAGCCATAGTGACCTCCAGACCGCTGTTGGCCATCGTGGTGGCTCACTTCTCCTACAACTGGACCTTCTACACCCTCCTCACCCTGCTGCCAACCTACATGAATGACATACTGGGATTCAGCATACAGCAGGTGAGGTCAACATCACGCACAGGCATTATTCATGCTCAGAGGTGCTGGCAGACACTGATAGGAAGAATCAAATAAGGGGACACAAACACACGGTGCTCATGGTCATGCATCTTTAAAACTTTTTTTTTATTGGACATTCTTATTGAGAAAATATTAACAGATGTGGTGCACCTTTAAGTCCTGAAGCCAGATGCAAAAAAAACCCTTAATGTAGATTCCCAACTAAAACTCTGTGTACACACAAAGGCGGAAATATACATATGCACTCTTTTTTTCCAGATTTATGAAGCCATTTATACACCTGATTCTGTTTTATAAATCTTAATCATTGTGGTGCTGGGTACATGTTCAAGAGCCTCCTTTCCACACCCACAGTTTGCCATAAATTCATGTAGATGCCCTAAAAAGTCGTTTGCATATTGATACTTGTGCCTGTTCACCACTCATTAGACCTGTCAATAAGTAATACAGTAAATAAAGTGCAGTTTCTTCCACTGTGTTGAATCGGCGAGGTCCTCCAATGGTCCCAGAGCAGCTGTCATTACACACAGCCGTGGATATTTTTATAGCGTCCTTGACACTAATTCATTACATTTCTGCAAACCATGATTATTGTAAAATATCAGTCATCATCATCAGTACTCAACACTCAAGTATTAAACGTCAGAAGGATGATCAATAATTTGTTCATAAGGCTCATGTTGAAACTAACTGCACAAACTGCTTCAAAATTCAGGAGCAACTGAAACAATCATTCACAGGAGATATGGCTCAAATGTAGGCCTAAATAAAAATTGATAAAATTATTAACTCAGAAATAATTTAAAACTAGATTAAATATGTGCCTTCAGGGGCCCATAGTAGCTCAGTGGGTAGAGCCGGCATCCCATGTACAAAGGCAATGTCCGTACTGCAGCGGCAGATGGTTTGATTCCAGCCTGTGACCCTTTGCTGCATCATCCCCTCTCTCTCCCCCTTCACTCTTAAGTACTGTCCTGTGAGGGCGCCCACCAGCTTTACAAAGGCTGTGTCCTTGCAGCAGCAGCTGCGAGTTTGATTCTAACCCACAGCCCTCTGCTGCATGTCTTCCCCATTTTCTCTCCCCATTTCACACGATATCTGTCCTGTCAAATAAACGCAAAAAACCCCCAAAATATATTTTAAAAAAGTACTGTCCTGTAAAAAAAAAAAAAAAACGGCAAATAAAACTAAAACCCCCAAAAATATATTGGAGAAAAAGAGTACTGTCCTATCAAATAAAGACAAAAAAAGCCCCAATATATAACTTTAAAATGTAAATGTAAAAAAAACAAACAAACAAACAAAAAAAAACAACCTTTAAAAATGTGCCTTTGATTGATATTTTACAGAATGCTGTGTAGCCCGTAAAAATAATAACTTGATCAGTGAGATTGGCAAACAACCTGAAAACAATATTATCTCAGCTATAACTATGTGCATGCTGCTCTAAACAGTGCGTGAGGTACTGGCATTTTCACCGCACATCTGTTTATGTGTGGGAAAAGGCATCACATGGTCATTGTGTGTACAACTGGCCCCAGAATTTAAAAAAAAATTAGTTTATTAGTATATATATTAGTAATAATATATGTATCTGAAGTAGAAATGGACAAGTGAGATAAATGAGGAAACAAAACTGGAATTTACGTTGATATGTCTTCATAGAAGTATTCACATCCTGTGTTGCTGTCTCTTTCTGTCCACAACAGAACGGCATGCTGTCAGCTCTTCCCTACATAGGCTGCGCTGTGATGGCTGTGCTGAGTGGCCAGCTGGCTGATTACCTGCGGGAAACGCTCCTCTACCCCACCGTCACTGTCAGGAAGTCCTTCTCCATTGTTGGTAAAGAATACAGCAAAATAATGGAGTCATGATTACTTTGTTGTGTCAAACTGACTACTACTACTCTTGACTTCCAAGTACAGCATGTCTGCTTCTTCTGAGGACTGTAGTTGTGTTGTTGCTGCAGGTATGATCGGGCCGGCAGTGTTCCTGGTGGCAGCAGGATACACAGGCTGTAACTACACGCTGGCTGTGACCTTCCTCACCATCTCCTCCGCTCTGGGCGGAGTGTCGGCGTCTGGCTTCAACATCAACCACCTTGACATCGCTCCTTCGTAAGTTCGTCACCAAAATAACCTTGTACTTTAAACATGATAGCATGCTGCTGCTCGTGATGCAGGAAAACAAAATGGGAAGTTTAAAATTTGTGGGAAAGAGAGCGTATAGACACCCGTCTTCACGTGAATATACTCAGACATCAGGATCAGAGCTGACCTGTAATCTCCTCCAGGTTTTAATAGATTATTCAAGTGTGAGCTGTGGTAGAGCTGTACTCAACACTGCAGTGAGGTTAGCAGGTTAATAACCACTCTGAACTTTTAATAATCAGTGTACTTATGTGTGCAGGTATGCTGGTATTCTCCTGGGAATCACCAACACCTTCGCCACCATCCCTGGCATGGTGGGACCAGTCATCGCAAGCGCACTCACCCAACATGTAAGAACCTCACCTACAGTCACACTTTAGTACGCAGCCTGCACAGCGGGTTTATTATTTAATTCAGAGGGTTAAGACACATTTTAACACTTTTAAACACTTCTTGTGAACCACAGCAATGCAGGGCAGCAGATAGATTGTTTTAGTGTGTAGTATTTCTGCTGCTTGTATACGGACAGAGGTCACTCCAGGTGTCCTGACCTCCTGTGTCCCTCACTGAGCAGATGGTATCCTCACTTGGCTTGATGCTCCATTTCCCGTCTAATTGGTTTAGTCAGTACAGGATTAGCATGCTTACATTTGGCCACCAGGGGGCGACCAGTCTGTTATGAAAGGCAGCAGTCATACCCAGAGTGTGTTTATCTGGCCTGATCATAGCCAGTACATTATCATTGTTACTTGTTTCAGTATTCATTACTCTGTAGAGAGGATTGCCGCACTGCAGTGTTAATGAGACATGACTCCGTGTGTTGGCTGCTCTCTGATAGAGCAGATTATAGATTTTGTCCTCCACCGCCTAAATCCCTTTTTACCATGTTTGAAACACCTTCAGCATGCGGTACAGTTTGTGTCATAAACATTTCCAGGCTCTGGCTTTAATCACTACGAGTAATTGTTGTTATTCTTTTAAGCTCTTTGTTCTTACACTTGCATTTTCCCATTTTTCCATAGCTGGCAAGGTCCTAGTTGAACGATGCAGACTCATTGTGTGATCTAAGTGTGTGCGGGGGCAACAATAGGGGCACTGCGCACACACAGGTGTTGAAGTCTGGTACCCCATCGAATAGTGTTTCCCTCCTGTTAAAATTATGTTTCCCAGTCTGAATTTAAGACAGTTTAATACTTTATGAAACCTTTTATTAGGAAATGTGTGTTTAAGACATTAAAGGGATAGTGCACCCAAAAATGAAAATTCAGCCATTATCTACTCACTCAAACGCCGACGGAGACCCCGGTGAAGTTTTAGAGTCCTCACATCCCTTGCGGAGATCCAAGGGGGGAGCGGCTAGCGCACCTAATGGCAGACAGCGCCCCAGACTAATGTCCAAGAACACAAAATTGAAACCACAAAATATCTCCAACATGCTCATCTGTAGTGATCCAAGTGTCCTGAAGCCGCGACGTAAAAAAACAAAACAACGCAAAACGTCATATGAACTCTGTTTTCAGCCTCACTGTAGCCTGTAGCTCTGACTGCTTCTCTGTGCTCCGCGCTCACGTGTGCACGCTCAGGGTGATCGGTGATGCACGGTCTCTGAAGAGCAGCAGTCTCGTCAGTACTGATGTCCAGATTCTCAAGTGCAGGCATCGCCAATTCCCAGTCTGAGCAGCAAAGACTTTCCTCATCCGTTGGCATTGCTTTGCATTTGAAACAACTACACCACCAGGTTTCCAGTGCTCGACTCCGGTATTCTGCGGCTGGCTGAGGCTCATGAGGTGCGGCGGCTGCTTCGTCCAGTAGCCTGAGTTCCATGCGTATGCTCAGGCTCAAACAAATACGGCTCAACAAAGAAATGCTGCTCCTCCTCAGTTTCAAAGTCTTCAGACATGTTGGGCTGTCCTTTGCTAAAAGACCGTAGTGCAAATTATCTTTTAGCTACTGTGGTTACTGCTGTCTCTCCCTGCGGTGCATGTGTCATGTGATGTAAACATGGGTAAGCAAAGGTCATGCTTTCGCTGGTCTTGCGCACGTGAGCGCGGAGCACAGAGAAGCAGTCAGAGCTACAGGCTACAGTGAGGCTAAAAACAGAGTTCATATGACGTTTTCTGAAACAACTTTTTATGTCGGGGCTTCAGGACACTTGGATCACTACAGACGAGCAGTATGGAGATATTTTGTGGTTTCAGTTTTGTGTTCTTGGACGTTAGTCTGGGGCACCGTCTGCCATTAGGTGTGCTAGCTGCTCCCCCCGCCGATCTCCTTTGGTGGGAAAGACATAAAGAGGAACGTTTGTAATATATTTTTAAAACAAACCCAAAAAAAAAAAAAAATCAGCTTTTCTTTTGACAAACGAGGAAGCGACAAACTGTAAAGTGTTGACCTGCACGGCTATATGATGGTGCACCAGTTATTTTATTGAACTGAACCAGATAGTTTGCTAAATCAACACTGACACACACGTCTTTATTTTAATTTGAATACTCATTATTAACTGTTGTGTTTGTCCTTTAGAAAACCATAGAAGAATGGCAGATGGTTTTCTACATTGCTGCTGCCATCAACCTGTTTGGAGCTGTGTTCTACACTGTGTTCGGCCGAGGAACGGTGCAGCCCTGGGCCGTCCACACGTCCTACTCTCATGGAGACTGAGGCTGAAGACAAGTGCCGGACGTGTCTGTTTGATGATTTAATTTTTTCCAATGGACAGGTCTCAATCATGGGCTTAATTCAACGGGTAATCAGTGACAGATACGTTCCAACTGCGCTGATAATTCTCAAAGCGCGACTAGCTAACAGTGAGTAACAGCCATAATACCCTCGCAGACGTTCTGTACTGTGACTGCAGGTACTAGAGAGTCAGACAAACCTTCAGTCACAGCAACAGAAGACTGCGATTTTATTGAAGTGAATATTTCTAGGAGGCAAAAATAATCATTTAGCAGAGCAAACAACCACAGTATGTATCTCCAGGAAGTGTCAGAGGAAGCTGTCTTTATGAAGGCAAACACTCCTGACACTAGCTGAAAAAAGGGAATGAAGCCAGTTAATAAGGAAGCTACAGATGTTGACATTATAAACACCACAGGAAATAAGCTACAAGATAAATTATCCCAATGTAGCTCCTCAGGTTTGCCAGTTAGTTAACTTGATAAGCTCAATTTTTATTTCTGCCTCCGGAGCACTTTAAAGATGTTTTTACCCTACGACTCCACAGTACACCTTCTTGAGTTTTAATGCCATGGTTCAAGTCTGTCCTCTTTAGAAGGATGTTTCCTTAACTGGTGTGTGTAAAGTTTGGGTTAACACAACATGTGAAACTTAAACTAAGTGTTTAAAGGAACACCTCACCCCCAAATCACCTTTCAGTTACTCTGCCAGAGTTCTGTTGAATGTGTGATAAGGACTTTGTTTTTCCCACATGCCTTCACTGAACGGAGAATCCAATAACAGACAGAATTCTTGATGAGTTGAAGTCATAGAATTTTGTCAGTGTCCTTTAAAGTACCAATGGTGCGTTCGTTTTGTACTCAGAGGCCGGAAATTCCCAGTTCCCAGTCGGAAGTTTAAACTCAAATGCACCCTGAGGTCAGATTTCCAACTCGGAAACTCAACCGCATCAACCCCGACTTACGAATTCATGATGGCTGCCGGTCACATGCATAGTGAGTAAACACTCTGCTAAAGTACTGTTTATAGCAATCCTATCTTATTTGTTTTACATTAGGTCAGCCATACCCATAGTACTGTTCAATTTATATCCGTGGGCATGTTGCTACGCTGTATGTACGTGCAAAATGCCACATAGAACTGATATTGCTAACAGTGGCTACAGCTAGCCCAACGGTAGAACGGTAACGTCCATGTTTTTTTCTAATCCAATCCAACTTTATTTGTAAAGCACTTTAAAACAACCACAGAGTATCAAAGTGCTATTAGTTAGTTATTAGTTGACAACAACTTGTCCAGCGTTGTCAACTAGAATGCAAAAACTGTTGTCAACTTGGAGTTGACGTCATTCTCACTTCCGACTTCTGACCTCTGAGTACAAAACGAATGCACCCAACCCTTTTGATCACCTGTCAGTACTTCCAAATACTGAATTATGCATCAGGGAGAGAATGTCGGGTTCAAACAGGAGACGGAAGTGCCTCGAAGCCAGGAGTAGGACACTGAGCTCCTCAGCTTCCCAAAGAGCCAAAACTATTGCTGTAGCGGTGTTCTGCAGTGATAGTTTCAGTGTTTCTTTTTCTTTTCATTTCAAGACAGAAGACTTGACTTGTGCTCAGAGGAGAGAGCAAGACTGTGTCGACCTTGCAGCTTGCTCAAAAAATACGTTCTTGTTATTAAACAGAGAGTAAAGTACAGAGGACAGACACTGTCTGGTGTCCAGGTACCAGCACCAGTATCTGTTCACATATGAATGGTACCCAATCCTAGTAACCATGTTTAACAATAGCAAAACTTACCATTTATAACATTCACACAACTCATGCAGTCAAATCCAAGTTTCATTTATCCAGTCGGTTGCTCAGTACTCCTCAAACATACAGCCCTTTCCCAAATAGAAACTGAACTAACAGTGAAACTTTATCTCTGCTCTCTTCAAAGCCAGACTCCATTGACAAAAACGGTGTTTTAAAGTGTTAGTTCAGATTCACCAAAGTCTCACATAACACAGACTAACTAACTGATAGAGGCAAAGAAAGACCAGCAGCTCCTGTGTTCAGCAGGCTTAAATGACTGTTTTTGTCAATGGAGTCTGGCTTTGAAGAGAGTGTAGATAAAGTTTCACTTTCAGTTCAGTTCCCTGTCAGAAAGGGCCGTCGGGGCAGCACTGAGCATCTGACTGGATAAATGAGACTTGGATTATATTGCACGAGTTGTGTCAAAGATTGTAAACGGATGCTTTGATCTAATTTTGCTGTTGTCAACAAGACTGTTCTCCATTTTTGGATCCTTTGTTCACTGGAGGCATGCAAGGACCAAGTTTCTTCACAAATTCAGCATAGCACAGGGTGAGTACTTGATACACAAATTGTGATTTGGGAGGTGAAGTATTTCTTTACATGGTTTTCCCCCCTCCTAACAAAAAAAATCATGTCAACCCAAATTAGACCCACACATGTAAGAACGTCTTTCTTACCACTGAGACTGCACAGTACGCACAAACACTTGTTTGGGGAAAAAGCCTTATAGTGAAGCCTCCTTAGATTGATTTTAAAGCTCTTTGTCTTTCACAGGATTGCAAATGGACTTTTTTTTGTATGTACTTGTCATATAGTGCCGTTATTATGTGCACAATAATGTGTCTTTTCTGGTTGTATCCACCAGGCACCTCTTTGAGTTTAGGTAGCAGCACTTAACTAATGCATGTGTGAAGCACGGGTCATGATATTTTCAATCTGTAACACTAAGATGACGTTAAGCTCTCTGCACCTTTCTGATGAAGGGAAAGGAAACTTTAAAGAGGTTCCTGGTGGACACACAGCCTTGTTTTACTCACAGGATTTGCACTTTCTGTGTCAATTCTCAGGTATCGTATGTCTTACAAGGAATGAAAAGGACATTTGATTACTTTTTACAGGTTGTTTGATCTACCGCATCGAGGTATGTTCTTAATTAAGTGTCAACTGGATGAGATCCCATTTTAAAATGATTTCAGGTAGCGCAGTTAATTCAAAATATGGCTCATGGTAATTCCTTACCTGTTTTCAACTTATAAAGTTTACACTCTACCAGGTCACACGTACATAAAACTGTATGTATCTTGTCCATTTACACATAACGACCACAGGGGGATAAATCAAAATCAAGCCACAAGGAAAAATGTTGTTTTTGTTATGTGTTAACAAGTAGCATCATCATCCCAGTTTAAGACGCACTGCCTTATTACATTAGCTTCAACGGGGTCAGACAATTCAGGACTGTAGACTCTTTGTTCCCAGAAGGGATTCCTGTCGTTACTGTTTTTTTAATTCTTTCATTTTTTTTAACGTTAGTGTCTACACACAGAGAATAAAGGGATTTGTGAATGTGTATATACACACACTATACTGGGAGGGTAATCATTGTAAATTTTCAGTCTGGAAACATTCCAGAAATATGTCTTAAATCACTGTCACGTATTGTAAATACTGCATCATATACAGCTATTAGCAAATCTGATACTGTGTCGGGTTATTATTTCATTATGTAGCCACTGTCTACTGACTAAAGGAATAGTGTGCTTTTCATTAAATCTCTTCAGTCTGTACTATTATACCCCCAAATCAAAAATACTTATCATTCCTCTTACCTGTAGAGCAATTTATCAATCTAGATTGTGTTGGCGTTATCGGTCATAGAGATGTCTGCCTCCTCTCCAATATAATGGAACTAGATGTCATCTCGCTCCAAGTGCCAAAAAAAAATTACATCTCTTTCCAGAAATCATGACCCAGTTACTCAAGATAATCCACAGACCTTGTTGTGAGCAGTTTCATGTAGGAACTATTTTCTTTCTACCGTATTACCATGCAAAAGGAAGACTGCATCTACTCATGGACGAGAGATTTGCACTCGTTACAGTGAGATAGCCAGCAGTAGATGATCATTATGTTGTTTTCATGCTTCTTTTAGTAACCTGTTTTTTATGTCTGTCTACAGCTGTATGATTATTTTGTTTATTTGCGACTTACATGTTCAAAATAAACTGCTACTGACTAACTAACTAAGATGTAAACTTTAAACTCAGCTGAGCTGTAACATTAGCTAGCTCAGTGGTGCTACTTCAGCTAGCAGTAGATGCACGCCTCCTTCTGCGCAGGGATACGGTTGGCAGGTGTAGTTCAGTAGGAAGAAAATGGTTCCTAAAAGAAACTGCTCACAACAAGGTCTGTGGATTATCTTGAGTGGCCGAGTCATGATTTCTGGAAAGAGACATTGCTGTTGAGTTTTTCCTTTTCTTGGCACTTTGAGCACCACAAGCTGAGTGCCATCTAGTTCCATTGTGTTCAAGAGAAGGCAGACATCTCTACTGCTGATATCTCCAACACTCAGCAGCTCACACCAAAACAATGTAGATCAGGGGTCTGCAACCTTTACTATCAAAAGAGCCATAAAGAAATTTCATGTGGCGCCACACAACATGTTTGAGCCTTATAATGACGGTAACACGGCCTATATTGGGGCCGATGCCGATTCTGATATTATTGAATAAAAAAATCTGATAACCGATATATTGGCTGATTAAATTTTTTATGTTTTTCAATTTAAAACCCCCTGAAATACCTGCTTTTGATGGCATAAATATAGTTCAAACACTCGTTACAAAAATATAAATTGAAGGAAGAACATTTTACTATTTTCAAATACTTTTATTATCAGAAATTGTGTGGAACAAGCAGCATATGAACAATTTGAACACAATAATCAATTGGAACAATTATTCTCTAATGACTATAATCGGCCGATTTTATAAAGTCTAAATCAGCCTGTACCTATCGTCTTAATTAGCAGTCATTAATATGTTTTACCACCAGGTGGCTACTGTGCAAGGCATTATTTATGATTATTTGGTACGTTGACTTTTCAGAGCTGGCAGTGAAAGCAAACAAATCTGTCCACCCACTCCTAAATTCTATTTTTTTATTCCAAGTCTATTACATTTTAGGATCTGGCATCCATAGCTAGCCTAGCTCGGGAGACTCAAGACTAGCCACTGCTATCAAAGTTCGGCAGAATTTGGAGGAAGAGGTGCCAGGCAGTAGATGTATTGCATACATTTTAGTTGTTGAAATGTGAAAACTTTTTTTTTTATTCGGTATATAGGCTTCACTTTTTTACAATTGAAGAATGTAAGAATTTCTTTACGCCTACAACACTGCTGAATGAAACTTAAAACTGTCATTTCCATATTTTTTTTTTGTTAAATACACAAGGAGCAACTGGAGAGGGGCTAAAGAGCGACATGTGGCTCCGGAGCCACAGGTTGCCTAACCCTGATCTAGACTGATAAATAGCACTTCAGGTAAGAGGAAAGATATGCATTTTGAATTGGGGGGGTTAACTTTCCCTTTAAATATACAATCTCCAAATCACACACATAAGCCTGTGCAACTCCTTACTTGTGGAATAATCCCACTTAAATGTCCTTGAGAAGTAGTGCCCCCTAATAAAGAGACTTCATAAACTCTTCTGTTGGTTTAGTTTTACAAAACGTCACAAAACTCACACTACACTGTAATAAAGTAACCAAACATGCTGCACACTAACTGAGAAAAAGTCAGTGAGGCACACAACAGAGATAAGAGCATAAATAGTAAGAAACAAATTGTGATAACTGCAATAGTTGTTCAGTCTCAGAGGATGGCCTTTTGGTAATAAACCCACCAACAGCACAGTAATGCAGCTCTGTACTGACTGAGTCATATCCACAAAATATTCCCATGTGGGCCACTACTGGGCAAACATGATCTCACAATCTATTTTAGAAAGTCTTGATAACATTTGGACACATATTGCTAAAAAGCTAAGGCCCCTTGAGAACATGACAACATAATGTCATAACCACTGCAATGTTTACCTGGAGACTGCTCTCTCTCTCTGCCTCTGCCTCGCCTTGTGTGTCTCCTGCCTCTGGTGATAATTAGCAGCCAGACCTGCAGACAGACGCACTGGAGAGAAGTCAAGGGAATCGGGGATCATTTTAATCCAACTAGGGAGCGTCTGGAAAGGTGCGCTCACCTGCTGCGCGTGACAAACGCTGCTGCTCGCTCCATTTGTTCTCCACCTGAGTTTAAACCGTGTCACAGCCAACACCATCCCTGGCACACAGTCTAAAAACAAAACTTGTGTAGTGTGATATTATTCCACTCAAATATTTTTCTGCAACGCCAACTACTGCAGATACAGCCTAGAAAATAAAAACCACGAGTCACCTAATGTCCCTTCCCTTTAAGCCACATTAATTAATGACAAACTAAAGCTAACACTTGCACAGGAATCAATGTAACGTCGGTTTCCACGCACTGGCTGCGCACGTCTAAGGTTTCCATAATGTGATATTGTGATGAAACTGAACAGATAATATTTAAACGCGGCCGTGTCCGATAATGGAAGCGTCACCGGCAGCAGTGTCCTATGATAAACTCGTCTACGGTAACTTCCCCCGGTCCCTCGTTGTGATGCTGTGCAACGGCGGGTGCGCGCAATTACGCAACACCCCCTCCTGTCCTGTGCGCTATAACTGGATCAGCGTCTCTCCTCAGCTCCTCCGGTCCTGCACCCAAACTGACACCGGCCACCTCTCAGGTACGACACCGCACACGACATTACACATCGAGTGGGATTTTGTTTTTGATGCTATCGGTGATGAATGAGCTGTTTGTTTAGCGGCTCCGTCTCCAGGCAGCGTTTTGGGAATATTGTTGTGATGCAGGAGCGAGGGCAGGCGGCTGGTGCTTAATACGCATCCAGACGTCAGTGAGCAGGCAGATGATAGAACATGGCGGAGGGGTGACATTTCCCTTAAATCCTTTAGACTTTAAATGTATCGCAGTAGCTGTGCTGGTTTTTAGATTTTATCCGCTGTTTATCATCTTTTTTTTTCTTTTTTTTTTTACATTAAAGCGCACTGCGGCAGTTGTCGTGACGTTACACATGAGGGATGAGTTAAACAGGCGCATGTAAATATCTGTCCTAGCCCTGAGTTCACCTGTCTGGCTAAGATCATGTGGGGATTCATGTTACACTCGGATTAAAGCTACTGACCGTTCAGCCTGCTGCAGAGCAGACTCAGATCAAATAAATCCCCACAAGGCTCAGTTAGGAGACTTTATAGTGCATGTGTCAGTTCTTATTTTCAAGGTTACCACCACAACACTCCTGCAGAGTTAACAACAATATTTACTGTCCTCTGCATTAACCTGTGTGCAGTGCACTGCAGTGTCTGAGAAATGGCTGCTACACTATCAGAGGATAGGACCTGACAAAATGGAGGATTGTGGTTTGGAATGAGGCTGTCCTGAGTCTGAAAAGAGGACGGTGCTGCGAAACATCAGCGCCTTGTTGTTGTTTTTGATGTGAAGTGCACAGCAGAGCAGGGAAGCGAGGGACAGGAGAGCAGGCTGGATGTGAAAGAGGAGAGAAACAGGGGTGTGGATGGATGGAAGAACAGAGAGCAGGAGGGGCAGAGGGGGGTTTGTGACTTGGCGCAGTTCAATTGCCATTGATACCATCCCTAATCTTCTGAGACACACTGTTTAAGCAAACATCTATCACCAGTCGAGAGCCGACATTGTCTGTAACCTCAGTTTCACATACCCAGGACCAAACAGACAGCCTGCAGCACTTCCAATTCTTGCTGCGCCAGTCACTTGGGGAGGCTCGAGCTCTCTACTGATGTTTTTATTTCTCACGCTGCGATATATTTGCTCAGTCTCTGGCTGTGTGATCTTGCAAAGCCCATTCAATCCATTACCAAATGCTACAGTGTGTTTAGCATTATCAAACTTTCATTTGTTTTTCCCACCCTTTAAATACTTTTGCTGCTCCCACACAAAACCTTTTAAACATCCATCAGTTGCGATAACTAGTGCATGAAAGGTTTGTGTTTCCTGCCCTGTGAACCACCTGCACACCGTACTAAGTGTAATCCAACACTGGTTTCAGCCAACTGCCTCGTGACTTCAGCCAGCTCCGGTCACCATGGGAAAGGAGAAACTCCACATCAACATCGTCGTGATCGGCCATGTGGACTCTGGCAAGTCCACCACCACAGGCCACCTCATCTACAAGTGCGGGGGCATCGACAAGAGGACCATCGAGAAGTTTGAGAAAGAAGCAGCTGAGGTGAGGAGATACAGGCCTCCTTGAATCAATCAAGATAAACGCCATACTGACTATAAGCACATCACTACCTGTTACTTATTTCGTAGATGGGGAAGGGGTCGTTCAAGTACGCCTGGGTGCTGGACAAGCTGAAGGCAGAGAGGGAGCGTGGCATCACCATCGACATCTCGCTGTGGAAGTTTGAAACCAGCAAGTACTACGTGACCATCATTGATGCCCCAGGTCATAGGGACTTCATCAAGAACATGATCACAGGGACCTCCCAGGTCTGTAACACGAAGACGCTCAGCCAGTCTGTGTGCATCACATGCTGTGTACCATAGTTGGAGGTTCCTTTGAACAAGTAGCCACAAAAATCATAATTAAGAGCATCCAACAGGCAGCACTTAGCTCATTCACCAGGTTCCTGTTGAACAGTATTCATATTGTTGCATTTCAAGTTGATTACAGCTAAATACACCTCCTCAGAACTGATATCAAAGAATGTTTTATCCTAACCTCTGTGTAGGACTTGACTCATCTTGCCTTATTCTACTACGATTATACAATAACCTTCAAATCCTAAATTAGTAAGTGCAACAGTCAAAGCTGCACCGACAGTACTACTGACGTTTTATCCTCTGCGTCCTCAGGCAGACTGTGCTGTGCTGATTGTGGCGGCCGGTGTGGGAGAGTTCGAGGCAGGCATTTCCAAGAACGGACAGACCCGTGAGCACGCCCTCCTGGCCTACACTCTGGGAGTAAAGCAGCTCATTGTGGGCATCAACAAGATGGACTCCACTGAGCCCAACTACAGCCAGAAGCGTTATGAGGAAATTGTGAAGGAAGTGAGCACCTACATCAAGAAGATCGGCTACAATCCCGACACCGTTGCCTTTGTGCCCATTTCAGGCTGGAATGGAGACAACATGCTTGAGCCCAGCCCCAATGTGAGTACAAGGCATAGAATAGTGATGCAAATGCTGCTAGATTTAAATAGACGTATGCAGCCTTGAATTTGAATACTAATTTGTTTGGCTGGTGCCAGGGATGGGAAACCTGTTGCTGTCGGTCGAACTCAGATAATCAGATCACTAAAGAGGAGCCATATAATCAGAAAACTGACTCGGTATGTCAGTTACACAGAAATATCTAGCTTAGGTTTGCTAGCATTAGTCACAAGAAGCTACTGGTCATTATTCGGCTGAAGCAGCAGAACCCCTGGGTGTTATTTTTGGCTTATGTGTTTAACCTCTGACTCAAGTGTATATATAGTTATGTCCTTTTTTATTTCACACACAGTCTAGCATGGTCAGCTATGATCATTAGCTTGAAATTTCATGTATGATGGTACATTTTCTTCTTGTCTCTAGATGACATGGTTTAAGGGGTGGAAGATCAACAGGAAAGACGGCAATGCATCAGGGACCACACTACTAGAGGCTCTGGATGCCATCCAGCCCCCCACCCGTCCAACAGACAAACCTCTACGTCTTCCCCTGCAGGATGTCTACAAGATAGGAGGCAAGTAGCGCACTGATAGTATTACTGTGTGAAAGACTCTGTAGGTCTGTAGGTTAATGTTCACTTCATTGACATTCTCTATGCTGAACTTCCTCTCAGGTATTGGAACAGTGCCTGTAGGCCGCGTGGAGACAGGCATACTGAAGCCTGGCATGGTGGTGACCTTTGCCCCCGTCAATGTGACGACTGAGGTGAAGTCTGTGGAGATGCACCATGAGGCGCTGACTGAGGCCCTCCCTGGCGACAACGTGGGCTTCAATGTCAAGAATGTGTCTGTCAAGGACATTCGTCGTGGCAACGTTGCAGGAGATAGCAAGAACGATCCACCGCAGGAAGCTGCCAACTTCACTGCTCAGGTAGACATTGCAAAAGATCTATTTCTAGAAATGAAACAAGAGCATGATTAAATCCGCTCTTTCGTAACTGAGAACTATTTATAGTCTTGAGGAATATGTGTTATAAAATCTATTTTGAGTTTGAATCATCACACTGCAAGTTTGTTAAAATTTATGCCACACAACACACTCAGTAACGATCGCTGCACAAAAAGCCAACGCCAGAGTCTTTGCAGTGAACTTATTTGACCTGAAGGCAATAATCATTCATGTTGTCTCTTTGCTTTGTAGGTGATCATCCTGAATCATCCAGGCCAGATCAGTGCTGGTTATGCCCCTGTCCTTGACTGTCACACTGCTCACATCGCCTGCAAGTTTGCGGAGCTCAAGGAGAAGATCGATCGCCGCTCTGGCAAGAAGCTGGAGGACAACCCCAAATCCCTCAAGTCTGGAGACGCTGCCATTGTGGATATGATTCCTGGCAAGCCAATGTGCGTGGAGAGCTTCTCTGAGTACCCTCCACTTGGTAAGTTCAACTGTAGATCTTTTTGATTTTCCCAACACGTTTTCCACCCATCAAAGGCTTTGTGACTCTACCTCTACTCCTCTTCACCTTGCAGGTCGTTTTGCGGTGCGCGACATGCGTCAGACTGTGGCTGTTGGCGTGATTAAGGGTGTGGAGAAGAAGGTCTCCACCACCGGTAAAGTTACCAAGTCCGCCCAGAAGGCCCAGAGGAACAAATGAATGTTGTGCTACTCTGCCGACCCCAAGGTCTCCCAGGGCAGGACATCGGTCATCCAACTCCATCCTACAATTGGCTGCTTCAACGTAATAATCAAAGACTGGTTAATCATCACAATGCATCGCAAAAGCATTCGAAGGAAAGAAAAACATTTAGATTTTAAATCCTTGAGGCGGCACTCCTGACTCCATTTCAGTGGTTAGATTACCATTACGTACAGTGTAATATCAAACAGATAGTTTTAAATGTGCACTGTTGATTTGGTTCATGGCAATACTTTTCTGTGATATTGATATTAAGACATTGAACAATTAGAGGTACTAAAATGTATCACCGCTCTAGCTCTCTGGAGTGCAGACACTGGTCTCTTTACATGGTACATGTTGTCTTGCTTTTAGTGTTTGTTTGCAACTACATGGTGCTCTGTAGGAGCCTATGGCAAGATGTTAAAACTATGTTCTTCCGAGTAGTAGATTAGTTAAACTTAGTGATTTGTTGTGTTTGAGCTTTAAAAAGCACTTGAAACAAAAGGTCCAAATTTGTCCTTCCTGAGGGGACTCTGAGTAGACCACCTGATGATTCTTGAAGCACTTTGATTGGCATTTTGCTAACTTTGCACTTGCACTGGAAAAGCTTAAATTGGCATAAGCTTCTGCACCTTACTGTAAGACGGCATGAGCCTCTTTGCAACATTAAACATGTTTCAACCAAAATGATGAGCTGTGGTCTTTTGTAATTTCTTTCTGAGTGTACCACAAAGAAGTGATCACAGATGCCTTGAACTTTCCCATTCCATAAGACAGTTCTGACAAAAGTCATAGCATTTGTAGAATACACACTTGTGTCCACAAGATGGAGCCGCTGATAAAGGATTCTGACTTCCAAACAAACTGAGGCGTGTTAAGGGGCGTGTTCTCCCACACTTGCCGGAAACTCTCTGAGTGTAACCGTGACAGAGCAGTTTCATTCCTCTCATAGCACCAACATGACTGGTAGAGGGAGACCACGCAAGGCAGCGAGTCCTGACACTACATGTGCCAAGTGTAAAACTAAACCAGAGGAAATGAAACAAGAATCTCTGCCCAGATGTCCAGGGAAGCTGAATGGCACCACAGCGGAACAGAAACCAAAGGCACAGAAAAAGACAACCCACACTGAGGAGAAGCCGACTCTTCAAAGGACTCAAATAAACAAGACCAAAAATCATTTAACAGAGGAGCAGCAAAGGACAGCTACAGAAACCACAAAGGCTCCCGCACAAGGCGTTAAAGCCAAAACCTGTGCTGGCAGGGCCAAAACAACAGAACAATCTGCAGAGAGGATAACGAAAACGAAGCCGACACCAAAAGACACCACAAAGGATTCTCCAAAGACCACAAAAGCAAAAAAATGTGGCGTGAAGGCCAAATCACCAGAACAACTCTCAGAGGAGTTGGAGGTGAAGCCAGAGGCACCAAAGGCTGTGAAGGCAAAAACCTGTGCTGGCAAAGCCAAATCACTAGAAAAAATCTCAGAGGAGACAACAAAGATGCAGCCCGGCACACCTGAGGACAGCAAGAAGGCAGGCAGGTGTAAAGACAAAGCTTCAGTGGACTCCATCCTCTACACAACTCTGGAAGATTTAAAGATTAAAAGGAACGACAGATCAGGTGCGGCAGAAGTCATCAACAGAATAACAAATGCTATAGTTGTGCATTTGAAAGAGAAAACTCAATGTTTCAAAGAGGTTGAAGCACCACTACGTACTGGAAGTTACTATGAAAATCTGAAGGTAAGTCACTTCAGTCCGAGTTCCCCCAAACACACACTGAGTTCCATCATCTGTTGTTGAAAGGGCTAGATCTATATATGATGTGCAGGAGAAATGTATTCACATTTGGTACAGTCAGTATGTAATCATATACTTTGTGGTGTATTACACTGATGTTTTTGTGCACACAGATTTCTAATCCAGATGAATTTGATGTCATGCTGCCCATTCCTGTTGACCGGGTGAACGTTCATCCATTCGGAGAGGATGGAGCCTTTTACAGTGTGGAATTAAAACGTGGCAACAGCCCTCTGAAAAAGTTTGGGGAAACTGGCGCTTTATCCGCCGGTGAAATGCTCAAGGAGTTCAGAGACGAAGTGAAGAAATGTGTCAAGCAATATGAAAGTGAGCAGCAAAAGTAGCACTTTTGGGTTTTAATTGTTGGGTTGGGAATACAAAACTCTGATACTGTAAGATACAGACAACATTTGGATTGTGTTTCCTGTTAATTCTTTCAGAATGGGAGGTGACAAAAAAGAAGAAAGGCTGCCCTGCAGTGACCCTGATCACAACAGTACAATCAATCACCATTTCACTGGATGTTGTGCTCAGTATCATGGTCAAATCAAGCTGGCCACCATTCACCAAAGAAGGCATCAAAATAGACAGCTGGCTGGGGACTAAAGTGAAGCAGGAATACAAGCGAATGCCGTATTATCTTGTCCCAAAATACGAAGGCAGAGGCACAGCGGAAATCGACGGGGTCCTTGCCAAGGGTAAGTCGAACTCTGTCTAACTCTTCATGTTATGTACATGCTGTTTTGGGATTTTCACATTAACTGTTTAATGCATAAAGACTAGAAAAAAAGGGAAGCTTCAAGTTTCTCTACCCATTGAGGATTTTGTTCTCTACTGACTTGCAGATATTTGGCGGGTTTCATTCTCTCATGTTGAGAAGGCCATACTGAAGAATCACGGATCGGAGAAGACATGCTGTGAGAAAGGTGGAGCACGCTGCTGCAGGTTAAGATTTTGAAACATATTCCTTAAGTTAAAATATAACATTACACATTTCTTTTATTCAAGTCACACCATGTCCATCCCACAGAAAAAAGAGGTTAAAGTATTAAGAATCGATATGTCTGTACCTTTCTCTTCACATACAGGAAGGACTGTCTGAAGCTCCTAAAGCACCTTCTCAGTCTCCTGAAGGAAGAGGACTCTTCATTTGACAAGTTCTGTTCCTACCACGCCAAGACCACTCTCCTACATGCCTGCTGCTCTCGAACTAAAGACATAGACTGGAGTGCCTCAAGTCTGAGCCACTGTTTTCAGCTGCTCCTGAAAGACTTTGTAGCCCATCTGGAAAAAGGTGCACTCTACAACTTCTTCATCCCAACTCAGAACCTGCTCTCTGGTCTAGACCAGAAGAAGCGCAATTGTCTGGCCCGTCGTATCACACAGGAATGTGACATGGGCTTTCCTATTTTCAAGTGACAACTTCACAACAAACATAAAGTGTTTGGCTCTTGACGACTCTGCCTCCATAGAGTCTGAAACATCATTTAAGTAAAAACTGTGCAACAAAACTCAGGGTAATCTTTCAAGACAGAAAGCATTATCAAAAGCCAAAAACACAATTTTTTGTTGTTTTTTTTTACAATTTCATTCTTGTGTTTACCGCATTTATTTTCATCTGAACCTGTTCTTTAATAAATTTCTTACTTTTTCATGTTTTAGCCTCTTATTTATAGTTTGTTAAATACATTGTAACATCATCAACTGCTGGTATGGTAACTGCTACCATTTTGTGAAATTTGTGATAAAAAACGTCACAGCAGAGAATGGCATCAAGATTGTGAGAAAAACATCATAGTATAGCATGTTGTCAAAAATCATAAATAACGTCATAGTATGTCATCAAAAATGTGATAAAAACGTCATAGTATAGTATGTCATCAAAAAACCATGAAAAAACATCATAGTATAGTATGCCGTCAAAAATGTGATAAAAACGTCATAGTATAGTATGTTGTCAAAAATCATGAAAACCATCATAGTATAGCACGTTGTCAAAAATGTGATAAAAACATAGTATAGTATGTCGTCAAAAATGTGATTTAAACGTCATAGTATAGTATGTCATCAAAAATGTGTTTTAAATTTCAAAGTATAGTATGTCGTCAAAAATGTGATAAAAAAAACGTCATAGTATAGTATGTCGTCAAAAATGTGATAAAAAAATGTCATAGTATAGTATGTCGTCCAAAATCCATGAAAAAACATCATAGTATAGCAAGTCGTCAAAAATGTGATAAAAACATAGTATAGTATGTCGTAAAAAATCATGAAAACATCACAGTATAGTATGTCGTCAAAAATGTGATTTAAACTCCACAGTATAGTATGTCGTCAAAAATATATTTTAAATTTCATACTATAGTATGTCGTCGAAAATGTGATAAAAATGTCATAGTATAGCATGTCGTCCAAAATGTGATAAAAATGTCATAGTATAGTATGTCGTCAAAAATCATGAAAACCATCATAGTATAGCACATCGTCAAAAATGTGATAGCAACATAGTATAGTATGTCGTCAAAAATCATGAAAACATCATAGTATAGTATGTCGTCAAAAATGTGATTTAAACTCCATAGTATAATATGTCGTCAAAAATGTATTTTAAATTTCATAGTATAGTATGTCGTCCAAAATGTGATAAAAATGTCATAGTATAGTATGTCGTCAAAAATCATGAAAACCATAATAGTATAGCACGTTGTCAAAAATGTGATAAAAACATAGTATAGTATGTCGTCAAAAATCATGAAAACCATCATAGTATAGTATGTCGTCAAAAATGTGATAAAATCGTCATAGCATAGTATGTCGTCAAAAATCATGAAAACATCATAGTATAGTATGTCGTCAAAAATGTGATTTAAACTCTATAGTATGTCGTCAAAAATGTATTTTAAATTTCATAGTATAGTATGTCGTCGAAAATGTGATAAAAATGTCATAGTATGTCGTCAAAAATCATGAAAACCATAATAGTATAGCACGTTGTCAAAAATGTGATAAAAACATAGTATAGTATGTCGTCAAAAATCATGAAAACCATCATAGTATAGTATGTCGTCAAAAATGTGATTTAAACGTCATAGCATAGTATGTCGTCAAAAATGTGTTTTAAATTTAATAGTATAGTGTGTCGTCAAAAATGCGTTTTAAATTTCATAGTATAGTATGTCGTCAAAAATGTGATAAAAACGTCATGTCGTGCAAAAACCATGAAAAAACATCATAGTATAGCACGTTGTCAAAAATGTGATAAAAACATAGTATAGTATGTCGTCAAAAATGTGATTAAAAAGGTCATAGTGTAGTATGTCGTCCAAAAACCATGAGAAAACAGCATAGTATAGCATGTTGTCAAAAATGTGATTTAAACGTCATCGTATAGTATGTCGTCAAAAATGTGATGAAAACGTGATAGTATAGTATGTTGTCCAAAATGTGATGAAAACATCGTAGTATAGTATGTCGTCAAAACTGTGTTTTAAATTTCATAGTATAGTATGTTGTCCAAAATGTGATAAAAATGTCGTAGTATAGTATGTCGTCAAAACTGTGTTTTAAACTTCATAATATAGTATGTTGTCCAAAATGTGATAAAAATGTCGTAGTATAGTATGTCATCAAAAATGTGTTTTAAACTTCATAATAGAGTATGTCGTCAAAAATGTGATAAAAATGTCGTCGTATAGTATGTCATCAAAAATGTGTTTTAAATTTCATCGTATAGTATGTCGTCCAAAATGTGATAAAAACATCGTAGTATAGTATGTCGTCCAAAATGTGATAAAACTGTCGTCGTATAGTATGTCATCAAAAATGTGTTTTAAATTTCATCGTATAGTATGTCGTCCAAAATGTGATAAAAACATCATAGTATAGTATGTCATCAAAAATGTGTTTTAAATTTCATAGTATAGTATGTCGTCCAAAATGTGATAAAAATGTCGTCGTATAGTATGTCATCAAAAATGTGTTTTAAACTTCATAATATAGTATGTCGTCCAAAATGTGATAAAAACATCATAGTATAGTATGTCATCAAAAATGTGTTTTAAATTTCATCGTATAGTAAGTCGTCCAAAATGTGATAAAAACATCGTAGTATAGTATGTCATCCAAAATGTGATAAAAACATCATAGTATAGTGTCGTCCACAATGTGATAAAATCATCATAGCATAGTATCTTGTCCAAAATGTGATTAAAACGTTGTAGTATAGTATGTCATCAAAAATGTGTTTTAAACTTCATAGTATAGTATGTCGTCCAAAATGTGATAAAAACGTCATAGTATAGTGTCGTCCACAATGTGATAAAATCGTCATAGCATAGTATCTTGTCCAAAATGTGATTAAAACGTTGTAGTATAGTATGTCATCAAAAATGTGTTTTAAACTTCATAGTATAGTATGTCGTCCAAAATGTGATAAAAACATCATAGTATAGTGTCGTCCACAATGTGATAAAATCGTCATAGCATAGTATCTTGTCCAAAATGTGATTAAAACGTTGTAGTATAGTATGTCATCAAAAATGTGTTTTAAACTTCATAGTATAGTATGTCGTCCAAAATGTGATAAAAACGTTGTAGTATAGCATGTCGTCCAAAATGTGATAAAAATGTCATAGTATAGTATGTCGTCAAAAATCATGAAAACCATCATAGTATAGCACATCGTCAAAAATGTGATAGAAACATAGTATAGTATGTCGTCAAAAATCATGAAAACATCATAGTATAGTATGTCGTCAAAAATGTGATTTAAACTCCATAGTATAGTATGTCGTCAAAAATGTATTTTAAATTTCATAGTATAGTATGTCGTCGAAAATGTGATAAAAATGTCATAGTATAGTATGTTGTCAAAAATCATGAAAACCATAATAGTATAGCACGTTGTCAAAAATGTGATAAAAACATAGTATAGTATGTCGTCAAAAATCATGAAAACCATCATAGTATAGTATGTCGTCAAAACTGTGTTTTAAATTTCAAAGTATAGTATGTGGTCAAAATGTGTTTTAAATTTTAGTATGGTATGTCATCAAAATGTGATAAAAAATAGTATAGTATGTCGTCAAAAATGTGATAAAAACGTCATGTCGTGCAAAAACCATGAAAAAACATCATAGTATAGCACGTTGTCAAAAATGTGATAAAAACATAGTATAGTATGTCGTCAAAAATGTGATAAAAAGGTCATAGTGTAGTATGTCGGCCAAAAACCATGAAAAAACGTCATAGTATAGTATGTCGGCCAAAAACCATGAAAAAACGTCACGTGTATGTCGTCAAAAATGTGATAAAAATCTCATAGTATAGTATGTCGTCCAAAAACATGAGAAAACATCATAGTATAGCACGTCGTCAAAAATGTGATTTAAACGTCATCGTATAGTATGTCGTCAAAAATGTGATGAAAACGTGACAGTATAGTATGTTGTCCAAAATGTGATGAAAACGTCGTAGTATAGTATGTCGTCAAAACTGTGTTTTAAACTTCATAGTATAGTATGTTGTCCAAAATGTGATGAAAACATCGTAGTATAGTATGTCATCAAAAATGTGTTTTAAACTTCATAATATAGTATGTTGTCCAAAATGTGATAAAAATGTCGTCGTATAGTATGTCATCAAAAATGTGTTTTAAACTTCATAGTATAGTATGTCGTCCAAAATGTGATAAAAACGTTGTAGTATAGTATGTCGTCCAAAATGTGATTAAAAACGTCATAGTATAATATGTCCTCCAAAATGTGATAAAAATGTCATAGTGTAGTATGTCATCAAAAATGTGATAAAGACGTCATAGTATAGTATGTCGTCAAAAATGTGTTTTAAACTTCATAGTATAGTATGTCGTCCAAAATGTGATTAAAAACGTCATAGTATAATATGTCCTCCAAAATGTGATAAAAATGTCATAGTATAGTATGTCATCAAAAATGTGATAAAGACGTCATAGTATAGTATGTGGTTCAAAAATAATGAAAACAGGGTATTTGCAGGAATCCTGAGGTTAATTTCAATACCTTTTTAAGACTTTTTAAGACCTTCCAAAAAAACCTTAAGACCTCATCGCCACTTCAAGCTGTCGATTTAACTTACTAAACAGTTGTAATTTGCAATCAAATCTATGGAGCACAAACATATAACAGAACTCAGATAAGATGAGAAGGATCTTTTATTGTCTTTTGCTCCTCTGTTTGGTGCCTGGACATGCGGCGTCGTGTGATGTCGCACAGGTATGCGCACGGCCCCGAGTGGCAGTCCAAGTGTGCCTATCTACATACTGTTGTTTGTAATAGTCGCAAGAGGGAAAATAAATTATACATTCATAGATACTATTTGTCAAAGCTTGAATGCCAAGAAAATTTTATACTTCATAAAATCGCGATTAAGACTTTTTAATACTTTTTAAGGGCCCTAATTTTCTGACATTTGATTTATCAACTTTTAATACTTTTTAAGACCCCGCGGACACCCTGGAAAAATGTCATAGTATAGAATGTCATCCAAAATGTGATGAAAACGTCGTAGTATAGTACCTCATCAAAAATTTCACAAAAATGTGAGTACAGTATGTTGTCAAAAATGTGATTTAAATTTCATAGTATAGTATGTCATCCAAAATGTGATGAAAACGTCATAGTATAGTATGTCGTCCAAAATGTGATAAAAATGTCATAGTATAGTATGTCATCCAAAATGTGATGAAAACGTCATAGTATAGTATGTCGTCAAAAATGTGTTTTAAATTTCATAGTATAGTATGTCATCCAAAATGTGATGAAAACGTCATAGTATAGTATGTCATCCAAAATGTGATAAAAATGTCATAGTATAGTATGTCGTCAAAAATGTGATAAAGACGTCATAGTATAGTATGTCGTCAAAAATGTGTTTTAAATTTCATAGTATAGTATGTCATCCAAAATGTGATAAAAACGTCATAGTATAGTATGTCATCCAAAATGTGATAAAAATGTCATAGTATAGTATGTCGTCCAAAATGTGATAAAAATGTTTTAGTATAGTATGCCGTCAAAAATGTGATAAAGACGTCATAGTATAGTATGTTGTCAAAAATGTGTTTTAAATTTCATAGTATAGTATGTCATCCAAAATGTGATAAAAACGTCATAGTATAGTATGTCATCCAAAATGTGATAAAAATGTCATAGTATGTCGTCAAAAATGTGTTTTAAATTTCATAGTATAGTATGTCATCCAAAATGTGATGAAAACGTCATAGTATAGTATGTCATCCAAAATGTGATGAAAACGTCATAGTATAGTATGTCGTCCAAAATGTGATAAAAACGTCATAGTATAGTATGTCGTCAAAAATGTGATAAAGACGTCATAGTATAGTATGTCATCCAAAATGTGATGAAAACGTCATAGTATAGTATGTCGTCCAAAATGTGATAAAAATGTCATAGTATAGTATGTGGTGCAAAAATAATGAAAACAGGGTATTTGCAGGAATCCTGAGGTTAATTTCAATACCTTTTTAAGACTTTTTAAGACCTTCCAAAAAAACCTTAAGACCTCATTGCCACTTCAAGCTGTCGATTTAACTTACTAAACAGTTGTAATTTGCAATCAAATCTATGGAGCACAAACATACAACAGAACTCAGATAAGATGAGAAGGATCTTTTATTGTCTTTTGCTCCTCTGTTTGGTGCCTGGACATGCGGCGTCGTGTGATGTCGCACAGGTATGCGCACGGCCCCGAGTGGCAGTCCAAGTGTGCCTATCTACATACTGTTGTTTGTAATAGTCGCAAGAGGGAAAATAAATTATACATTCATGGATACTATTTGTCAAAGCTTGAATGCCAAGAAAATTTTATACTTCATAAAATCGCGATTAAGACTTTTTAATACTTTTTAAGGGCCCTAATTTTCTGACATTTGATTTATCAACTTTTAATACTTTTTAAGACCCCGCGGACACCCTGGAAAAATGTCATAGTATAGAATGTCGTCAAAAATGTGATTAAAACGTCATAGTATAGTACGTCGCCAAAAATGTGACGAAAACTTCATAGTATAGAATGTCATCAAATGTGTGATAAAAACGCCATAGTACCATAAAAACATCCTAAAAAAGTGCCACAGAATAGTATAAAAAAAAAATCCTAAAAAATATTATAGTAGTGTAGGCCATGAAAATATCCTAAAAATGTCATTGTATAGTAGGCAATGAAAACATCAAAATTTCATAGTAAAGTATGCCATAAAAATATCATTAAAAAGTGTCATACCAATGTATGCAATGAAAATATCATAGAAAAATGTCAGTATAGTGTGCTATAAAAGTATAATAAAGTGTCATAGCATAGTATTCGATAAAAATATCATAGTAAAAGTGTAGTATAGTATTATATGCGATGAAAAGTGTATAGAATTAAAATATCGTAAAAAAGTGTCTTCGTATAGTATTCTTATATTATTAGTATATTACTATAATTTCTTATAGTATGCCATAAAAATTGTATAGTGACTTTTCACTTAAATCTGATCTTTCATCTGCTCTACATGCACCAATGGTAGAAAATACACATTCAAATATCTTGTGCGTTAAAACGCTTTGGAAAATGATCGATAACGCTGTGCTCTTAAGTATTTGTGATGAATAGAATAAAACATTTAAAACCCTGGTATGTGCCTTGTAGTTGGTTAGACTGTTGTTCAATGATTGTGACTGTGTTCTGATAGCAAGATTTTCCTAACATTTCTTGTCATCGAGTACCCTGCATCCCAATTAGAAGTGCTGACAGATTCTTTCAACTACATCTACTAATAGTTTTACACTTCTGCATTCAGTTGAAAAAGCCAAACATACAAAGCTGGCATGGCCCACTTCAGCAGCAAAGAAAAATGTGGAATGAAAAATAAATTCATGTGAATCTACAGCTGTGTTCTGGTTTCGATTTCCTGCTTAGATCCCCCTCACACACACACACACACAACCACCTCTTCTAGTAAATCTTACATGGTCAGCTGAGCAAAGTTACTTCCTGTCCATGGACTGCACGAGAGCTTTTGGACGTGATGCGGGGTATCACTTCTGGTAATAAAAATAATCTTATTATATTAGCTTCAGCATCTTCCAGATAAATGTTCCCCCATTTTAGTGGACGCACAGAAATAGTGCAAAGACATCACTGCATCATATGGAGAATATTTCAAGTTACCAAGCCAATAAATACTCTGGCTGCAACGTCTCTTTAAAAGGAGAATTTATTTTTCAGATTTAGATCTGCCAAATCAAGAAATTATATAAACTTAATATTCAGAGTAATAGTACATACTGCTGTGGTTAGTGAGTTACAGACAGAAGAAAACTGTCAAAATTGTGCATTTTAAACATTTTTTAAAAACAGGAGCACAACATAATGAGGTGTAACTGCCTCATTTTATAATGGATGATGATCCAGCAAAACACAAACAAACTTTTAAATGAAAGAAAATAAATCAAATAAAAAAAATAAAAATAAAAAAAAAAATATATATATATACACACATTCAAAAGAAATTACAACACAAGCGGTTTCGGATCCTGCTTCATCCTGCTGAGAGAAGTGTAAGAAAATTAACATTAGTCCTACATTATAATATAATACAGGACTAATACAGTGGTGGAAAAAAGTTTTCAGACACCCCGTGCATTTGTGAAATATTGCATTAAGAATCACTCTTAGGTCTTCAAGTGCAATTTCTTTTAGTACAGTCACAGCCAAAATACTAAATAAATCCTAAAAAAGCCATTAAAAACTTAAAATTGATTGGTTCCTTAAAATTACATAAGAAATTTTGAGTATTGGGTCATTTTGGTACCAGTGATGAAGGTCGTTCTTTTTATTAAAAGACACAATTTTTGTTGCCAAGCTTTGTGTCTACATAAAGCCAGCACATTTGAAAGTTCTTCAGACACAAAAATGGCTAAAACAAGGAACCTAACGCAGGAAACACACCTGAAGATAAAGATTCTCAGCCAGGAAGGGTACAGCTGCCGCCAGATAGCCAGGAAGTGCAGATGCAGTCCTTCAGCAGTTGGATACACTCTGCAGAAATACAGACTGTTGGAGCCAAATGCTTGATTTATGTTTTGAGGAATATTTTATTTTTTTCTAGTTTGCTATTATTATTTGTCTGATTGGTTATGAGATATGAACATGAAATATTCTGGTTTGAATTATGAGTTGAATTGATAACAATTATGAAATTGTGAATTGTTGCTAATTTTGATTATTTGTTGCTATGCATAATTGATGCCATTTCTCACCTCTGCCTCCTCTTTGTAGACAGGTGACTGCAGCACCTGGGATATATTAGTGTTGGCTATTGGGGCCGGGTGAGCTCTCGGTTTCAGGCATGCAGCCATACAGTTTTAGACCGCTGCTAAGTGTTGTTTTTTGTTTTGTTTGAATGGATGGTAAAGAAAGAAATGAACCGACATGATCTGTCTGTCACTCCATGATGCGGTAAGAAACCCCTAAGTTTTTTGGGAATAAACGTTTTGAACCAGAGGAGAGAAGTGTTTTGCATTTCATGGTCACTTTAAAACATTTGACACTGCTGGAGCGCGTCGGACTTGGATGCATGTAAGCCGAAGAGCCAAGAGCATCTTTCTAAGAAAAGATCGCGCTTATACAGACGAACTAACAGCTTGGAAGACAAACCAAGATCAGGGCGTCCAAGGGTTTCTTCAGCAAGAAATGACCGCATCCTGATCCGCATGTGCAGGCAAAACCGCCGAATGACTTCACAGGAGCTTCAGCAGCAGTGGTCAAACCAAACTGGTGTCCAGTGTTCCACCCGCACTGTACGTTGCCGACTTTTAGATCATGGCTTAAGGTCCTACAAGGCTATCAAGAAGCCCCTGATCAATGAGAGACAGAGGTTAGCCCGGCGTCGTTGGGCCCAGGCACACAAGAACTGGACAGCCAGGAACTGGAAGAAGATTTTGTGGTCAGATGAGTCCAGTTTCCAGCTTTATCTTCCTCCTACTAATGTGAGGGTACGCAGAAGGCCAGGCGAAGCATTATCTCCAGCATGTACAGTACCTACTGTCAGGCATGGTGGAGGCAGTATCATGGTTTGGGGATGCCTGAGTGCTGCTGGTGTTGGTCATCTCACTGTCTGTGATGGCACATTGAACTCTACCAAGTATTGTACCATTCTCGAAACCCACATGCTCCCTTCTGTGCGTGCACTGTTCTGTCGAGGTAAAAACTGGATGTTTCAACAAGAACTTGGCTGCAGGAGCACAGTATCCAGGTCTTAGAGTGGCCAGCTCAATCCCCGGACATGAGCCCCATTGAAAATCTGTGGTGGATTATCAAAAGGTCTGTTTCAAAGCATAAACCAAAGAATTTAGAAGAATGAAAAGCAGTAATTCAAGAAGAATGGGACAAGATTACCCCTCGACAGTGTGAAAGACTCGTGGGGAACATGCCAGCCAGGATTAGAGCTCTACTACGTGCCAATGGCAGGACTACTAAATATTAATTTGATGATGTGATGGTTTATTTATTTTTTGTTCAGTTTTGAACACATTCTCTGTTATTTGTTGACTTTGATACTGACAATGTTGAGAACTGACATATTGAAACTGTCAAGAATTTAGTTTTGTTAGTTTTTCTTGTAAACAATAAACAAAACAATATAATTTGTATTTGTTTGTATCTGTCTAATGCAGCCACACCTTTTGAAACACAAAAAAGATTTTTCCACAAATATTTCATGATAATATTTGAGATTGTGTAAAATTTTAAGGGTGTCCGAAAACTTTTTTCCACCACTGTACTTCCACCTGAGTAGTTTTGTAAACCTGTGTGAGAAACCTTGTAGCATACGTGGACTTACATGAACAATCATGCATTAGAATCCCCAATTTTCGCTTCGATCCCTGCCTCCTCTTCCTCCACCATCTCTCCAGCCCCCTCCTCCTCCTCCTCTTCTTCTTCGTCCTTCTCCTCCCTCTCGTTCCCTTGGATTGCACAGCTCCTTCTCCCTCTTGTGCTTCTCGTATCGCTCTGCCATCAGCACCAGCTCCTCAGGAACCTCCTGCAACAGGATTCACAAAAACATTTAATATGCACTGCTAGATTTTTTTTATTAAATCTACTTTAAATTCGACAGATTAATTAAGATCAATTAAGAACATAACACATGCTTCCCACTCGATAGCACTGTTCATTCCAGCTTTTTGGTTGCAAAAATGTTTTGAGAACTGATTTGTGACTTTGTGCCAGAGTATATGTAAAAATATCTTTTTAAATAAAAAACTAAAATGCGTTTTGGTCTATCTATATTTTGTATATTTCATTGGATGAATCTTAAGTTAAAGGACATGCATTTGTATACTGTATACACTCATCGGCCACTTTATTAGGTACACCTTTTCCACTGCTTGTTAACACAAATAGCTAATCAGCCAATCACGTGACAGCAACTCAATGTATTTAGGCATGTAGACATGGTCAAGACAACCTGCTGAAGTTCAAACCGAGCATCAGAATGAGGAAGAAAGGTGATTTAAGTGACTTTGAACGTGGCATGGTTGTTGGTGTCAGACAGGCTGGTCTGACACCAACAACCATCTTCTTCTGATGGCTACTTCCAGCAGGATAACGCACCATGTCACAAAGCTCAAATCATCTCAAACTGGTTTCTTGAACATGACAGTGAGTTCAGTGTACTCCAATGGCCTCCACAGTCAAGTTTTGTTTTTAGTCAGGACTTTTAAGTGTATCAGCCTATGGATGTTTTATGTTCTGATAGTTGAGGGAGTCTTGAATGGATGGGCTTTTGTGTGTCATCACTGACACAGCTGTGTATTATTACACAGTTACGGGCTGTATTTAAGCACTGGGAACTTCCCAAGTCTCTTAAATTGCATCCACGTTTCCCTCACTTGAATTTTGGCCCCTCTCACTGGATATGCAAGGAGAGGAAACGAGGAAATATGTGTTTAGAGAACTCAGTCGTTTTGCTCTCTAAAGCGACATCTGTTTCTGATGACGGCAGCAAATGATCACAGCTGGATCAGCTGCCAGTTGGCTTTAACAGCTACACAGACTTTTGATGGAGTTTGTGTCTGCACATGCATACTAATAAAGGCAGTTATAACCACCAGAGCGGCCGCGTTTCGTTTCTGTCTAACAAACACCTGCACATGAGGAACAACCTACTTCTTGTATTTATATTTTTTACGGTGTCCTGTCCAAGACACAGAATGCATTCATATCATTTACTTATTATTTGAATTTATTGATATTCTGATTGTGAATTCATTATTTATTAACCCAGAATATGGCTGTGGTGTCTACTGAACACTTTAAAGTACTTATTAGGCTAAATGTTCTGGAAAAATGATGAACTTATGTCACTCACATCCAACATGACGCTCAGGAATGATCAGCCTCACGTGTGACTAAACGAAAATTAAAAATGTGAAAGTGTCTCTTACTGAGAGACCCTCCTACTCTCTTTGACTTTAATTGTATCTAGGGCTGCCACTACCGATTATTTTCATTGTCGACTAATCTGTCGATTATTTCTTCGATTAGTCGACTAATCATCATCATCGAAAAATGTGTTAAAATGTTGAAAAATGTCAGTCTGTCTCGCCCAAATCCCCAAATTACATCATCTAATGCCTTGTTTCATACTCACGCCAAAGGGTTTTAGTTCACTGTCACGGGAGAGTGTGTAAAGCTGCCAATATCTGAACGTCTGAAGCTGCAGTAAGAGTATTTTGGGGTACTTTTATAGTACTTTTCTATAAAAAATGACTCAAACGGATTAGTCAACTACTAAAATAGTCACCGATTATTTTAATAGTCGATTAGTCATCGATTAGTCGACTGATCGTGGCAGCCCTAATTGTATCCATAATAAAAAGTTCATGGGGTAAATAATAGATCTCGTTTCTAATAAACAAATGAAAATTTCTGTGGTCAAAATAATGTGTGTGTACTAACCTGTCCTGCTCGTTCCAGTATTGGAATCAGCTCAGGGGCCATCCTCCAGTTTTCTCTTGTTACCAAGGTAACAGAAGCACCTGAGCGTCTGACACATGAAAGCATCAACATCACAAACTAACCCAACAACAGACAGACACCTGTAGTGACTTTCAATCATGTGACACAAGGAGAATGTCCGTAGACAGACACTCACTTACCCTGCTCGGCCAGTTCGGCCCACGCGGTGGACATACTCCTCTATGTTACGTGGGAAGTCATAATTGAAGACATGTGTAATGTCAGCGACATCTAACCCTCGAGACGCCAAGTCTGTTGCGACCAGGATACGAACTCGGCCTGGAAAAAGATTACAGTCTCTGGTGAGTTTGATCCTTTAACCTTTAGTTGTGGCAGCTCATTGTCTTCAAGATAAGATCACCAGCTCCAACAATAATGTAAGTTACAGTCACCTCTGCTTCCTGAGTGAGAGAAAGCCTTTTATTCAAAACCACATTTTCCTTCATGTTACGTACTCTCTTTAAAGTCCTTGAGGGCCTCTTCACGGTCACACTGCTCACGGTCACCATGGAGACTTTGCACAGCCAGACCCTGCAGACACATGTCACTGGACAGGTCATCAGCTCTGAGATGGAAAATGAAAAGATACACACATTGAACTATTAGTATAGGTGGTAAACGCTGCCAGTGTAAACACATGGTGGACTCAGGTATTTACTAGGGACTGTGGGTGGTGGCTAAAACATATAATTTACTCTCTTGATTCAAAGCCAGATGTTGTGACTGACTTCCCACTCACACAAGTTTCTTGCCGACAAAGATGAGGACTTTATCCTGGGGCAGCATGTTTCTGATGAAGTCAAACACGTAGGCCTTTTTCTCTTCTTCATGGACAATCAGCACTCTTTGCTGCACTGTGTTAACCGCCTGAGACCCAGGGAAAGACAGGAAGTGTAGAAACAGCACACAGCATCTCGAATTCACTGTCTAAAAGCCACGAAGCTTAGGAAATGTTAAAAACAAATGGCCAAGAATAAATAAAAATAAGTATTTGAGCCATTTTTGTGGGGGAGAAACAGTATTTATCAGTTTGCTCTCATTTAATTGGCTCACGGTCAGAGACAGTCCCTGCATTCCAAATCGCATACTTCTACTATATACTTTTAGTATGTACTGCAGCTGCCCTTAAAAAGTATGTAGTGTAGTATGCAGTATGCATACTATTGGGACACACTACGTCCGCCATCACATCGCTCCCTGAACTCCGACCCTCTTGCTCACTTCCGCTGCCGTCCATAGTGCCACATTTGAATATTTTGTGTTGTTGTACTTCTGAGATGCTGGAGAGCTCTGTTGCTGTTATGTCGTAATGTATGTTGTTGTTTCACGTAAACAGTTCCAAGCCTATTATTAGTGACCTGTCTATTGAACCAGTCACCAGTAGGCTTATTAACCCCCTTCACACATAGTTCTCTGTTGCTGGCAGATGTTTGATGCTAAATATATTTACAGCTATGCAGCTGCTGGCACTATATTCTGTCTGCACGTGAAGCAGCCTTACATTCACATTACTTTAACTTGTAGTGTAACATACTTGCACATTCTTACTACATTACTTAATATGTATTTGACTTTTACTATTTATATATTTATATATTTATTAGTCTATACTGCTCATACCTGGCTCATAGTGTATTCATATTTAGTCATATTCATTCATTATTTATACCACACTTACACCACTGCCTATACTGGTAGAATCTTCTATATTGTAGTCATAGCTGAACCCTAACATTGATTATACTATAATCACAATAAAGTTGAATGTTGTAACCATGTTCTTGAAAAACTGTATGATATGTGACAGTATATAATCAGATCATTGCAGTCCTAATATCTCGTGTCTTAGTATCTCAAATTAAATAAACCATGTATGAAAGGAAGTGTGGGCGTTGGTTGTACACACAGCTCAGTAAGTGTGACGTAACTTCCGCTGCGCAAAGGATTGTGGGTCAGAATGGCCAAAGAAGCACGCTGACATGCATACTGCGAAATATGGCTGGATGTAGTAGAACATCCTGGTACTTTTGGCATACTGCATCTGACATACTATGTATTGGGACACACTAATTTTTTTTCTGGCATACTAAATAGTATAGTAGTATGGGTATTGGAACGCAGGGAGTGTCTCCAGTATTCAGACACTTCATAGATGACTGAGTGTATCCACTTACTGCCAGGTCCAGGGTGCCCACATAAACCATCATGGGACTCTTTAGGTAGGACTTGGCCAATCGTCTCACACCTGTGGGCCAGGTGGCACTGAAACATGGAAGTTTGAGATGGAAAAAGGAAGTTTAAATTCTACACTTCACATTTCAAAGAAAATCTTCTGTATTTAACAGTCAACATCTATTGTTCATTTGTGAAGATGTGGATTAATTATGCAGTTTGATACATATATATACATTTTCTCTTTAAAAAAAGATTCATGTAGTTTTAAGCATGATGAAACACATTCCCTGAGGTCATTAATATATGAATTCTAACTAAAATAATATCACAGTATTTCAGGGAATTTTCGCAACAACCATATTCTTGACAATATGACAAAGCAGTATAAAATTATTTTTATTATTTATTTAAGAAATCAGAATTGCAACAAAATACGTGATACACTTTTACAGTTTGCCTTCAAATATTCAGTAAAAACTAAACAAAAATTAAATAATTTCTTTAGTTTGTGAACAACAGCAGTAACTCAGAGTGAGATTCGGATTCTGTTGCAATATTAATAGTTCAACTAAATAAAATCTACCACTAATTACACATTTAAACAGTTACCAAATACAAAAAATGTCCCCTGGGATCTATAAATATAAATCAACAGGTGATTTCCTTCCCGGTTTCCTTGTTTTTTTTTTTCCACCCGGACCTTTATGCTCTGCCATTTCTCCTCTAATCATCACGCTGTAACCTGTGACAGGCTGTTATGATACCACAACTATCACACATTCACATATATGGAGTTTCTTGTTGAGCCACAAGCAGCACGTAGGTTTACTTACCACAGGTTTATTACAAAATGACACCGACTCCTGTGTGTGCATGTCGAGAGAGGACAGTGCTGCTGCAGGGGGAGGTACCAAATGAGTTCCCTCTGAGCGGTAAGTCGCTAAAAGAGTCTTAGAAGTCCGGGGCTGTTTGTAAACCAGGCCTAACGACGCCACAGTGTATTCCACACTACTGAAGTTGCTCCTTTTTTTGAAACAATGGAGTCGGTAATAATTTCGTTTTCAGCCATGCTTCTTGATGCCGTGGCTAACAGTATGAAGTCAGTGTCAACAAGTCGAAATATCACGGTATGACGTTTTCATGATATCAAATATGATGATATGGCACACCTCTATTCTCTCCAAACTGTGGTGGAAACATTGAATTACACTGGGTGGTTTTCATGCTCAAAGTCTGGAATGTAAATGCTCTCTCTAGGACTGCATCTGCGGTTGTGTCCTGCTATCTCATTCATTTAATTCCCCCTCCATTCAAAAATGTGTTTTCTAAGTCCCCGCCTTTCATATTAACTTTTACTACAGTGGGGGATGTCTGTGTACTTCCCTAAAATCTGCTATTCAAATGAATGCTAGGCAAACTAGCTTAGATAAGTAACAAATCCATGAGACAGATTGAGGAGGGAACAGACTTTGACACAACAGCAGCAATGAAACCTGACAGTGAGAGTTGCATTAGTATCATGAAAGTTTTGATAGCAAACTTGGTAGAGTGTGCAGTTTTTGGATGTAAACCAGACACTGGAGCTTCCCTCCACTATTCACCAAACACCCCACCATAGCAGATATTATTGTATGTTTCACAAACATTAACCCGGTGTCAGCCACTGACAGTTAGCCTACAAGCTAACAGCATAAACAAATAAAAGATGCTAACTACCCTGACACATCTGCTAGTCGTGGATATTGGTGCACTCCTCATCTGAGTCTAGGTCTGCCCAAACATGTAAAGCTGAATCTGGAAGCAGGAAATGAAACCTACCACAAGCAGTAGTGGTGGGCGGGATGGATGCCAAATCCAGAATTTCTCAATGAGAAAGAAAGAGTAGATCCACCCCCCCCTCCTTTTCAGAGATTTTTTCAGCTACATGTGAAAACCATGTTAAACACAAAGTGACTTTACTCATACCTGGTCATGACAGTCTGACGGTCTGGGCGGATGTCCAGGAGAATCTTCATAATCTGCGGTTCAAAACCCATATCTAGCATACGGTCAGCCTCGTCCAGCACCTTTACCCAGTGATCAGAGCAGTCATTAAAGGCAACCTGTCAGTACTCACACACAACAATTAAGAAAAGAACACAAACTTTTGCTATGTTCATTTGTGCCAACACCTAACACCTGAAGAATTTCACACACAAACTGAGGCACTAAGACACACAGACACAAACAGCTGACCAAGTAGGTGATGGAGCGCAGACTGATGAGCTCATTCATCTGTAGATCATTTAGTCGACCTGGTGTAGCGATCACTATGTCCACACCGCATTTCACCAGGTTGATCTGGCCTCTCCTGTCCCCTCCGCCATAGATACAGATACTGAGAGAAGGTACAGAAGGAACAGACATCACCATGGTAACTCTACATCGCAATGTATTATTGAATTTAAGGTCATCCTTTATGATGTGTGTTAATATAAGACTGCTGGACCTTTTGTAGCCCTTATAGCGGTACTTTTTGCACTCAGTCTCAATCTGCAAGGCCAGCTCTCTGGTGGGAGTCAGCACCAACATGCCTGGGCCATCCTGCTCAGCTCTAGGCCTATCAAGGACAGAAAGACAAACAGACAGAAAGTGTCTCACAGATAAACAGACATAAATATCAAAACTGCTCTGAAACAAGAGAAAAGAAACAGTTCTTTCACTAGTTGGAAATAATTATTGATGCCGAAAAGGAAAGATAAGAATTCACCAAAGAGAGGGACGCAGGTGCTGTACTCACAGAGGCTGTCCGTCCATGTGGATGAACCCTGGTAGCAGGTAGGCCAGGGTTTTCCCTGTTCCTGTCTGAGCGATGGCAATCAGGTCCTCCCCGCTCAGCAACACTGGCCATGCCTGAGACTGGTGAACAAAAACAAACAAAAACATCATCATACATTTATACAAACACAGAGATTAATAGTGTACTCATACACAAAACCACAGCTGGTGTGAAGAAGACTACTCAAGTAACTAATCTACATATATGCTGTATTAAAGTTATTCAGCAAAACAAGATTGAAGAAATGTAAAAAATAACTAACACTATCAAAAGGAATCTACAGATCACATTAAACACATATTTAAATCTAAATATGAGATTTTTTCTTGCATCAATGCGGTTCTGCTGTAGTAAGAGCAATTATCTTCTTACATGGAGACAACGCAACACTATACAAAATTAATATCACTTAAAAGTTGAGGAAAAAAACAGGGAGTGCTGCACTTGGTTAAAGCTCTGTGTAGTCAGGCGGAATTTATACTTCTGCATTGAATCAACACTGTAGCTGCAGCATAGGATCTGCGTCAATGTAGAGCCTACGCCGTAGTCTGACATGCATCCCCCCCCAGAAATGTAACCACACGTCACGTTGACGCAGACCTCCTGTCTGTTTCTGTACGCTGAAACCATTTCCCTCAGTGGAAACAAAGCTTTCATTTACTTTTATTTCACAGATAAGAAACAATACATTGTGAAGACAGTAAAGCCTCCACAAAATAGCATTTTAAGTCTTGTGTGTGATTTATCCTGGCTTCATATGAGCAGAAGAAATCTCTGCTCGTCGCTAGGCTAATTTATACATATATGTTTGGAAAACGTGTCAAGTATGAGACACTTGTTTTGTCAGTGAACATCGTGAGTTGTAATGGAGCCAAATTATGTACCATTACCTTTATTACATGCTGCTGTTGCTGTTGTTACTGGCTTCGTATGAGAAGAGGAAAAGTTTGCTAGCTGCTAGGCTAATTTACACAATATAAAATGCCATAGGCTTGTGCTAATAACATTAGCATGTTGTATTTGTGAGGGAAATGTGTCCAGATAAAGACAAGTGTTTGTCTGTGAATGCTGCGAGTTATAGTGAAGCTGATTTGTGTACTTGTGTTTGAAACTGTCTCTATTAAGTCATATTTAATGTGTGTTTAATGTGTTTTTTTTAATCAACCAAACTTTACAGCACTTCACAGCAACCCTACCACCAACTAGTGTTACAGCATGTAAGATCAACATTTTGTGAAATACACTTCACACACAATCAATATCAATTTATTTCACGCATTTATTACAGAGCTGGAGTCAGGGCGTGTTTAGCCTTACTTAACATAAGACATGAGGCAGGGGAAAAACTGCGAGCCTGGCTTAGTCAAAGTGAAAAACTTTCAGTTCAATTCAATTCAATTTTATTTATAAAGCCCAATATCACAAATCACAATTTGCCTCACAGGGCTTTACAGCATACGACATCCCTCTGTCCTCCTGACCCTCGCAGCGGATAAGGAAAAACTCCCCAAAAAACCCCTTTAACGGGAAAAAAAAATGGTAGAAACCTCAGGAAGAGCAACTGAGAGAGAGAGAGAGAGAGAGAGAGAGAGAGAGAGAGAGAGAGAGAGAGAGAGAGAGATATGCAGGTAATGACAGTAGCTTACAACAACATTATTGAAAGTAATAATATTATAGTTATAGTTCTGGCTACTGCGGTACAATATGTTGAAAGTATATATTAATACCTGGCAGTATACATGTGTGACAATAGTCATATGTGTATAATAACAGTAGAAGTATGACTAATGACTTATGATGGCAGCAGCAGCAGGAGGCATCTGCTTCACTACCATTAAGTCCAAATTGTCACTATGTTGTTTGTTCATGAACAGAAACCTATAAAAGGACTATTAAAAACATGAGGGGTATTCACAAATTATAGCAATGTCTTGAACGACAGACAGACTCGACAAAAGTTTCCACTGAGATTAAGAGACCTGGCAACGATGTACAGGTAATACATTTACTTAAGTTTTGCTTTTAATCACTGGTTGGCAGGCATACCAATCTAACAGCATCACACCAGCAAGTATTAAAAAACATGTGAGCTGGAGCAGAGCACAGGGTGCGGCAGTACAACACCTTCACATCAGCATGTTTGCCAGACTGGCATTGCAAAATACAGAACCAGCTCTGCAACTAATTGAAAGCACGGGCCAGTGGTAATACTCTTCATCAGACCAAACCTCTTACTGTGAAATGAAAGTGAAACTTGAGGGAGAGATGATGCCGTTTCATTTCCCCCCTGCAGCATATTCTTTGTGGTCGGCACTGACACAGATGTAGTGAGCAACATTTCCAGCTAAGGAGCCTTTGAAAAACTCAGGAAACACACCCAGACGCTTTCCCAGAACACATTCGTCACTGGAATTACAGCATGTGCACTGATCTAATGTGACTCCTATGATTTACATTTAGATATCTTATAGATGTTTGAATGTTTTAAATGTCAATGGCTTCTGTAGCAGCATCCCACTAGAGTTTCGGTTAGAGTTTTATGATGCAGGATGGATTTAATTCAAATTTAGAAGACATACATTTCTGTCCCAGGCAATGTCTTTATAGTTTATAGAAAAAAAGGTGTAAAAAATAAAAAAGGGTCTGTTGGAAGTACGTCAGTTTGAAAGTTAGGAACCATTTTTATTACAACACAATAAAAACACCTCATAAGAGAATTAAGTTTTCAAATTTCTATCATTTACTTTGGCAGTATTGATAGTAGACCTACACTGCCTCTCTGGTACTCTGAATACAGCATAAACACTGAATAATTATTCTGAGCAACAGTTTGGATCAAGGGAATCTCACATTAAGAGGTAATTTATGTAGAAAAACTGTTAATTAAATTGTTTTTTTGCTCAGCACTCAACACATTGTGTCATCTAAGATTTCCTTTCACTTCTGTGTTTTGAGACTAAAACCACAGATTAATAAAAAAGAAAAAAAGCCTAAATATTTCCTGTCAATGCCGCTGTTAATGCGGGTATTTCCGCATATGGATCTCAGTAAATCACGGGGATTACCAATGGCAACAGACAGCAAATTGGAAAAGGTCACAACAGGTCTCTGCAACGGTCTTTGCAACAAACCACACACAGTATACCACATGGACATTTTGTTCCAAATAAGGTGCTTTTTCAACACAGTAATTAAAACAACTCTTTCATTTACAGGACACAGAGCGATGTTTCCCCCTGTTGACAAGTCATTAAACTACAGTATTGGGTTATTGGATTATTGGTCACTAACCAAACTAAGTATTTAACGTCAGCCTGATTTGATCAAACCAACATAAACATTAGCTGCAGTGCAACAGTTCAACACATCATAAACTCCATTATTTGAGGAATGTGGTTCCAATATGTTCAGCAGTGATACTTCAAAGCAAGATTAGCAGTAAAATGTGCCCAGGTGCCAGGCTCATACCTGGATGGGGGTCGGTTTGGCAAAGCCAACGTGTTCAATATTTTCCATGACCTCTGGATAAAGCTCGAAGGCCTCCAGAAATGTGCGACAGGGGTTGGGAATATTCCGCTTCTCCCCCTCCTCCTTCAGGTCGTCAACAAAGATATTGTTATTCTCCTTCCTGTAGAAAAGTAAACAAGAGCATTGTGGTATTGGCTGACAGGGCAGAGAGTGGTTGATACCTAACCACATTACTGTGCTGGACAGGGATGAATATGCTACTTGTTTATCAGATGTTTAAGAAACCACATTTAGTCCAATCTGTACTATATCCAAAACCTCACATGAAGATCAACTATGCAGTGTGTTGATGTTTTTCTGCTCTGTTTACAACTTGTGCAAAGAATATCTTTTCGATTTCAAAAACTAAACCACTTTCACTGTGTCCTGAGGAGCTACAGATCAGTGCTTGATGTTAACTGTGGCCCTTTTGACCTGTACAACCAGATTTACGCTACTGTCAATCCCTTTTTGTAAACTACTTTTCCTGTACTTCCCAGCAATGCTCGCCCTTATTATGAAGCTTTAGTGAGAACCACTGACGAATTCCGGGACAAGCAGGCTTGCATGTGTCTGCATGACACGTTTGCATACAGTATTACAGCCACACCTACTCAGATAACACATTAAAAGGCGGATAAATGGTGCCACCTATTTGTCTTAGGCTGTAATGGAAAAACAATGCAGACAATAAACACTTCAGGGAACAGTGTTGGTTTGAGAAATCTGGGAGGTTTGAGGTTTTGCAAGTATGTCAACTAAAAGACAGCTGTCATTTGACTCTACTGCTGTCTAGCATTGTATAATATATTGTGGACATCCCTGTTTACACCCGCTAGATGCTGTGATGAAAAGGCAACTGTGTTAGATTTACCTCCATTGACAGACTTCCTCTGCCGTAAGCATGGATACGCTCTCTGCCTCGGTGTAAAACTTCTTCTTTATGGGTGGGAGGTCTAAGAGAAGTTGTAAATATTATTGAGAAAGAGTTTAAAGCTGCAGATGAGGCCTATTCACTGAAAAACATATCCCTTTCCAAATGCTTGGAGACTGAAGTGTATGCAGAGCAGTGACAACATGAGCCCTCACCCTTCCACTTGAGCTCTTCATACTTGTCCTTGTTCTCCCGGATGGAGTTCCAGTCGATGGATGCAGGGGCTGGAGCAACATCTGCAGCCTGTAATGCTGCAGCAGACCAGACAGAGTTACTCTTTACCCCTCCATCATCTCCCCTTCTGTAGCCTCCTCCATCACCTCCCATTCTGTAGCCTCCTCCATCACCTCCTCCATGGTGCCCCCCCCTACCAGGACCTGAGAGACAGATCAGCAGCACAGCAAAGTTATGTTAATATTTTCAGTACAGAAGATCAGTATAGAAATAAACAGGCCATAAGCACCCTGCTTCTATTGACACAGCCATCTAATTTGTGATGATGCTGCTTTGGATACCATCAAATTATGTCCCAAATTAAAGTGCCAGTATTTACTGCATCTACTGAGATATTTTTTTCCAGTTCATCTTGTGTCATTATTATTCCTAAAACAAAAATATTTGTGCAGTCCGTGTTGATATGCAGCTAAAAGCCACTGTACTAACCATGCAGAGATGAGCTGTAGGCTAGCTAGCAACAGACACACTGACTGTAGTTATGGAAGTGTGCCTGTATGTGTGTTTTAGGGCTGTCCCGAATACCATTTTTTAACATTCGGACCTTCGGCAGAACTTATAACGACGGCGGCGGACTCCAGGGTTTTTCCGGACCTAATTGTATTGCGGAGTTTTGCACAGCGATGACCGGATCTTTGCTCTCAAACCACAAAAACATGTGATGGCACAACAGTCTCCTTCAGTACATTATTCTATGCTTTCTTTTGTAGGAAGCATCTGCAAGTAATTGGTTGCTGGCAGACACTCTGCTGCAATAAAATGGTTAATCAGCAGTGCCGTGCACTGTAGAGGTTGTGCCGGCCTGAATGGAATACAATGTCTATAGCCTTACTGTTGTGTGTACAGCCTTATAGACTGAGCTGAGTAGTGATGCGTGGGTCGACCCGTAACCCACAGGACCCGCAAATGGACCTGCGGGTCGGGCAGCAGTGATCGTCTGTTAAATCGGTCTGTAAATGATATTTTGACATTATTGGCTATTACTGTCATGGCACCCGAAGATACTCACGTGTTGAGCAGGTGACAGTCCGCAATCGTTTTCAAAACACACTTGTGTCACGCACTCCAAAAGAAACTTGTTGAAACTTTAAACAATAATTTATTGTACAAAATGGGGGAAACAAACACTGACAAAACGGTTCCATAATTCATATTAAATTCAAAAGATAACGAAAAAACAGCTACAAGTTAGAGGGAATAGTGATAAAGTGGTAAAACTTGGCATTGATCCACAGCCTCAGACAGATGTGCTCAAGCGTGCCGTGCACACAAGCTCAGTTGGTAGGATACTATATTTTCACATTTTTAAACAATGCAATTTAAAAGTTTTGATTTTTATTGATAACCTACATTTACCAACAACAAAAAGACTACATTTAGCACCGAAAAAATGTTTTTTAAAAAAAAAAGTAAATAAAAAAATAATGAATACCAAATTTTCATAACGAATAGAAACGAATATCTGAATATTTGGGTACAGCCCTAGTGTGTTTATGTTAAAATCACGGCCTTCTTTTGACTTTGTAAGCAGCCACACAGCCTTGAAAATTTGCCCTCATTCTGTCTGAACACACAGTAAGAGCTGCAAGATGTTGCAGCTGAAATTTAAGTGCTTTAAAGTAGGGATGCACTGATTGTGAAATTCCGGGCTGTTACCAATGTTTAAATTACAATTTGGATGAAGCCAGAACTCATATTTTGTGTCTTTATTTATTCCCCCTTCTGTGCCAGAGAAACTAAGACATCTGCACTGAACCCAACTGTTTTAAAGTCATTAAGCTCTTCATTACACTATCTTTGAATGAGCACAAATTCAATCATAGGATAGATAAAACAACCTTTTATATATCCTTTCATGTAAAAACATTTTTTTATTGCTTCAAAAGCCATTTGACTGTATATATCATAATTCCCTCTTTAATATCTATTTTATATTGCTGTGAAAACATCATCAATAGTCATTTCTCTTTTAAATGACTATTTCTTAAGGTTTCTCACCAAAAATTACATTTTATAAGATTACATTTGAACACATCATACATTCTAATTTACCTTCGCCCAATAGTCACTTTTACTGAACTGAGCTTGAACGCATCATAATGAACATCATAAACTGATAGCGCTGGGCACTGGCTGCTAACAGCTAACCTTAACTAGCTCTCCTCCTGCCGATACTCGGATTTCAACAAGGATTTGTCATTAATGTAGCATCAGCAGGAAAAAAAATACACTTCAATAGTCTGTTAACCGCATCCTTTCATCCTCAAGAAATCCTAAGAATATCTATATTCATCCCAAACATGTTTTCTATTGTCCCTGGGATGACAGGTCGATGTTAGTCACTGAGCCCTGCTTTTCAGTCTGCACAAAACTGATGTAAAACAGATAAAGATCAGCCACAGCCATCAATGAATGTTATCTTATCTGCCCACAGACCAGTGGCAGTCAACAAGGTGTACTGATACTGATTACTGATGTTCAGTCGATGAATCAGTGCATCCCTAGCTTAGAGCAGTTAAAGTAAAAATACTGTTGCTTAAAATATAACCATGTTAACTACCTAAGTGTTCGTTGAAGGATAAAATTCACTTTTTTTTAGAAAAGAATATCTACAAATTGTTGTTAAAACTCATACTTCCTTGCCACAACTGAACTCACATTTCTTCGTCCAAGGAACGGGAAGACACTCTAAGTAAGAAATCACAGAAAACATTTCCCACTCTTTCTTAACTGAGTGTGTAGTTATTTAGTTTAAGCTCAAGTCTGTGCAGCATTCTTAAGTATCTGCTTATCATTCGCTGGGGCCCTGCTACATCACAAAAACAATCAAGATATCTTACTCACATACAGCACAATGTTAACCTGAGGACAATTTACTACATTGAAGGGAGTTAGATCCTTTTATGGATACAAAATGAGCTCATATTGAAGTGTAAAATGTGACTACATCAATGGAAAGAGTTTGCCAACCAAGGTAAAGACAGAAAAACTGACACTGTACCATTGGGAAAACGAGAGTTGCCATCAGCCACCAGGTCTTCAATCATCTCCTTGGCCTTCTGCTGGGCATCAGAGGACCCAAAGAGGACCACCTCAGCTTCATAGTCCCCCCTGTTTATCTGGAAAAAAGAGCAGCGGATTTACAAAGAGGGAATAAATATAACATCCTACACATGCCCACTAATGCAAAGAGAAACATTCACTATGCTTAGAAAAGGGTACAGGGAAGCAGCACAGCAGTCAAGGCTTGCTGTTAGGTGGATTCTGAAGGTGATTTAAAGCTTGAGCTGCACTTCTGGTGATCTAAAAGAAAACTTTATATTTAAGCAGTCCATTGACACTACATCGTCTTCAATTATTCCGGACGCCTCTCTTCCCTCATCAAAATGAGGGAGTAGGGGGAGGTAGAGTGTTCGGCCTGGTCCAGCGGGGAAGAGTTCAGTCCGCACAGACATATCTCCTTGGCTCTGCCTTCCCTTTGCCCCTACTTACTTTTCTATCCATCTAACCTTAACCCTTTGGCTCTTTTTCAGCCCTCTTAGCAGACTCAGAGCAGTGACTAAGCATTTTTTGCACATATGTGAACACTCCAAGAGAACTCAGGAGGTAGTCTGAGTGCAGTTCACTTAACCTGTGCCTTGTGAACACCAAGCTCTCCAGGTTCGCTCTGCTCTTTGCTGTTGTATTTAGCCCTCTAGATCACATGCTGTTGCACTGGGACGCTTGAAAAAAACAAATGCAATCACATCAGCCTATGACGCTTGCAAAGACGCAGGACGAGGAGTAGTTTGGTCCACGAAAGATACTGCACGTCTCCAGATGTGGACTGTGGAATACATCAAACGGCAACAGTCTACAGCACAGACACACAAAGGTTCTCCTCCAGTTTTAAGTTCATCTGAAAGCGAGGGGCTTCATAATCACACAGCAGTGCCATGTCAAAGTAAAAAACAAAAACAAAAAAAAAAAAACACAACAACAACAACAACAACTATATCAATATATATACAGAACAGGGTTCAACACTAAGGTTTTTTTTCACTTGTGCCCAGTCGGGCAAGTTGGTCACAGATCTACTTGCCCAAAGTTAGTTTTTACTTGCCCTATAAAAATGGTTTAATTTAAGCGGCTATCAAATAACAAAGACTGCAGTTAATTTCATGTTATGTAATCTTTATTCATACTGGATTTATTAATTAAAACAACATATGTCATATATTGTAGCTTAATTCCTACACAAATATGACAGTGTCAGGGCTTAAAATGAAAAATTTGTCAATCGTTCTCCGTCTATAATTTTGCGCCCTACTTGAGCCATGCCCACCTCTATTTATTTTTCACCCCTCTCTCCAGTTCTGCTGTATTAACACCGGGTTTAATATATTTTGCTTCCATCTCTCTGCCCTGCTCTACTCTACTTCAACGCTACTTAGCTCTCTTTCTCTACTCTACCAGTAGACTACCACATCCACCTGTTGCACAAAATGCACACAGCAGTGTTTCCCCTAGGATGGAGTTGTAGCAGCGGAGGTGAAGCACACGCATGAAAAATAATTTTCACATGCGTGAAACTTTTTTGTATGCTTGCAAAGCACAGCCTGCTGGGATGTTTCTATGTATCTACTGGCACCAGAAGGGCTCTTTAGGACTAAGTACATACAGTACATGTGTGCACAGTAATTAGCAGGTGAAATGTCTGTCTAGCTTACATATGAGGTGTCTCAAGATTTAGGAACATACAATTTTATTGAATATAATAAAGTATAAAGTCACTCGACATGCTGCTGCTTTGTGCTATGACCTATTTAAGTGTTGGAAGTTGTTATTTACGTGACAACGCCTGAATGCAACACAAGCTCAGCATGAGTGCCGTGCTACACTGCTCATCTGCGCGTAACAGCAGTCTGTTGGTTATTTACACGCTGTCCATAACAATAACTTTGTCAGCTGACAAACTGCACCAGGCTCGGGGTCAGGTTTGGTTAGGAAAATGAGGCCCGAGCCGCTCTAGCGTGCTCACCTGTGTGTGGCGGAACTCCGCCATGCGCGATACAGAGAGCAGAGGAGAATTGTTAACGCGTGACCATGTAGAGACAGAAATGACACAATGACATAACACCATAAATAGTATATTGTTATGTTTTTATATGAAGCGTCCGTCGCACAAAATAATATCAATGGGTGCTGTGGGGAGGACATTGTTATGTGTGCCTGTCACTTCAGGCAGAGAGACCGCTGCATCAGAGCCGAAGGAGCACGTTTTAAAATACATTTATTTTATCAATTAGTTATTAACTTTTACTATTTTTAGCAACTTGCCCGATCGGGCAAGTGAGTTGTTAGTTTACATGCCCGACCTTGAGTTTTACTTGCCCCGGGCAATCGGGCAATCCTTATTGTTGAGCCCTGCAGTATCTCACATAAGTGAGTACACCCCTCCCATTTTTGGAAATATTTTATTATATCTTGTCATGGGACAACACTATAGAAATGACACTTTGATATAACTTAAAGTAGTCAGTGTACAGCTTGTACAGTAGTATAGATTTACCTTCCTCTGAAAATTACTCAAAACACAGCCATCAACATCTAAACAGCTGGCAACATAAGCGAGTTCACCCCACAGTGAACATGTCCAAATTGTTCCTAAAGTGTCAATATTTTGTATGCCAACCATTATTATCTAGCACTGCCTTAACCCTTTTGGGCATGGAATTCACCAGAGCTCACAGGTTGCTTCAGGAATCCTCTCCCACTCCTCCATGATGACATCATGGAGCAGATGGATGTGAAAACACCTTCTGCTCCTCCACCTTCAGCTTGAGAATGCCCCACAGGTGCACAGGTGAGTTTAGAGTTGGATACATACTTAGCCAGTCCATCACCTTCACCTTCAGGTTCCTCAGCAAGGCAGTTGTCATCTACTAGGTGTGTTTTGGGTCATTATCATGTTGGAAAACTGCATTGCAGCTCAGTTTCTGAAGAGGGGCGATCATGCTCCGCTCTGAATTCATGTTTCCCTAAATGAACTGAGCTCCCCAGAGCCGGCAGCACTCATGCAGCCCCAAACCATGATGCTGCCACCACTATACTTGACTGTAAGCAAGGGACAGTTGTCTTGGTGCTCTTCACCAAGGTGCCACACATGCTGAAAGAGCACCAAGACAACTGTCCCTTGCTTACACTGACTACTTTAAGTTATGTCAAAGTGTCATTTCTATAGTGTTGTCCCATGACAAGATATAATAAAATATTTCCAAAAATGGGAGGGGTGTACTCACTTATGTGAGATACTGTATCATATATAGGCTGTAATGTGAACAGAAAGAGAATGAGGCCGCATCAGAAACGAAGGTGACCAGAATGAACTGACAATGTGAATGCAAGAAGAACTGAGTCCCTTTACTGTTTGTCCACTTCTTTTCACTTTAAGAGGACTGAGTTTGGTTCATTTAAAAGGGACTAAATGTGAAAACACCCTAAGACATACAGAAATACCATCTGCCTGCTTTCTTGGTTCAATCTGAGTCTGCATGAGTAACATTGAGGCACTGTAAGTTTAAGTTTATTTACTTTATTAATCCCCCTGAAATTTAATGTTTTCACTCTTGCTTGTCAATTACACACAGGTCCGAAAGACACACACATGCACAAACAGGACCTATACATGTACAAAGTGGAGAGATGTCAGAGTGAGGGGTGCCTTCCGCAAGGGCACCTCGGCAGTGCCCAGGAGGTGAACTGGCACCTCTCCAGCCACCAGTCCACGCTCCATATTTTGGGCCGGACGGGGACTCGAACAGGCAACCCATGGGTACATTAAGTTTTCCATTTTAAAGTATATTCATAATGCCCAACATCAGCACTGTATATTCATGGATGTGCTGCACTAGTCTGAGACTAACATCAATCAACTTGCCTTGATCCTTGCACCGGTGCTCTCTTCAAGTTCACGGATTTTGGCTCCTCCACGACCTTAAATGAGATTAAAATATATTTAGAGTTTGACCAAAATCTCCACACGCTGCTGGTTACAGCAGTGAAAACATGAGTAACATAAGCCACATTAATGTAACGTAACTGACTGTAACGTTACCCACAGTTTGTGAATCTTTGCAGGATGGGGATTAACATACACCATCAAACCAACAGTCGTTAGCATAGCTGTTAGCTAACAGCGAACTCTAGCTAAGACTCCATTATGTGAAGCACCATTTTGAATATAAGTTATTGCTCTCTAACCTTACCTATTACCCTCCCAACTGAAGCGCTTTCAACGGTGAAAGTCACAGGCCTTTCATCTCCAAAAGTTCGTCGTCCAGGCCGACCTTCGCCTCCATTTGCCCGGCTTGTGTACTCGGATCCCTCGCCGCCGCCGCCGCGGTCAGCTCTCCACTCTCTCGGAGCTCCAGACCTGCCTCCACCTCTCACACCGAAACAAACATTTTCCCTGCGACTGTCGTAACTCGGCGGTTTCCATTCAGTCGGAGCTGATTTAGTAGCAGGCTTCTGGATAGCAACGCCGCCCTCGTCGTACTCCTCCTCCCAGTCAGACATCTTGGGTGTGACTCACCACCTGCTGCCAGGGCCACTTCACTAACGGCAATCAACTGTCAAGACTGTGTCACCTTCGCTTCCTGTCCGCGAGTCCACACTTCCGACTTTGTAAGGGATTTAAAAATATTGTATTTATAAACATGGAATGTGTTTGTATAAAATGAAATTGTAGGTATAACATAACAAGGAAGAGAAAAGAAATTTGCCAAAAAAATCTAATTATATTTGATACCACACCCATGGATGGATTACTGAATGGGCCTACTGGGCAAAGCCTCAAGGTCCCAAAGTTTCAGGGGGCCCCCAGGCCTTCACCTGCAAAATGCTACTCAAATTAACATGTGCCAACCTTATTTATACAGTCTAGGGTGCCAACCAAGGAAAATATAAAAGAAGGAATGGCCGTGACTACAGTGGCAGCGTTCCAGGAGCCAGACTTTGGTGCCAGTTCTATTGGAGTCAATGAGGCAGGCACAGCAAATCCCACTATAACCCATCATATCTTTGTTGTTTTCATTTTGGTAATTTTGTGTCTCTTTGTGGTTGTTTTGTGTCTCTGTGGTTGTTTTGCCAGTTTTTTGGTAGATGTTTTATGTCTCTGTAGTTCCTTTGTATTCTCTTGTGGTCATTTTGAGTCTCTTTCTGGTTGGTACCAAGGAAAATATAAAAGAAGGAATGGTTAAAGTTGAAACGGCAAAGATATAATGGGTTACAGTGTGATTTGCAGTGCCCATCCTATTGACTCCAATCGAACTGACACCAAAGTATGGCTCCTTGAACACTGTCACTGTAGTCACGACCATTTCTTCTTTTATATTGTCCTTCTACTAACCAGGAAGAGACTCAAAATGACCTCCAAGAGACACAAAAAGACAATAAAGGAATGCAAAGGCACTACAGAGACACAAAATATCTACAAAAAAACAGGCAAAACAACCACAAAGAGGCACAAAATGACTGCAAAGAAACACAAAACAATCACAAGGTGACACAAAATTATGTCAAAGAGACACAAGCCACTACAAAAAGACACAGAACAAGCCAGAAGAAGACACAAGATTACTACAGACACAAAATAACCAAAAAAGACACAAAGACACCTCAAAAGAACACAAAGCAACCACAAGGAGGCACTAAATGTCTACAAAGACACACAAGACAACTAAAAAAGTCATAACATTACGTCAAACAGACATAAAATTACTTGAATAAGACATAAAATTACTACAGAGACCCAGATGACTGCAAAACAAGCACAAGGAGGCTCAACATGTTGACAAAAACACATAACAACTAAAAAAGGCACAAAACTACCTCAAAAATGCAGAAAACAATCACAAGGAGACACAAAATGACCACAAAGACACACAAAGTGACAAAAAGACACACAAAATGACACACAAAATGACAATAAAGACACAAAACAGTCCCAAGGAGACACCAAACTACCTCAAATTCACACAAACCGACCACAAAGACACATAACCACTACAAAGTCTGTGTATCTTGAGTGAGTCCTGACATATCTGCATATCTGTGCCCAGAGGCCCACTGTCTCAAAACCCACCCATAACCACACCCCTTAAATCCATTATCAACCACCCTGAAAACTTAAAATTATCATTTCAAAAAAGGCAACATGACCATGTGCTAACTTTCACTTTAAGTTTATGAAATTCTGATTAAAAAAAAGACACAAAAACCAAAAACAGTTTAGTTAATTTGTACTTTATTAATGAATAATAAAATTATTTTTGCATTTCTCATCCAGAGAACATAATGTGCACTTTAATAAATTAATTTCAAAGAAATAATAATGTTAACATTGTCAAGCTTTAAGGCCCAGTTGTGTAATAAATTACTGTTCAAGCAGTAGAGAAATGGTATTATTATCCATCAAAGCCGTATAAAGTCTGTGGCTAAAGCTACATGACTTAAGTGAACTGGATGCCCAACTCAAAATGAGCAGTTTGACTTCAACTATACAGTATGATATAGGCTATAGGCAAACAGGACCTTTGTAGCCCTGCAAAGAAAAAAATGAAGACTTTTCATATGCAAGAAAGGCACCCTTAAGCAATTTACAGATTGCAAAAATGAGCATGTTTTATGTGGGAGATAATCCATCCCATCCCCCGACTGGCTGAGTCCTTGAGCTTTCCTTGTGTCCGACATCTCGCTCCACAGTAACTGACAGTTTTGGTTGGCCTCTTTTCATATGTATCAAAACTCAATCAACAACTACAACAAATCTATTCCAATATTAAGCATTAAACTACCATGTCACATTTTCAGGCTCCTCAAACTCACCAAAAAACAAATGTGCTTTCACGTTGATCATATATCTCATCAACTCCTGCATGGGCTGTATAATATTTCAAAATCAATCTACATGTGTTTACAATTGTCATTTGTTAGGAGATAATACTTGTTATGTTCTTCTACAGAGTGTTAATTTATTTGCTAAGTAAATTTGCACTTACCATTCAAAACAAAGGGAATATAACTGAAAAACAATGATGAATAAAGGTTGTTGTTAACACGTTAAAATACATTTTTAAGACTGCTGTGACGGCGTACCCCTTTAAGACGTAAACATGCAACAACAAATCAAAATGGCTGACATAACATTAAGATGGCTGACGTATTTTTGTGCATAATTCTCACTCAAGAACAGTCAACAAGCAGGATGGCAGTGAAAACTATCAAGTGTAGTGTAAGGACAGTGTCATTCAAGGAACTTGCAGCACACCATTTTCCCATACGCCTGCTAGTGAAATCTGAACAAGGACTGAATGCACTAAAATACAAATGTGTGCACTCGATTTTAAAGCTTATTACAATGACCCTACATGGTTAAATATTATAATCATGTTTGATGTGGTGAGGAGGACGTGTGCATATTTAATATCCTGGGAAATATGTTTTTTTTGGGGTGCAGCAGAAGATGTAAAAGAGGTTAACACAAAAACCACATTTTAATCTGAGATCCTGGCTCGTCCAGTTAGTCTACTGCCAAGGTTTTCTTATAAGCACATTGCTCTGGATCAGAGCACCAGCTGAGTGCACAGAAAATATCTATTAGGATTTTATATTGAGATTACAGGGCACGGTTTTCTCATCTCACTCCCTCTCGCTCCTGTTTTTTAAGTGAATATATCAAATTTTTCTGACATCGTCAGCAGCAGAACGGACACATGGATAAAGTAGCAACATGCATACTGGATCAACAACAGTGCATGTGCTGTATGTTGTTTTCATGGGTGCAAAATAACATATGTACATGTTGCCCTGTAACAACACACTACATCTCATGTTGCTTTAGACTAGGAGGAGGGAATATGCTCAGTCCAGCATCATTATTAATGCACATGGTGCAACCAGCACCCAGTAAAAAGACAGGGTTTGTCAAAAAAAAAATCTAAAGACCTTTAAAGGTTGTATGTTTGTTCTAAATTGTAATAGGAAGTGGGTTATCTATATGACTACTTTCAAATTAGTTCAAATTAGTATATAATAATGTTCATATAGGCAGACTTTGCTCGAACTTTTTCATTCAAGATTTTGGAGGAAACATTTTTTTAACATGCAGAGGGACATCCAGGCCACCAGCAAGTGTGTGACTGCTCTTCACTGTAGGTACTGCAACAGTTGAGACATGCAGCATGTCATGCTTGGCTGAGAGAGCCCACTCGATAAGCCTGCGGCATTTCAGCATCCAGACCGTAAGCAACTAACTCACCAGGCTACTGTCCAAACCAAATGGGACATGGTCCAGCAGCCCTTCATCTTGAGTGATCGCTGATAGGCCATTTTTCCCCAAAAGGTTTGCTGCATCCAAATTCACTGACAACTTGCTGACAGATGAAACTGAGCAACCGCATAAACATTGACTAATGTTTCTGTGGTTGTAGAAAATGAACAGAATGTGATGCTTGTGGTCTGAATACATGCGGAGGGTTCAACCTTTGGCCCTCTTTTGTAATCCAGCTATTCCCACCACACCAGGCCTCACCCATTATTCTCCTTTCATTCATTTGTTTTTGGAAACAGTCCATGCAGTGATATGTATGAAAGCGTAAGTAAAAGATGACATTTTACATTGCCAAAGACAGACGCTGAGTAAGAAGAGCGAGTGACTCCTCTTGTCTTCCAACAAAGTCTCTGAATACAAGCACTTGTATGAAAAATAAAGTCATTAGTCAGTCACAGCTCTTCGTCAAGTTGGCTGGAGTATCCTGTGGTTGTGGTTGTGGTTGTATGTGTGTGCATGTACCTGTGTGTGTAGTGGTTTCACCGCATGTTAAGAAAGAAGTGGTTGACCTATAGTTTCCAGTGGCTTCTGTGAGGTTCAACTCTACTCTGGACTTTTAGCTGTGAGACATACAGTATTTCCTTCTGGTTTTATTCACTCATTTAATTGTCAAGGTTGCCACAAGGCAGATTAAAGTATGCTTTACTTTCTACGACAAACACTCCTGCTTGTTTCAGTGATGAGCCCAAACTAGGTTCTTTGGTTTGGGTTTCAGTTCAGACTGATGGAAATTGCATGGACAAGAAAGCTAACATTACTCACAGACACTTACTGTTGTGGTGAACCAAATTATTTTGCCTCTACACTTTAATTCCTAGTAGGCAGGTGTCAGACTGCAGGCTCAGAAATCAGTTAACATTCCTTCCTTGTTCTTTATTTTAAACAAAATTAAAGGTTATTAACATCCTTTTTTATTAATATATGATCTTGTATATGAAAAACCTTTTTTTTGTATAAAGTTAATAAAATTTCTGAATATCTTTAGTAAAGACCAGAGTGATTTCTCTTAAAGGAACATTATTTGTGTATTTTGTCTTAGATGACTATGCCCACTTTCATACATATCTTATACCTCCATTACTATTCTTTATGGTGATTTCAGTACCCTGTAAAAAGCAAATAACTCATAAAATCTTTATGAAAGTGGGAATAATCATGTTAGACAAAATATAAAAATATTGTATGTCCATATACAAGGCATTGTTTGGACATTTGAAACATAATCTGTATAGTGTCCTGTAAAAATACTTTAAAAGTATTCCCCAACAATGTCGTGTACATACAGTATGCAGGTGTGTGTGTGTTAATGTGGTTATGCCAGCTGTATATGTGGGGACTGACTGAGAAAGTCGGGGTGTGGTGCAGCCTCCTCCACAGTCTGTAAAAGGTCTGAGGGGCTGCTGTCGGGTCCCTGGGACAGGTAGTCGAAATGTTCTTCTGCTGGCTCTAGCTTGCACTCACTAATGAAGAGTTCTGTTCCGTCCCAGTTGCTAAGGTCACCGTGGGCGTTGCCACGTTTGCTACCGTTGCTGCTGCTGTTGTTGAGCGCAGAGGAGAGACCGGGGGCACGGTTGGTCAAAGGCTGGCTGAGATTGTGCACGGAGAGGGATTTCCCGAGACTGCCTCCCCAGTCTGAAGGCCTCTCGTCCGGGCTAGACGAGAGCAGCAGCAGGGGGTTAACCTCCAGGCTCATGTGCCTCCTCCAGACCCCCTCAGATTTCAAACCAGACTTCTCCCGTAGCTGCACCCCTCCCTGTGCAGGGGTTGCCTCACTGTCCCCTTCCTGGTCAGCATCTACACTGGATCCCACAACAACAGAGGGGCCCAGGCTCCCCTCATCTACCGAGACTTCATCTGTCATTTCATCTGGGACGGGGTCAGCGGAGCACCGCAGGTGGGAGGGATGCAACGTTGGGGGCAGGCGGAGGGTGAAACCTCCTGTTGAAGGAGGTGGAGGTGGCAGGTCAGGGAAGTGTGCTCTTTTGGAGGTACCGTTGGGGGTGACCAAGGTCGGGTAGGGGCTATCAGGCGGCAGCAGGGGTGATGGGGAGAGCGAGGCTGTGGACGGGGGGTAAGATGGAGGTGCTGAGTCAGGGGGGCAGTCATCATCAGCAGGTGCCAGGATAAGCCGCAGGCCTCTCGGGTTGGAGCAGAGAGAACGGCCGATTCCCCCATTGTTATCTCCTCCGCCTCCACCTGGATCACCTCCCTGAGGAGAGGGAAGATCCCTGCCGATGATGGAGGACTGGTAGTCCGAGTTGTGGTGGTTGTCCAGCTCAAACAGGGGCAAGGAGGAGAGGGTGAGTGCTGTGGGGCCTTTCTGTAGCACTTGGCGGTAAACGTCCAGCAAAGAGTCCAACTTTGATTCAATGGAAGTTACCTGGGAAAAAGAGCGAGGGAGTGAGACCATGAAAGGAGGCAAAGCAAGAGAGGTTTTGAAGCTTAAAGGGCTGCTGAACAATTTATGACTTTTATTGACCTCCATTTTCAACCGAGGATTTTTTCCGTAACACTGACAGATATCTGGTGTTTCCAAAACAGATGTCAAACCAGTAAGTGAGTTTTGAAGCCAGAGATCTCCGTGCTTGGCACAGTAAATCCTGACTCACTGGTATTGATCAAAAGCCCAAATCAGCTCCTTGCTTCTTATATCATTAACAATATTGGGTAATAAAATCTTGCAAATGCATTTTTAAAGGATAGTGCTGATGCAGTTTTTCGCCCTCTCAGATTTTTTTTAATCAAAACTCAGCTCACCTGTCTCTCCACCTTACACACACGTCCCAGCATGCTCATGCCCTCCAGAGAGTCTCCATCTGGATGCAGTTTGTCCCTCATCTTCTTATCCACAGGGATCTGGCCTTTTCCCAGAATCTGATCCACCCTGACACACAGACACACACACATATACCGGTGTTAATATATTGAAAATACTGATGCTGTAATATAAGTAGGCACCCCAAGCCTCATTACAGGTTATCCCAAGTCACGTCACAAACCTAAAACAGCAGTAGGATGTTAAGGTTAGAGTTAGTAAAACACACAACACACGGCTGTATCAATGCCCTTATCTCCAAAGTTGTCCGTTTTTCTGGAACAAAGAAAAACAGTATATTCAAAATGGTGTACATGCTGTAGGCCTATGTCATTTGCATGGACTCTTTTCACAAATAAAAACCAACATGCACACCCCAAAAAAGACATATTCACAAAATGTGAGGAAAGGGAATGAAAGCAAGTTATTTATGAGCACTACATCTCAAAATTAGATTCAGCAAAGAGCATATTGTTGCTGTTGGATGAAAACCTGGTGACTCAAGCTCGACGATGAACTTTTGAGTTTAAAAAAAATTCATGCAACGTGTTCAGAAAATGTTCACAGCCCCTTTATAACTGAATTTACCAGGTTTTTGCAGAACAATGTTGAGGTGTGTACATCCATCACCAGATATTCATTTCACTTTCCATTCCAAAATGAATGAGCAAACATACATGTATATATATGGGGCTGTATTCACAAAGCTTCCTAGCGCTAAGAGTTGCTCCTAGTGATGAAACGTCTGGCGTTTTCTTCTTAGGATTTCCCCTTAAAGCTAAGATTAAGTCAAGATAAATGTTACTCACAAAGTGTCTTAGCCCTTAAAAGAGCTCCTAAGGTGAAAAACTGAAAGGGATAGTGCACCCAAAAATGAAACCGTGAGACATGGGCACCGCGTTCAAGTGTGCTCACGTCCTTTCGCTGGTCTCGCGCTCACAGGGAAGCAGTTAGAGCTACAGGCTACAGTGAGGCTAAAAACAGAGTTCAAATGATGTTTTTCCAAGGAACTTTTTATGTCGGGGCTTCAGGACACTTGGATCACTACGGACGAGCAGTATGGAGATACTTTGTGGTTTCAATTATGTGTTTTTGGACGTTTGAAATATGGGGCACCGTAAGCCTCCATTAGGTGGAGATGTATTGCTACCCACTCCCCCCTTGGATCTCCACAAGGGATGTGAGGACTCCAAAACTTCACCTAAGCCTCTGTCGGCATATTGGTGAGTAGATAATGGCTGAATTTTCATTTTTGGGTGCACTATCCCTTTAAGAGCAGGTAGGGGGACTTTGAAGAGTTTAAGAGCTCCTTAATCAGAGGAGAAAATGGTAGAAACACAAAGAGGGAGGAGAAATATTCTTCAAACACACCCAACACAATCATTCTATGACACCAGAGATAAAATGATCACAACACTGAGATATTTGGAAAATGGGAAAACTGCAACAGTGCAGCAGTGATGACTTGGCTCTGTCTCAACCTCCCATCAGCAGAGTGATCACACTAACAATGACAACACTTTCACAGTCAGCAGTTCAGTTCATTTCCACTGGGTGACAACACCTTGCAGGCTCACTAAAGGGTGTGTCTTAGACAACCAATCACACCTGTTAAAAGCAAGCATCATACCCAGCAACAGGGTCAGCCACACCTCTTTACTAAGGAAAATGTTTCTGTCCCTTATTAAAATATTTTTAGGCTGAGTTAGGAGCTCTCTGAGAGTGCTCTCAGGAGTTTTGTGAACACGGCCCCTGATGTTTTAAGGCATTTAAAATCCAGGGGAGATGCTAAACACAGAGCTGTATTCAGATTAAAAATGAATCTGTAGCCGGCTTTCTAAATGTCAGAGTATTGATCAAATCACACAAGTTCTTTGACACTATAATAATGTCAAATTAGTGACGTTAATTAAGTTTGTGTATCTCTAACATGCATCGATCTAGGAGAGGCCAGCACCCAGGAAACACAAGTTTTATCTAAAACAAAACACATGAATTAATTGGAAAACACAGCTGCACACACGTTAGCAACATTCACACACACACACACACACATATATATACACACACACGCAAATGTTTCCCCTTTCTGGTGAAGGAAAAAAAGATGAAGTATTTGCATGGTATCTGGTATGTATGGTATGTAGCAACACGACTGATGGGTGTAAATGTACACATAGTACACATTTGCATCAAATGCAAATGTTTGTGTGTATCAGACTTGATTAACAAAATCCTCACCAAATGGCTGGAGTTTAACACATTAGATCATGTTTCAGGTTAACAGCTTTTAAAATCCTTTTTTGTATGTTAACATCCTAGTACATAGTCTAATGTAAACTCCAACCATCTGGTGCCATAGGAAAGTGAATACAAACGGCGAGTATTTCTGTGAGCATGTCTGTTTTAGTGTGACAATTCACACTCAAATGTTTTCGGGGACAGCAAGGGAACTAATGAGCACTAATAGTCATGGAGAAACTAATGGGATTCTATGGTAAAATTAAAAGTTAAATAAAAGTAACCCTGAGCCAGAGTGCTTCTTCCTGTTGTTGCTGTAATAATAGTGCAGGGCAGGAGAGGACATGTTCCTGGGTCGGCTACTCAGGCTGGGACCAGAGCCCGCTGCACTGGCCAGTCTGGAGACAGGAAAAAGACTGGGTCAGATACAGATCTTTCTCTCTGTCTCTGTCTTACACTCACTCACACACCCACACACACTAAAGCATGAAGCACAGGTGGACAAATGAACAAATACAGTCGCATAGTAACTGATAATAAATGAAATTGGCATGTAGATAAACACAGATGATGAGAGGGGAAAATGGGCTGAAAATAAAGTTGTCAAAGGCTGATATTGGAACTGATGTTGGAATTTTTTTAAAATATTTTGATAATAAAACATGTTCAGTATTATCATGTAAGTAGTCTTTGTCCCACATATTGAGCATAGCGTTAGTTCAGGCAGGACATGATGTCAAGCTCAGCTCACATCCCAGCTACATCAGCTGATGGAGCAGCTGATTGATGGAAGGGAGTCAGCTGATAGATCACATGATTCCTTTCTATGCAACCAATTGGTGAATCTCATTCAGGGTGCCCTATTTAAACTGCTCTGGCCTGCCTACTGTTGCTGCTTCCTCTGCAAGCTGCTATGCAACCCGCCTCCACCCCAGCTCCTCCTTTTCATGCTGTGTCTGACTTATCAGTGTCATTTCTGTTTGTCACTGATGCTGCTCTGTTCTGTTTCCGTGGGTCTTTGCTGCTGCTCTCACTGCCTTAGGCTTCCCATGTAGGTGCATGGAAGGGCAGGGAGGTTTGCTCTCTGTGTCTCAGGTTTTCCTCATTTGCAAGTGGAAGGGCAGAGAAATGTGATCTCTCTCTGACTTCAGGTTCTCCACACAGGCACGTGGAGAGGTGTGCTCTCTCTGCCTTAGGCTTCCCATGTAGGTGTGTGGAAGGGCAGAGAAGTGTGCTTTCTCTGCCTTAGGGCTTTCTGTGTAAGGCTGAGGAAAGTCAGAGCGGCCGCAGAGCCACACCGCCAAATATAATACCGCTAATGTAAATAAAGTTTTCCTTAACTAAAGTGGTCCTGACTGAAATTTGTTTATACCACAGCAGGAAAATTTATAAATAAAACAGCTTTTAGACTGTAATGTCCTCTTCAATCCACATTTGACAATGCAATTGTCATTTAGATGTTTTTATCAGCCTCAGAGAGTAAACCATTAAAAACAGACTGTAATATTCATAAACAATACTGATACAATGGATGTCTGATAGCAATGCTAATGAGATACAGTAAATGCACCTCTCAGCACTGACGTGGTCTGTGTTTATCTACAGCCTTTGCCAAAACACACTTCAAACCAACACCCAGATACAAAAAACAAGCACTAGGTCGTTAAACAGGAGAACTACTTACAGCACTGGTGTTCATTCAGCACAACAAAACACCAGATGACAGAGAGCTAAAAACAAACTTCTTTTTTTTTTTTAAATGTAATTTCTACATGTGAAAGTCCCAATCCATAATGGTATAGCTAGCACCCCCTACTGGAATAATATGCCAAGCTTTGCTTTACAGAAGTTAAGTGATTATGGACTCAAAGCCTCTTTATGTGGGTGGAAGATGCAAAAGGAACAAGAAACTGATGATGAACAAGTCAGATTCTTGATGCATCTAATATGGTAAATGGCGTTTTATGGGGTCAAATAAATTCTGGATTGGAGCTTTTACGTGAGGAAAACCTAGATGAACTGCATCTCTGTGTAGCACTGAATAGATTGTCTTACTTCTATTGTAACCTAGAGCATGTTAGCTAACGAAATGTTCCAACTGGTTGAGGTGGTCGAGGTTCCCAAATCAGGATTATGACATAGTTTTCAGTGTGACACAAACAAGTATTCAGAAGCATTTAAAAGTATTAGATTACTTAAGCTAAACAAATAAAAATGGTGTAATAAAGGACCTTTATGGTTGAAAATGTTGTGACTATGAGTCAGTGTCTGTTTCTTAACTCATATTACTGAGGCTCAGCAGAACCCAGATATCTTCTACCTATAATGTAACATCTGATTCAAAAACTTGATATATTTTCATTATTCTCCTCATGTAAAACACTGTTTGTAATCCATTGCTTGGGCTCCTTGATGACCTCTACAGCCAGACCTGGGTCAAGCAGGCAATTTGGTTAAATTTTCTGTTGCAACTCACCACATACTATCTCAGATTCAGTAAATGTCACCTGTCACACACATTATTTCCTGACACTCAAGCTGGCAGGACTAAACTAAACTGAATTAAATTAAATAAACCAAAGCTTCTGTGATTCTTTCCAACCTTTACAGGCTATTCTTATGCAAGGATGCAATACATGTTCATGTGAATGCATGCTGCATGACGTCATCAAAGTTTTGGTTATGTTAGCAGGGAAGCAGTTGGTGAGCAGATTAGGACAGGGTATGTCTAACCCCGGTGCAGACTGTTTCCTCCGGGCCTGGCTGTAATATAAATGCAGGGAGGGAGAAGAAAAGGTCTTGTGGCGGCTGCTGAATGGCCTCGGAGGGGGACCCACTACAGTGTCTAGTCTGGGAGAGAAAGGGGACACACGTGTACATATACAGTACATACACACACATACACAGTGGGTACAAAAGACATAGAAGGAGGTGAGATCAAGGTAAAAGTAGATTGATTTTATTTTACAAGACTGTCAGTAGAAGACTGGTAGGAACTGCAACAACAGTGGTGGCAGCATCCACCTACGCAAGTCCATAAGAGTAAAAGCTCTTGCAGTATATAGACCAATTTACAGATGTCAAAAACAGTAAACATGAACATATAAGTTGTTCAACTGTATAGAAAGTTATGATTTTTTTATACTTGTGTGTGTGTGTGTGTGTGTGTGTGTGTGTGTGTGTGTGTGTGTGTGTCCTGACCTCGTCTGAAGGCTCTTGATGCGACAGAGCATGTCAAGGTGTCCTGCAGAGTACTGCTCTATGACGTCCTTCACATCGTACGGACGCAATGTCTCCTTAAACTTCTTTTTTGCCACATGGAACTTCATGATCCTACACACACACACACACACACAGAAGCAAATAGAGTTAGACAGGGAGAAGAGAGATGCTGCGGTCAGTAACATAAGGGTGTAATTACTATAACCAACCACTAGATGGCAGCAGCAACTTTGGGATGATCCCTGTTACGGTCCACTTGTTGATCTTTTTGGAGCGTAATAATGAAAACATTATTAAAATCTCAGATACCTCAAAGAGTGTCTAAGGGGAAACCACAGCTCACTGGTTCTCTTGTCAAATCCATAACAACCAAAAAGAATGGCTTTGAAACCTGAGTGTAATCCTCTATCTCCTTCTATTTGGTGAGCAGAGCCACTGCTGGGTGGATAATATTGATACAGGTAAGGAGATCCATGTACTCGGTGCATTTGGATTCCCCGGTGGCTTCTGCTTTTCGCCAGTTGCCGGTTTTTCTCACTGTCTAAATGGAAACAACGGTGACAGATGACCCTCTGTAATAACAGTCCTGACAGGGGAGGGGGTGTCCAACCCTCAACCTGACACCCTGGGAAAGCCCTGGGCTCTGGCTGCCCATGAAGGAGGCCTGCTGGGTGGGAAGGCAGGCCTTAGTTGGGTGGTACTGGTGATCTGTGTGTGTCGGAGTATAGAGAAACAGAGGCGCCAGTGATAGGAAGGTTTGACAGACTTCAGTTCACAATGTTACAGTTCTCACGCACACTGATGTACCAAACACAAGCACCAGTCCCATCCTACAGCATTTCAGGGAGACAAACCCTGTTACATCTTTCTCAGTATATGCAATTTGGAACAATCCAGCAATCCGGATAGGAAAGACACCCATCCTGTATGAATCATGGCTAGATAATAATATTAGGATATTAGTTGTTTGTATCCATCTTACTCCTGAGGGCACTACTGTGGAAATGATTATATGCACAACTTCCAGTAAGAAAGCAGAAGTAGCAGTAAGCTAGTTAGTCCCATAGACTGTCTGTGGTTAGTCCCAGTGGCTACTCTTTTCAGTCTTCTTTTCTAAAATGTCTCTGCAGAGCTCTGGTACCTGTTGCAGTGTCTGTGTCTGTAACGACTAACGACCAGTCTAAGCTACGTATTTGTCTTCAGCAACTGTGCGTTGAACATGTGACCAGAACAAAAAGGGATTGTTGCTGCTGCCAAATGTACCATTGATATGAAAATAAAACCACAAGAGTTTCACCAGACACAGCGAAAAAGTATTAGAGAATGACACCTAGAGTGACAGCCAAAAGTTACTTCTTTTACTCCTAATTTATATGACTATTACTGAAATCTGCTGCTAAATTCAGCTTCATGTTTCGCTCAGGACAATTTTTAATTAATCAGAAGTTAAAAAAACGAGCGGAGGATTAGCTGGGAAACATCACATTTATTCACTTTACATGGAGCTACAGTTTATACTGAATTATGTTAAATGTTTGCAGAATGTGCTAGTATCTCTTAATAAGCCATCAGAAACCAGAAATCATCTTTAGAACGAGCAGATGTTTACCTTAAGCTAGCTCGGGCCGTGACAAAGTTAACAGGATTTCAATGGAGCAAGGCAAGCTAATTGCTAGCGTGCTGGGTTGCTTTGAGATGTCTGTCAGAGATGGCAGAGGTATGATCATATAATGCTGTTTGAGCTATAACAGGTGGTGTGTTCCACATTTTATTTCCCCATTGCTCTTGGAAAGAAGTGTACTGTGAACAAACAAATTTCCACTGGAAATCGCCGGTTTCGGTTTGACGCCAAAATGCACCCATAATTCACACAAGATATCATGGGGACCAGGACTAAGGTGGGTAGGGCAGACACTTTATGTTCCTTCCAAGAGCTTAAAGACGAGTTTGGCTTGAAAGACAAGAGAGGATTCTGGTGTTATCTACAAATTAGGAGCTGCATTAAGAGTTTGAGAGTTGTCTTAAGTAAAAAAGAGAACAAACTGGTTTCTGGCAGACACCTTTATGGTAATTGTGTAATTAGCAAATTTAAGAAAAAATTGGGAAAAATACCCTCATTCAATTATCAAAAAGGACGCCTGGACAACTGTAGAGGCCAGTGCTGGATGGTCAGTTAGAGATGCACATCACATCATACACAGGTATTATTACACCCCAGCTAAGCTTCAAAGAAAGGGACATATGGGGTCAATTCTTCATTTATATTGGGATTGCTCATTTGTTCCTTCTTTCTGGAAAGATGTCATCAGATGTATTGGAGAATGGTTGCATAAAAAAATCTCCCCAGCTGCCCTTATTAGGAGACCCTGCTGCTGCTACATATATCTTAACAACAATTTAGACTTGCACTGGCAGGCTTTGTTGGGGCATCAAGGATAATTCTGCATCATTGGAAGAGCTTGAGAAAGCCTGTGTTTGATGGATGGCTAAAGTTGATGATGGATATTGCCTCTTTTGAATCATTAATGGCAAGTACTAACAACTGCCAAGGGACATCTTATGAAGTCTGGTCTGAAGTACATTAAAGAAGAAACATAAAGGAAAGATGAGATTTTTGTTGCCTAGAGGAGGAGGTATCCTTTTGTTTATCCTGTACATGTTTTAGTTCATTTACACATTCTATCTCCGTATTTGTAGAAGTATGTTTTTAATTTGAATTCATCCTTTGTGTGTGATCGTTTTGTTTATCAGGTACTCAGTGAGGCATGTTGATTCATATTGCAAATATGAAATTTTTTTTTACAGCTTTCACAACCTGCAAATACGCTGCAAAGTGATGACTGACCGGATTTTTTTTTTTTTTTTACCAAACTAAACCAAATTATTTTCGGTGGATTCCATCAAAACTTGGACTCTTGATAGAAAATACAAATTCCAATCTGCACAAAGTTGGATGTGCCAAACTGTGTTCCACCCACCTGACGCCCACTCTGTGTAAAGGCAGGCATCATAAGTATTGCGCAGACATGCAACTTGTTTACAGACAGACTCAGAAGCTAATGGAAGAGGATCTGTAGGAGCAACACTGGCAATCATAACGGCCTTGGCTTGGTCTTTCTTCTTTAGTCCTTTCAATATACAGTGATACAGTGATACCAGTACTATCTGGCATAGGTGTTAACATAGGGGATGCTTCCCTTCCTTGCTTTCCCTGCCAATAAAAAAACATACATTTTTGCAGAAAAAGCACAAATTGGTGCATAAAAAACAACTAGAATGCAAGAAATTAAGCGTTTGATGCTCTAAATGTTCTGGTGGAGACCCTCCAAATCCCTTTTTCATATGTTTTTTAAATGTAAATCCTGTTTTACTGAGAGGTGAAAATGGACATTTCTTATGATGAAAAACTATGATGAGGGTGAGAAGAAGCAGCGGAGTGAGAGAATCAGTTGGCGCCAGTTGGATAAACATTCGCTCACAGGGTGCCGGTGCCAGTGTAAGAGATCATGGTCTGGTGAAACACACACACGATCACACACACACACACAACTGCGTGAAAAACTCCCTCAGGCTAACCCCTCAAACCCAGCAGTAGGTCATATAGATAAAGAGAAAAAGATGGAGAAACACGGACGTGAAGACACAGAGAAATCCGTTTATAAATGCAAACATTGTGTGAGCCCCTGCACTCATGCGTGAAGCATGTTTTTTCCCATCCAGAGTTACATGTATAGAGGAGAGACGACAGGCTGGGGTCTGTGTTGTTGTGGTATATGATCTGTTACTGTAGCACTGTGAGGAGATACGTGTGAAGAGAGAAAAACAAACTTGTTTTGAACCTCCTTCAGCAGCCATCATTTCTGATCAGCTAGAACTTGTTTAGGCGTACAGAACCAGACTCAAAAACACATGTATACACCAGGTTATTGGCTCCTTACTCTAAATGCATTCATTCAAATATGGTATTTTTTTTCATTCATGAATTATTTGATCAATACCTTCAGATCATAAAAGAGCCTCTAAAGAAAGCAGGCGAACAGTGAATCAATATGGCACGTAACCTGACTTTAACGCAAGCTCAACTACAGAAAAGATTGCACTACAGTGGTATACAATCAACAACCAGCCAATCATAAAAGGAGGACTCAGTTCAGTGACATCACCGATTGACGGGTAACTGTTCAGTTCAGTGAGCTGTCACTGTCGATTCAGAATCAATGGACACAGGTGAGAAAAATGGCCCCAAGGGGGAGTTTAAATGATGTGACTAATCAATAAGACGTCCATTATCAGTCCCAGCAGGTCACAAAATACAGTCAGGAAGCTGGAGGGTTTCAATGGAGCTAAATTCCAACAAACCACCAGTTTCAGATTCATCAGACAGCTATAGTTGATCATAAATAGCCAGTCAGAAGAAGGGTTGAATATCAAGATAAAATGTGTCGCTTCCTAATATCTAATAATTGATGATGGTTAATGGTTTAAAACCATTCAAAATAAAGGATAAATATTGAAGATTCCAGTCTCATTTTCACAGTAAATATAAATCTACAGTCTGCAGTAGTGTTGTCACGATACCAAAATCTTTGTTTCGGTACCCATACCAATATGAATTTCGATACTTTTCGGTACTTTTCCTAAGGAAAAGTCCTTTTGGCTACAAACCTTTAGAACAATAAATAGTAGGGGTGTAACGGTACCAAAAAATCATGGTTTGAAAGTTCCTCGGTACGGACGTCACGGTTTGGTTGCTCAAATGTTTCACCAAGTTGGTGTTGTCTCGTGTTGTCTCCCTTGCGAGGCAGACTTTCTCTAGTCTTTTCTCACGTGCGCCAGCTGCGGATGTTGATACAGGTGTTGTCATACACACCACTTGCGCAATCTGTGCTCCAGTAGGAACAAGAAAGGCATTTGTGTGCATAAATGAGTAAAATAAATTAACTAAATTAATGAATTGAATCAATTTCAAAGTACCGGTATTTTCCAAATGCAGTATAGTACCATTTGGAATACTCGAGTACCACGGTACTATTTTAGTACCGGTATACTGTGCAACACTAGTCTGCAGCTGGGTGGCTTAGTTTAGCATAAAGACTGGAAGTGAGGTCTAAAGATAACAAAATACACAGGTCAGGTCATCATGTCTGCCTCTTAAAACAACAGTTTGTGGTTTTACAGGTCAGAGTTAGGGTTATGTTGACCATTTCTTAGCCAGGCGCTGTAACTTCCTGGAAACTTGCCAGGCACCCAGCGGAGACAAGTCACTGCCCCTAATCAAGATATAGTCTGGTAGCTGCTTCCCTGATTATTGTACTAAGGAAAGAGTCCTGAAACCCAGAAGTGAGTTAGCCTTTTTGCACTTTCAGTTCCTTCGTCTCGGGGTCAGTTGTTTGGGTTTGATTCCTAAAATAAGGTCTGTGGTTAACACAAGAGACTTTCACATTTTGCTCTATGGCACAATAAACACCAGTAAACACCCTACTTGTTATTAGTATTTGGATGCAAGTTTGCAAACCTGGTTGTTGGTTTCTTTTCCCTTCCTCAAACATTTGTAGGATCTTGGTGGTTCAAAGATGCTTTGGATGAAACACACAAGTGTAACTGAAGCAGGATCTCACCTGACAGCTCTGATGACAGCCTTGAGGGGAGCTGATAGATCCTCCACTGTAACATCACAATGGCAGCCTCTCTCATCAAAGGAATCCTCCGTGGTCATGCCTGTGTCCACTGAGAGAGACATACCGCCCTTTCATCAATAAATGAAGCCCACATGCAAAATCATTTCCAGTCTTTAAACTCATAAAACATTTTCTGCATAGTCTGGACAGGAGTCTCCAAGAATGTTTCAAACTGATACTATTTTGGCTTTTAGGTGGTGAGAATTTATGCCCTGCTTGGATGGGATCAATACGAATGGGCAGCGTTTTGCCAGCTCAGCTATGTAAGGTGAGAGAGGAGGGTATATATATCCCTTATACTGCCAATAATTAGGAGAGTAGAAGACACAGACAGAGGGACGGACATGGAGAAGAGGAGAAAGAGCAAGAGAAAGCATGCGGGAAAAATGAAAAGAGAGTGAATGATGATAAAGGCCACATAAGAGGTTATAAAGTCAGTTCATATAAATGATACGGGGGAATAAGAGGAGACACAGAGGTGCTATTAAAACAGTCAGCATTTTTTTCTATTACTGTAGGGTAGGAGCTTCTGAGTGAAAACGCTGCTGCACAAAATACAGTATACATGTACACTAATTTATGTCGTAATAAATTCATTCACAAAACAGGACATTTAAAGTACACATGAAAGCACATAATTAAACTCTGTTAAGATGTTCCTCAAGATGTAAAATACCCACCTGGATAAAAACATAACTGGGACTCCCATTGGACACATTACTGCATCAAATGAAAATTCTGGTGCACCATCTTAAAAACAACCATTCAGCCTGACCTATTGACATATTATAGATTAGATCATATAGGACACAGATGGCTGCACAGCATGGCGGTTCTATTAAAGGGGAACACCACCCAATTTAAAAATTCCAATATGTTATTTCCATGGCTTTTTATTTCAATCAATAACTGCGAGCATGACCTGCTCTCTCTCAAAGCCAGAAACCAGTGAAGTTAGTCTTAAAGTTGTGATGTCATGAAGTAGAAAGCTGCTCCACAGACAGTGAATGTGAGACTGATTTTGTGGACTCACAGAATATTTGTTTTCCTTTTTAAACCCAAATCAGCTTTATCCTATTGTAGTGTTCTCAATGTCTAAGACATAAAATGTTTCCTTATACACTTATACACTCCCCTGGCTGCTCTCAGTGTCATCTAAAACATCTGTCACTATTCACTCTCTGTGGAGCAGCTCTAGACTTTATACCCTAAGACATCACAAATTTCAGTTTTAACACTCTAGTTTTTGGATTCAGGAGAGAGTTGTTTATGTTTACCAATATTTTTGGACTGTCTTACACCACAGGAATAACATGTATGAATTTTGAAAATGGTCATAGTTCCCCTTTAAGTTTAAGACATCAAACAAAGTTATTCTAAATTTACCACGACTCGGACTCGAGTCACAAATTTGATGACTTTGGACTCAATTTGACAAAATCAAAAAAAGACTTGCAACTCCACATGGACTTTAAAGGCTCTCTAAGTCTTCCTAAGTTTGAAAAGTTTTTGTCACACACAGCAAACATCTCCTCACGATCCGCTAGCTACATGTCCTCTGAATGTGCTGTGAAAAAGTCCGGTCTCTGTAAGCAGCCCAGGCTCCGCAAATGGCAACAGAAACATTTGGGTCCAGGCTGCACCAACCAGCCAGCGTGAGCCTAGTGAATGCACGTGAACACACATGAACGCGGTGCCCATGTCTCACGGTCTCGCGCAAGGGTGCACACGTGAGCGCAGTCCACAGAGAGACAGTTAGAGCTACAGGCTACAATGAGGCTAAAAACAGAGTTCAAATGACGTTTTTCCAAACAACTTTTTATGTCGGGGCTTCAGGACACTTGGATCACTACGGACGAGCAGTATGGAGATACTTTGTGGTTTCAATTATGTGTTTTTTGGACGTTTGAATCTGGGGCGCTGTCAGCCTCCATTAGATGGAGTTGTGCTGCTACCCACTCTCCCTTTGGATCTCTGCAAGTGTTGTGAGGACTCTAAAACTTCACCTGAGCCTCCCTTGGCATATGGGTGAGTAGATAATGGCTGAATTTGCATGTTGGGTGCACTATCCCTTGAACAGGTGTGTAAATCCAGCAGCTACCGCTCGTTCATGGCAGAGACATGGAAGACTAGGGGGGAGGGGCGAGCTAGCTCCGCTGTGTTTGATAACATTGTTGAACGTAAACAGAAGAGATGCCCAACGGTGCTTAGCGTGCCTTTAACACCAGTGTCTTGCTGCTTCACTTGGACTTGAACCTTTTGACCTCAAAATACTTGATACCTCACTCCAAGTCCACAGATTAAAAAGTATGTTATTTAAAAAGTGTCCCACAAGTCAATTCATTTTCTGAATCAACTAAAATTAACGCTAGTCATGCCAAGCAGGTCAGTGCTTAAGTCTCTGAATCAATTTTGTTCGAACATATCCAACAGCATCCAATCAAATTGCAGGAGGGGAACCATTAAGAACTGACGTTGTGTTTCTGAGCACCAGTTGGAAAAAATCATACCACAGATACTTAATTTAAAAAAACTATGGGTGGTCAACATAAAACAAACAGCAGTATGCAAAACGTGTGGGTCGAAAATTACAGAGACACATCTTCCAACAAACTTAACGAATAAAACAAATTTTAAAAAGCATTTAAGATTTTTAAAAATAATATGATTACTCTGTAGTTAAAAGGGCATTACACTTAGTGAAGAGTGCACTATGACTTGTTGAGGACTCGAAACTTAAAGTTCAGAAGTACAAAACATGGAGTTTGACTTGGGACTTGAGTGCAAAGACTTGAGACTTACATGTGACTTGCTAAACAGTGACTTGTTCCCACCTCTGACATTTACTGCATAAAATGGAGCACTGTGCGAAAAAGAGTGATTTGTAAGACGTGGTTTTGGATGTTTGGTTGCTATTTACAGTTACACACACACTCACACACACACACAGTCCCACTCACCATCTGGGACAGGAGTGCGAGTCTGGCTCTTCAGCCTCAGCGATGGCCTGAACCGTGTCCGATCGTTGAAGCTCCAGCTTTTCTGCACTTTGGCCGGGCTCCCTCCCATCAGCTCGGGGCCTCCTACCACCTCGTTGCCAGGGGAAGAGCGTTGGCGGTCGTTGATGGACGTCTGCCTGCTCTTCATGCTCTGACCACGGGGGCTCGCCATCCGGACCCGATCCTTAAAACTCAACTTCTGACTGCAGGGAGGGAAGGAAGAACCGAGCAGGAAAGAAGAGGATAGATGGATGTGGAAAGAGAGAGGAGAGAAAAACATTCACAGAAGCAAAGAGAAGGATTTGGGATGGGGGAGACAGAGGGAGCATGATGGAGGTGAGAATTCAGAGATAGATGGATGGGGATGATGGGGAGAGAGAGTTCATGATGAAGTTGATAAAGAAAGAGTGTGTGGCAGAGGTCGGGGGTTGATAGAGAGACACAGGGAGAGGAAGAAAAAAAGGAGATGCTGTCAGCACCTATTTCCTCTCAGAGGGTGAGAAGAGTTCAGAGCACAGACACAGGGCAGCGTTCTGTCTTTCCCTTCAGCCCAAACATCATCCATCCAACTGACATGCCCAAAACACTAGAACACAGCCAGATTGCCCGCCAAGCAACCAAATAAAAATCCCTCAGTACTGCATCCTGAAGTGCTGCAGTCCTCACCCAATCATCTCATAATCTATTCATGTTCAGATTTTTAAAAGAGTTAATGAGATTCTTACAGGCGATATGTGAAGCATGGTAACATCATCACTATATTAACTTTCAGACTGCCTTAAACAAATGAGACCAGTATTGAAAGATGCTTCAAACAGCCTCCACATGGTGTTTTTCGTAAGATTATTTTTGGGAAACTTCATTTTTCAGAGATTTTGACGGCAGCATGTGAATCAATGTTTAGTGGTAAATCCCAACAATTGAATAAATACTTCACTGCTGGAAACATGGCCTTTTAATAAGATGCGGTAAAACCACGCAAATATTTTTGAAACTGGTGCCACAGAATCAGAGAAAAAGGACACTTTTGCTGACGAGGGAGAAAACCTACAACTACCAGAATGCCGATAAATGCTCCTGCTGTTGAATGATGTAACGCGAACACGTCTGTTTGAAACAATAGTGGCCGGTTGGCAAGAAATGATCTTGCATTACAGTTAAACAGTGAGCTGGAACATGTTTCTGAAAACATGAGGCGAGAAATAGCCAATATAGTAACATCCTTTCGATATATATTCATTCCGCACTGCCTAGATCTACCATTTGATTGGATTCCGATCTGAGTTTGAGAGGACTTTCACACCTGCACTGTTTGGTTTGGTTCAATCAAACTCAAGTTCGTTTGCCACCTAACTGCGGTTCGTTTGAGCAGGTGTGAACACAGCAATCACACTCAGGTGCGCATCAAAACAACCAGACCAAGACCTTCTTGAAGAGGTGGTCTCGGTCCGGTTACAAACGAATTCTGGTGCGGTTTGTTTGTGGTGAGAACGTGTTCCGACCTGGATCTGAACCAACTGCAGTCACATGACACATTGTTTGGGTTAAACATGAGCATGTCACAGTCCTGGAGGATTATTAATGTGCACCTCCTCCTGTACTGTCTTAAAGGGAAATTTCGGTTTATTTCAACCTGTCTCCTATCGTCCTACATTTGTTTCAAGTGACTAATGACATAAAAATAGTAGTTAGCATGTTAGCTGTTAGCCTAGATACAGCCGGGGCACATAGGAGCGTCAGACCTGTTAAAACGTAAGTGAACGGGTAACCTTCAAATGCAAAGTTAGTCCACTAAACAAGCTTTTTTTCCACAAAGACCGTGCCTCTCTGCACTCTGCAAAATCAAATTCCTCCTCCACAAAGTCGAAGTCTGGCAAAAATCAGCCATTATTCTATAAATCTTTCATAAAATAAGTGAATGAACTTTTCAGGCTACTGTCCGGTTCTGCCTTCCAGCTGTTGCTGCTTGTTCTCGCCATATTTCGGCCGCGCTTTGGAAAGCAGAGCTAGATGGTAAACAAACATGGCAGCACACCGGTAAGATAAGACAACACGTTTACATGTCGTTTTCTATATGTTCTCTGACATTTATCCTAACGATATGAGGCGGTCTTTGTGGAAAAAAAAGCTTGTTCAGTGGACTAATTTTGCACTTGAAGGTTGCCCGTTCACTTACGTTTTAACAGGTCTGACGCTACTATGTGCCCCGGCTGTATCTAGGCTAATGGCTAACATGCTAATTATTATTTTTATGTCACTAGTCACCTGAAACAAATTTAGGACGATAGGAGACGGGTTGAAATAAACCAAAATTTCCCTTTAATATGCACATTCAGCACATCCAATGCCTCAAAACACTGTTTTCTAGTTGGAGCCGCGCCTCGTTTTCAAACTGTATGCTTTGACTAAAATGAACAATGACAGCAATATAGTCCACGATGAGCAGCGCTAAAATCAACCTGCGTAGTTGTCCCTCCATTGTGACATTAGAAAGTGTCACATTTATCTTGCAAGTGTACTCTTCTTCAACGTTTGCTTTACTTCCTGGATTTTTCCCACATGGAAATTCTGACCAATCAAGAGCAGCTTTCTCACACAAGGCATTTGATCTGGTCCGCTTGTAAATGCTGCCGTGAGAACACGAACCAACTCTAGGCAATTATACAACTTTGTGACAAAATTAGTCCCTGATTCAGACCAAAGGAGACAACTCTAGGTCTGAAAGCACCCTCAGATACAGACGGGTTTCTCTCTTGATCTGCTTCTATACTCACTGTGTTGGCGGTGGCACCATGGGTGGCGGGCAATAGAGTATCCCAGGACTGAGTCCTAAAACTGTGAAAAATCCCATAGGGTTTTTGACGAGGGAACCAGAGCAATGCTAACTTCCGCGTCAGCCTACAAAAAAACGTCATCCCTGGAGCAATATGTGCAAAAACGCGGAAGTATAGCCTGTAATTTGAAACTCGTATGGCGGAATTTCATTGGGGGTGAGGAGGGATATCTTGGCATTGGTTGGACGGAGGGAAGTTTACCACAGTTCATTTACACATGCTGTCCACATTGTTTTGATACAGAGCTAGCTGAAAAATGGCAACGTACCCTTTTAAAGATCCAATGGGATGCAACAGTAATGTGGTTTAAAAATGCAAAACACAAACTCTTTTAAGGTCTCAGTCGTTCACTGCAGTTACACCATAGTGTGACGGTTAAATATGCTACATAAAGTAACTTTAAAATCTATCTTTTGAATACTATTATATCATTATTAAGACCATACCATTACTCTTATTTTTAACACTGTATTCCTCTATCACTTCTTTTTCCCAGTTTAAACAATTAAAATACCATCAGCCACTGGAGAATGAAATGCATTTATGATGTTGATCTCTGTAGTAACCTTGCAGGGGCTGGTGGGGATGCAGAAAGTGCTAAATTAATGGGACTCACTGCAGTAAACTATAATGTTGCTAAGGCAAATATACAAGCATGCGATGCAGCAGAGAGAGATGCAGGGTTCCAACACATTTTCCATGCCATAATTTCACAGTTTCCAAACCTCAGTGTCTCACCTGAATTTCAGCGTTTTAATCTGCTTTAATCTCTTTAACAGAAGTTGTTTTTTGCTTGCACATTCAGAAAACTTCTAAAGACTTTGGGAAGTTGATTCACCATAATTTCCCAAACCTGGGCCTGTGCATTTTTTTCCTCACTTTCCCAGACTTGTGTGGGAACCTTATCCAACACTTCATGACAATATTCACCAATGTTCAAGGCAGAAATAAGTATTAGAAACAGTGGAGAGCAGAACAGATCTTTATCTATCACTATTCTTTCTATCTCTGAGGGCTGACATGACTGTAAAGAGAAGTGCAGCAGTGATGCAGGAGGCATGCAGTAAAATAAGGAAAAGCTGCAAAACCTACAGCCGTACACTGAAATGTGCACAATTATCATGTTTTGTTGGGAGATATTTAAGGTCCAACTGAAATCACATTTAGTTATCCCTGTTTGTCATCAAAAAACATGTTTTTAATTATTAATCATTTTTTAATATCAAAAGGAGGAATAAAAGGTCTTTGAGGAAATATCAGAAATGATCCTTTTAGTCTCAGCTGGCTGGAGGGGCGTGTTGGTGTCTGTTTGATTGACAGATGTTGCAGGCTAGGCTCTGGCAGGGAACGAGAGATGACAATGGTCAGGCGGCGTGTTGATGACCACTGTGGCTGCATTGCTGTGGAATCAAGGAAGTGTAGTGTTGAGTGCCAGCTCTTGAGATCTACAGGACATATTTATAAGTGGAGTGTTAATACCGCCACAAGTACAGTGCTCTCCATGACTCACTACTGTACATTCAAGAGCAGATGAAGAAATAAAGACCAGGGAGACCAGAGATTTTAGCAAACTCAAAATTTTAAGCATCAGCAATGTAGCTTTTGTTCTCCAAAATAGCCGGGCTTTGACTCTTCTGAAGGCCACAAAATGTTCGTGTGAGCTATAGTGGCTGTGCCATCGTACTAAAGTTCCTAGGTCACCTAGTCTGCGAGGTGTCTCGGTTTTGACTCATGTTCCTCCTTATTATACACTTAAACACTGCATAACACGGTCAAAAACTCATTAAGATCCAAACCAACACCGACTTCGCACAACGTTGTCAACAACCCCGTTTTGTTATGCGCACTAAACTGGCTTAAGGCACCATCCCTGGCGTAAATAACTTCTGCCTGTAATCTCACACAGGAATAAAGTAAATCTAAACATAGCCTTAGTATAGTTCACTTATATACAGTACTCAAAATACACAGAAACTGTTGTGTAAACTTAAATATAATCAGAACCTATACGGCACTATCAACACAGACGTCTTTACCAAATATAAAAATGTGCATAAGTGGTTCTTACATGAGCTTTTGCACCTAAATGGCGCACATGCTCTAGCATTGCTGGGGTATACAACTATAACTATGTCATGGCATGTGTACTGCTGAGGGCCATAGGAAGCACAGTGTCACGTGTGCAATTGTTTGGATGAGAGGTTCTCGAAAAAGCTGCAAGCAGCAAAACTGGAGGCCAAGCAATGTGCCTGTTCTGAACAGGCACATTTTAAACTAGTACTGCCCTGGTGCTGTTTGATCTCCTGAGACCCCGACTTTTGTTTGGTTTGCATTTTTAATTTCTTCTAGCTATTTAGGATCAGTAGGATGTGATAAGTATAAAAAAAAGAAACATTGTCAACAACGAGTACTTCCTAATTAACAGTGTCTTAGCTCTTCACTGTTGCTAAACTTGGTCAACTTTGTTGCCATATCAAACTACAAACATTATTAATCATAAAAAAAGAAGTTTCAATCATTAAATGTGATCAGGTTTTGGACCTTGTCCTCTTTTGTGTCTGGATCAGCTGCAGACTAATCTCTCAAGACAGATTCGGCAATTTACATTGTAGAATCTGTCGGCGGCCCTGTGCAAAAGACGACTACAGAGGGGGGTGCGGCTTTGAGTTTGAACAATGCTGCATTTAGCCAATCACAATGGAGGGGGCGGGGCCGAGACTTGCAGGTGTCCCCAGGAAATGTGTACCTACAGAAACAGCAAGCTCCGCGTCCATGGCGACCGCTCCACCCAAAACGCCGTCTTGTCAACGTGAACATTTTTTTTTTCCAGTGGATGTCTTAGTTACAACATGATTGAGCTAACTGGAGTAGTTTCATGTCGTATCTGACAACGGGAGACTTTTAACAGATGACATCCTGATGTTAGCTTTGGTGCTGTTAGCTGTCCCTGTCAGCTGCAGCCACTGATGCTTTCTAGACATCGTAATTTCCCCAAAACTGAATAAATACCACACATAGCAACACAAAACTGGTTTGCTAGCTCAATCATGTTGTAACTAAGATATCCGCTGGAAAAAATATTTTATTCACGGACTGTTTATTAAGTTACTGAGTTGCTACAGACACCGCTAATGGGGCTAACAGCTAACGGTTAGCCCAGCTAATCTACGATAACCATGTTATTAATTACAAAACGTGCACACAGAAATAGTAATGTTTGTTCAATCACTGTGTTTATACACTTTACAAACATCAGATTAGTCTAAACGGTGATATAGTGACATGAAAAATGTGATACATATATATATGTATGTATATATCAAAACTCTGCTGGTTTTCTACCTGGAAGTATTTGTAAACAACGACGCGATTCCCTGGGGGCACCCCCGGAAGTGAAGGGGTTGAGCGATCCCCGAGGTGCCTGCACTTCCTTTAGTCGAAAAACTATGGGCAGTGCCTCCAGAGGTAAAGGAAGAAAAAAAAATCATTTTTTTGTTGGTTTGTTTTTTTTTTTGAACCGATGGATTTCCAGATTGGCTGCAGACTGACTTGGCAGAGATGGCTGCCATCTTGTTTCTACATGGATTAGTGTATTGTGCTCTTACTACCACTCGATGGCACAAGGAGTGTCCACGCATGAGGACCACAAGTCTAAGCTAAGCAGACTGAAGTATAAAGTCAAGTAAACCCAAAATACGATGTCCTCATACGAGGACACAGGGTCTCAGGGGGATAAAGTGCTGCAGCTGAGCAGTTTATTAGCTATCTCGCCTAAAAACTAGGCAAGCAATTAGCACACTTTTACCTGGTGAATGTTTGCTTGCTTGTTTTTTCAGCAAACTACTGTGCTGGATAAGATGCATGTTTCTGTGTTAGATAAAAATGAGACTTCAGCAGTAAAGCTAATGTGGGTTGTTGTTCTTGTGTTGTGTAGCAGACTGCTCTCGGGTTCAGTGTGACGTCTGCTCTGCCTGTGACAGAACGCTGATATTACTGCGTCAAGTAAGATTGTATTGGCTGTATCGAAATAAGATCTCCAGACGGATACAGGAATGGTAGTCCTTTGAAAATAAACTATGTAAAACTGGTTTCAGCACCGGACGAGTGATTTACAGAGCGGATATGTGGTTTCAGTTGAACATTAAGGTGAAGTGGGTCCAGCCCCGTGAATTACTCATTTTATTTCCATTCCTTTTTGTTAAATTGTCATAAAACCATTTTATCTTTTCAACTAATGGGACTGTAACATTTAAAAATTAAAGAATATGAATTAATCAAAAGATATTCATGTGGCTGGACTCAGTTTTAAAAAATATATAAAGTAAAGGGGAATTAATTGTTTTGTTCAACTTATTACTCTGAGTTTTACCTTATTGAGAAAACTGACTCACATTTTCTTTTGCATAGGGATTTTAAATTAGAAATTATGAAGAATCATGGCAAGCAACATCCCATGATGCCTAGTTTTCAGGGTGTTAAGAGCTCTACATGCAGTTTGTTAGGCAGTAAAATCTGGTGCACTTTTCCTTTATGTCAAAAACTTACACCTTACATTTAAAACCCTGTCTACTCTTGCAGTGTAAAGATCAGTTTGGGTGGAATTCCCCTTTAATTTGGCACATGGTAACAAAGACTTGTTTGCATTCGACAGGCAGCAGGCAGCATTGGTCGCCTCAGTCCTTCGTTGGATAAAAGGGATCAAGGAGGGAGCTAAGATGTAAGTTTCTCCTCCATGCTATTAGTCAGTCATTCCCACAGAATACTGAGCTAAGGGCAGGACAGAGAGGATGCTGGGTAGTACTGCAGGTACCTCCTATACTTCCGAGTGTACCTTCTGAAGAGCCTCCCATTACTTAGACCCTTACTAGAGCGAAGGAGGGAGATGGAGGAAGGAATGGACAGATAAAGGAGGAAGGAGATTAAAAGAGGAAGAAGAAGAGAAATTCTCTGCTGTCAATATCAATGTAAAGCAAATACACAGAGAGAGGGCAGAGGACATACACCAGGAAAGGATGCGAGTGGGTAAACAGAGAGGCAGAGGAAGGCAAACCCACCTGAGGTCCCTCATTTTGATGTGATTTCATGGCACACATCATAGTAGTGAAAGCTAGAGCTGGTTTTAAAGCACAACTCTCAACATTAACAACCTGGACTCTGTTTTTCTCGACCAATCCGACCAAACTCTCACCAGATGCTTCAGTGAGAAACTCCTCACATCGACTTTCCTGGGTTTGGCTCTCGAAATCACCTTCAAAGTCAACACAATGATTGTTCTGTGACATGTGGTGAAGAAATTTACTGAACGGCTGCCTGTGTGCCAGCAGTGTTGTGTTAAAATAGCCTCTAAAAATCAGGCTGCGTTCACGAAGTTCGGTGCTTTTGCCAGAGTGTCTGGTTTGCTTAGTTTGGTGTGAATGCTGTTATTTGAACAGTGCTGTCTTCTAAACAGCTCTTTTACAAACACACACAAGTGCAGCATAGTCTGGAATAAACCTTTTTTTTATTTTCCCATAAGGGGGGCGAGAAAAGCAGGTTTGAACACACATGATGAGAAATCATGTCCAGGTTGAAAATAGTCAGAGATACACTTTAAAGAAAAAGTCTGAATTACTTGAATGGACCGTACCAGGAGGCACACATGCACAAACACACCTGCCTATACACATAAACTCCAGATTAAAGCCCCATTAGCCTTTATTTCATGTTGCCTCTCTCTGCCAATACCCAGCACTCATGCGCTCAGCATGATGTCCGCTGCTAGCACTTTGTGGTGCGCCGAATGTTTACTACTGCTGGTGTTTACAAGTCTGCTTAAACGAAAACCACCAGCCGTTTACCACGGCACCTACCGCCGCCGAGCAGCCGACAGTCTGTAAAACCACTAATAACACAGTGCTGTGTGTTCTCTCCGCGGAGGGGACGTTACAGAAAAGAAATAGCGTCATAAAAGGGTTCATAATTATGATTTCACAAGTGCAAATTGGGCTCATTGTAACAAAAGTTTCTAAGAAAGGAAAGCGTAATTAAACGCAGCCCTTTAAACCGAGAGATTTCTGGGGGATGAATGTTGCTATGGATGCAACAAAGCCTAATTAAATGTTGTTGTGTTTGAGGATGAGAAGCACATTTGTTTGTGTGTTTGACTGAGAGTATAAACTCATTTTCTTTATGTGTGTGTGTGTGTGTGTGTGTGTGTGTGGCGCTGTCTTCAGTTTAAATGCCTAAGAAGCTGCTGGCTCAATATAAGGCTCCCAAATGTTGCCAAAGAAGCGCTGCACTGTAAAAACTATACTAGCATAATTAAACTCACAAATCTCTCTCTGTCTTTTTCCCCTCTCTGAAATCCCCTATCTCCCCCCTCCTCTCCTCCTCCCCCCCTTTTTTTCAACTTCACTCTGTCTCTCCTAGACTGTGTTTGATGAGTTATATAAATACCATCCCAATGGAAAAAGTGCGTCATGGTACAGACATGGTACAGACTCCTGTCTTTGAAGGCGTGTGCGCACACACACTCATACACTCAACAAAGCCAGAGGAGCCCATCACGTTCCCTGCCTGAGAGTCAAGTGCAGAGAGCGAAACAGTAGTGAAATGAGGAGCAGAGATAAGGACAGCGATGGAGATGTATAGAAACAGTTGGAAAAGTGAGATAGGACTATAAAACAAAGAAAGCAGAGGAAAGGCGGCAGTTGTACCTTCGCATGAGCTACTGTAACTCTTATAGTACTGTATTTGCTGTGTAGCTTCAGTCTACCTGTGTATGATGTAAAAACACGTGTCTCTATCACTGCATCTCTTCCTGGCTTTCTGTTTTTCAATTCAACACAAATCAATGACTATGTTTTCAGAGAGCGCCTGAAAGAGTGTAGATACTGTGTCACTCAAATGTTTTGAGTGTTTTATATTTTTTAACACGTCAACTTGTTTTTGCTTAAAGGGGTAGTTTGGATTCTTTTAAGTGGAGTTGTACGGGCCAATAATCAATAGGCAGTGTGTTACATGCAGGAGATGTCAGTCGGCGTGCCTCCAGTTTGGGGAAGCAGGCAGGAGTACTGTCACAGAAGCTATAAGCAACGTACTGCTGCGGACAGGGGGCAGCAGCAAAATGCATTTTTGCCACCTAAAAAAACATCAATTTAAATTTTATTGCTTTACCATTTAATCGGACAGGCTGTTTACAGCTTCAGTTCCCCATCTATTCTCTCACCAGACTCCATTGACAAAAAGAGTAATTTTACCTCGCTGGACACAAGAGTTGCTGACCCCCTCTTTGCCTCAACTGGTTAGTTTGTGTGTTATTGTGTGACTGAATCCAACTAACCCTTTTTAAACACAACAATAACACACAAAATAACACAAACCATGTGACTGATCGAGGCAGCAGTAGACCAGCAGCTCCTGTGTTCAGTGATGTTAAATTAGTGTTTTTCTCAATGGAGTCTGGCTTTGAAGAGACAGATATCCTCCTGAAACTCAAACTTTTGTTTGTAATGCATTTTTAACTTCTCCTAGCTATTTGGGATCAGTACGACCCAATAAGTATTAAAAACTCAACATTGTCAACAACATTTAAGTCCCAATGTCCTCAAACAAGACAACAATAAAGTCCCAGTGTCCTAAAATGAGTCAACCATAAAATGTGAGATGTGTCAGGACTGATTTGGCAGAAATGGCTGCCATCTTGTTTTTACAGGGGTTAGTGTATTGTGCTCTTAATACCAATAGATGGCACAAAAAGTGTCCATGAACGAGGACAATAGGTCTGAGTTAAGTAGAATGAAGTATAAGGTCAAGTAAATCCAAAATGTGGTGTCCACGTATGAGGACACAGGGCCTCAGGAGGATATAACAGCTTCATTTCCGAATCAGAAACCTCTGTCTGACGGTAAAATATTAAAAATATTCAAAATATGAAGTGACATAAAAAGATAAGTAAATTGTGACACGACAAGAGAATTTACCTGAGAGATCTTTCCAAAAAGTGTTAGAGTTTTCTCTCCCCATGGTTGTAAAAATTATGTCCATCTTAACCATTTTATTATTATAATTTATTGTACATAGATCCTTAAGATCCTCTGGAATCATAATCCCTATCACTATATTCTAAATATAGCATACAGTTAAAGCGATGTTGAAGTTTTTAGGTGGTTAAAATATGTTTTGCTGCTGCCTAAGTCCACAGCAGTTCATTGCTGAGCGTCTGTGTCTGTACTCTTGTCTGCTTCTCCAAACTGGGGGCCTGCCAACAGACATCTACTGTATGTAATACACTGACTATGGATAAGTACCTTATACAACCCCACTTTAAAAAGGTCCAAACTATGTCTTGACTTTCCACTATGCATATGCTAGTCCCTTTATATTCTATACCATAGCACTGCAGGTCCAGGTCATACTGGTTAAAAACACAACAACATCAGCATAAGTCAAAATAACTGCCTGGATTTTCTCCAGTCAGGGTGAATTTGTTCTAAAGGGTAAAATAAGGGTTTAGTCATTCACTGAATCAATAAATCAATAAACCGAGCACCAAACCACTATGTCACAACCCTTTGATGGCGGACACAATCTTCAATTAATCCACTAATCATTCACTATTACCGGGTAAATGTCACTAAGCAATCAGTTCATCATTTATTGGCGAAGAGACCTGAGGGACCCAATCTGGAAATCTGATGAATGAACCAAAAAAATAGACGAAACAAGCCCACAAACCAGATTACAGCAGATATCACAGCAATGAAAAACACATTAGGCATATTATTGAATTATTATTACATCACATGTTGAGTGTTCGTGTTTGTGTCTTTGGAGGAGTGAGCTGAGAGTCGTACAAACCTGTAAGTAGTCTCGCCCTGCTCTTTCCTTCAAGGGTTAGTGGGATAAAAAGGAGGAGACAAAGGGGAAAGAAATCAGTATTCCAGCAGATTAAAAATAGCACGATACAGATTTTTCCACTATTGGATATGGGAGGCATCAAGCCAAAAAGGAAACAAAAAGAAAGAAACTTTAATTCAATGGGGTTAATTATTTGCAAGCACATGCAAGCTATGGCCATGCACAGTACAGCTGAGCGCTAGCTGGAAGATAGACACGAATATCAAAAAGGTATATGTGGTGTGTGAAAGCAGGAATGGTAATTTGCCTAATTGTTCACTCTCCAAAAATGTAGAGTAACACCAGCCCAGTCACCAGAAATACACTGTATTGTATTATATATCGTATCATATTGAATATATCACATCGCATCACATCGTATCAATCAAATCGTACGAGATCATATCATATCATATTGTATATCTTGTTGTATGTTGTGCCATATCATAGTATATCGTATATTGTAACATATTTGATCGTATTGTATCGTACCGTACCATATCATATTGTATATCATATATCGTATCGTGTATCTAATCGTACCACACCATAATATATCGTACATTGTATCATATCGCCTATTATATCATATCACATCGTATTGTATTGTATATTGTATATTGTATCATATCGTATATTGTATTGTATATTGTATAATTTTGTCTATTGTATCATATCACATAATATTATATCGTATAATGTATCATATTTTATATTGTATTATATCATCTATTGTATCATATCACATCACATCGTATTGTATCGTATATTGTATTGTATATCGTATAATTTTGTCTATCGTATCATATCATATCATATCGTCCATCGTATCATATCACATCGTATCATATCGTATAATGTATCATATTGTATATTGTATTATATCGTCTATTGTATCATATCACATCACATCGTATTGTATCGTATATTGTATCGTATTGTATATTGGATTGTATATTGTATAATTTTGTCTATCGTATCATATCACATCATATTATATTGTATACTGTATCATATCGTATCATATCACATCGTATCATATTGTATAATGTATCATATTGTATATTGTATTATATCGTCTATTGCATCATATCACATCACATCGTATTGTATCGTATATTGTATTGTATATCGTATAATTTGTCTATCGTATCATATCACATCATATCATATCGTATAATGTATCATATCGTATATCGTACCATATCGTCTATCATATCATATCACATCATATCATATATCGTATCATTTCGGCTATCATATCATATCACATCGTACTGTATCATATACTGTAACATATCATATATCGTATCGCATCATCTGGAGGTTTAGTAGTTGGTGGATGGCATGACACCGTGGTGAGGTGCCTGCCAAGCTGCAGACTACTGTTCAGCGCCAACAAATAACAAAAACAACTGTGTTTCAACAACCTGTTTTTGTTTTTCCAGCAGCTTTTTGGGCTTTATACATGGGTGTTTTTTCCTGGCCCGTCACTGTTTTTCCACCAAGGACACTACTACAAAAAGCGGTTGTTTTCTACCGAGCGATCACTGCATTTCCTCTTGTGATAGTGGATATTTTAGGCCAAAACGTGATCTTTTCCGAACCATAACTTTTTGTGCCTAAACCTAACCACATGTTAACGAACATAAAGATGCAATGTACTCGGGGTTTGTAGAAACGTACAATGCCAACATTTTTCTTCTGACAAATGGGTTGGGCAACACAATTGTTACTGAACTACTAAACTTAAACTGCCAAAAGTGAATTGAAAAAACACTACTGTCGAATTGGCCTCGGTCTGCACATCTGTTTGTAAGAACTTCACTGACATGTGTGGCATTTTCAACAATAAACATTTATAGAACTTCCAGTGTGCCACTAAAAAGACCTTTAACTGTCTGAATGTGTACAGGGTGTTAAAGATCATGCGCACAAAGCAAACCATCCCAGATTGGAGAAAAAAAGGTTTCTACAGGTACACTGATGACAGAATATCTGCTGAGTCACACAGTGGAAAAAGAGTCAAAGCTACACTGATGGAGAAAAGCAGATGAAGATGATGGAGAAGAGATGAGGAGAAGGGGCTGAGCAGCAGCGGCCATGTTTGTAAGTCTGTAAGTTGTTACCTACTTGGCGGGGCTGCAGGTATGCAACGCCTTCAAATGAGGCTTCCAGGTAGCAATGGAAACCGAGTTCTCATCAGCAGCATAACTACGCCAGACACACTACGTGCAGAGTTGACAGGATAAATAAAATAATGATAAATGAAACAATTAAAAGGATAAAGTGTGGGAGGAAAAATGGGGCGAGGGAGGGAACATATAAGTTGGGTAGGAAGTGAGAAAAGGAAGGTGAGGAGGGAAAAAAAGAAAAAGCCGATTAGTTTTTTGGGGTAGTGTTGATGCATTGTGTTTGGGGGTTGTTGGAGGGAGGTGAGAGGCGGTGATGGTGGTGCCGCTGGTGGTGGTGCTGGTGGTGGTGGGGATACATGCCTGAGGGGGGGAAGGGCGCTTTGGTAGTGGTGCCAGGTGGCTCTGAGGTAGGGACGAGCACCGTCGGTGGAGTACAGACGCCAAGCCGCCTGAGTGTGGGGAGGGAGCAAAGATGGACAAGACACACATTCAGACGTACACACACACACACACACACACACACAAACACATAGACATGACACAGATGACACAATGGCTCAAACACAGTGAGGAAAAAAGAACATGTAGCATACACAGAGCGTTTCAGAGGATGTAACTAGCTGGCAGCCATATTGGAGGTCCAGTCTCCATCCATCTCAGGGTGCTTTCACACCTGCCCCATTTGGTTTCGTTCAATCAAACTCAAGTTCGTTTGCCCCCTAAGGGCGGTTCATTCACAACCAATGCATCAAAACATTGTTTTCTAGTTGAAGCCGCGCCTCGAGCCAACTCTAGACAATTATGTAACTTTATAACAAAATTAGTCCCTGATTCGGACCAAAGCAAGACAATTCTAGGTCTGAAAGCACCCTTAGGTAACATTTAACACCAGTCAGAGCCAGTCACCAGCCCAGTCGCCAGAAAAAGGTGTTGGCATTATACGTGTTTGCAAACTCCAAATAGGCTAAAATTGCGAAATTTCTTACTTCTATTCTAAAGTGTTGTGAGCTGACTTTGTCATCAGAAGGTGGAAAAGACGGTGGATTTATGCTCCAGACGTGGGTGTTTTGTAGCAACCCACTGGCGGGCATCGTGGTATGAAAAGCAGCTGTTTTTTACTAAGACATCGCTGCTTGTCTTGCCTAAATTGTGCCCCTAAAATTCGGAATTTTAAACGAATACATGATCTTTACCCAACTATAACAAAGTGGTTTTGTGCCTAAACCTAAATGTACTTTAATCACAGTGCTGAAACATTTTTCTGGCACTTGGGTTAAGACTAATGTTCCATGCCTGTTCGAAAGTTAAATCATGGCTGTGACGGATGGGTTAGATTGAGCAAACAGAACATCTACGGACATGTTGTGTTCACCAGACTTTTGCTATTAGTCAAGATGCAACTGCAGTTAGAGGTTTTGACTCCAGCTAAAGTTACGTAAATGTAATTTAAAACATGGACACGCACCATTCTGTTTATGGGTGTCTGCATATACGGAAGTGTTCACACGTTTGTCATTGAGTACAGTCTGCAGGTCATAAATTTCGGGCTGCATGTCATGTTGACCCTCATGTGGAAACAAATGTACCCGATTCTTCAGAAATGACCTACATCCACTACATTTATTTTAACAGGTCGTTTCCTTTTTGTTTTGAATCATTATTAACTTGCAGCCGACTGAACCTCTGCAATGGCACCAGGTGTGGTTACAAGATTTGTGACATGACTGGAAAGTCACACTTAACACAGACAGGGTGGGAAATTAACACCGGCTACTTGCCAAATGTTGGTCAATTTTAGCTGTTGGTACTTACGCTACTCCAGAGACTACTTTGAAGTCATTTGGAGATTCAATTTTGCTCTAAAAATACAGTTGGTAGGTAAATATTTATAGCAGGTGAAATTTTGAATTGACCGGCTGCCGAGGCTGAAGACAGTGGTAATATCCTGCCCTGCACACTGAGAGACACACACACACACACAACACACAGTGGTTCAAAGCAGAGAGAGCTGCGTGTGATGGGGGAGTGAAGTGACGGGCAGAATGTCATCAACATATTTAACACATCAAAGGCGCTTCCAAGTTTCCTTTTACCTGCTGAGGAAAATGTTATAAGCTTGGCAGACAACAGACAGTGACCAGGTGCTTGATACAAAGCCAATAAAACAGAAACAAGATCAACACACGCAGGATTAATTGCTCCCTTAGTGGGTTATTTAGGATCAATTGGGCTCCAACTGGTCTTTGTCAAGCGTAGCAAATGATGGGTGTTTCTAACAGGGAAAACCATGTTTAGATTTCATTCATTATTCACATGAATATGTAAGAAAATATCTCACTGATTTTAAACTGAGATCTGCAGCAACACACGGTGAGACAATCAGAGGGGTTTTAACAAATGCCCACTTTACCCACGTCTTCTACACCACTTATTTGGAAGTGAAACAAAAACAAATGTACACTACTGTCCTCTTTAATAAACCACTGTTTTATAATGCTGCCTGACGCACTGACATGGACTGTATAAATGAAGTGCATGTAACCACTGGGTTTAAAGAGTGATGTCAATGCAGAAAGCACCTCAAACCCGCATTCTATTTAATGGCCAGGAGGGGGCGACTCCACTGGTTGCAAGAAAAGTGCAATTATATTGAAGTTGATGAGAAACTGACAGTAAGTATTTTTCTATTGAGTTTATGGTCTAAATTGTTAGTTTTAAGGCCTCTTCAATACATCATGGTGGTCATTTTGTAAATTATGGTCCAGTTTAGGGTGAAATAGACAATGCCAAGTCGCCACCAATCGATCAGGATAAAGGCGTAACAATGCGTAATCTCCCCATTTCAACCCTCTCTTCCAAATATGGCCACTTCTGCCTCCGAAACTTCAGAATGGCGATGGCCATAATGAAAAACTCAAGGCTTTAAACAGTAGTCCACAAACCAATGGGTGACATCCCGGTGGCTACATCCACTTCTTCTACACTGTCTATGATTACTAAGGTAAGTGTTGTAGGGTCAGTTTGATGCTTCACTGAAACACATGATGTATAACTAGGAAGTTACGGTAAAATTGTACGCACATCCCTGTAATCTCCATTTACTGTAGCATCCCGTAAATGACAACATACCATTGGTGGGAGCAAGTCATTGTTTTGCAAGTCACAAATAAGTCTCAAATCTTTGTACTCAAGTCCCATGTCAAGACTGACAAGTCGTAATTCAAATCCCAAGTCCTAAACTTTGAGTCTTGAGTCCTTAGCAAGTCAAAATGTGCTCCTCACTAACTGGAATGGCAATTTATCAGCAGATTAATAATATATATATATATATATATATATATATATATACAGTACAGGCCAAAAGTTTGGACACACCTTCTCATTCAATGTGTTTTCTTTATTTTCATGACTATTTACATTGTAGATTCTCACTGAAGGCATCAAAACTATGAATCAACACATGTGGAGTTATGTACTTAACAAAAAAAGGTGAAATAACTGAAAACATGTTTTATATTCTAGTTTCTTCAAAATAGCCACCCTTTGCTCTGATTACTGCTTTGCACACTCTTGGCATTCTCTCCATGAGCTTCAAGAGGTAGTCACCTGAAATGGTTTCCACTTCACAGGTGTGCCTTATCAGGGTTAATTAGTGGAATTTCTTGCTTTATCAATGGGGTTGGGACCATCAGTTGTGTTGTGCAGAAGTCAGGTTAATACACAGCCGACAGCCCTATTGGACAACTGTTAAAATTCATATTATGGCAAGAACCAATCAGCTAACTAAAGAAAAACGAGTGGCCATCATTACTTTAAGAAATGAAGGTCAGTCAGTCCGGAAAATTGCAAAAACTTTAAATGTGTCCCCAAGTGGAGTCGCAAAAACCATCAAGCGCTACAACGAAACTGGCACACATGAGGACCGACCCAAGAAAGGAAGACCAAGAGTCACCTCTGCTTCTGAGGATAAGTTCATCCGAGTCACCAGCCTCAGAAATCGCAAGTTAACAGCAGCTCAGATCAGAGACCAGATGAATGCCACACAGAGTTCTAGCAGCAGACCCATCTCTAGAACAACTGTTAAGAGGAGACTGCGCCAATCAGGCCTTCATGGTCAAATAGCTGCTAGGAAACCACTGCTAAGGAGAGGCAACAAGCAGAAGAGATTTGTTTGGGCCAAGAAACACAAGGAATGGACATTAGACCAGTGGAAATCTGTGCTTTGGTCTGATGAGTCCAAATTTGAGATCTTTGGTTCCAACCGCCGTGTCTTTGTGAGACGCAGAAAAGGTGAACGGATGGATTCCACATGCCTGGTTCCCACTGTGAAGCATGGAGGAGGAGGTGTGATGGTGTGGGGGTGTTTTGCTGGTGACACTGTTGGGGATTTATTGAAAATTGAAGGCACACTGAACCAGCATGGCTACCACAGCATCCTGCAGTGACACGCCATCCCATCCGGTTTGCGTTTAGTTGGACGATCATTTATTTTTCAACAGGACAATGACCCCAAACACACCTCCAGGCTGTGCAAGGGCTATTTGACCAAGAAGGAGAGTGATGGAGTGCTGCGGCAGATGACCTGGCCTCCACAGTCACCGGACCTGAACCCAATCGAGATGGTTTGGGGTGAGCTGGACCGCAGAGTGAAGGCAAAGGGGCCAACAAGTGCTAAACACCTCTGGGAACTCCTTCAAGACTGTTGGAAAACCATTTCAGGTGACTACCTCTTGAAGCTCATGGAGAGAATGCCAAGAGTGTGCAAAGCAGTAATCAGAGCAAAGGGTGGCTATTTTGAAGAAACTAGAATATAAAACATGTTTTCAGTTATTTCACCTTTTTTTGTTAAGTACATAACTCCACATGTGTTGATTCATAGTTTTGATGCCTTCAGTGAGAATCTACAATGTAAATAGTCATGAAAATAAAGAAAACGCATTGAATGAGAAGGTGTGTCCAAACTTTTGGCCTGTACTGTATATATATATGTATATATATATATATATATATAACAGGATCAGTTATACGGAAGTAATATGCGTAACAAAGGCGAATGTACGTTTATATTAGTAAGTATTATAATTACACAAAATGTGTTTTGTTCATTCACTTCATTTGAATAGGGGCTTGAATTACATGTATATTGTTGTAGTTGACGGAGGATTTTGTTTTCACCTCTTGCTGTCAGAGTTGTCAGGTATAAACGTAGATCGCCTCCAAAGATATCCACAGTCTGGGCCTCTTTATATAAACACAGTGCAGACAACACTGGAGTCCACCGGTTACATATATTGATTTTACAAAAATTGTGAATGCTTCTAAAAATGTGTTGGCTTTTTGTGTTAAAACAAGTTTGTTGGAGAAGTAGTATTGACACTGTATGTTTATGCCATGTAGCACTTATAACCAGTACCAGAACAGAATGAAGTTTTTGTGTTTGTCCTGTCTTGTATTATTTAACTCATCTCATATTGGAAAAATGTTTAAAACTTTCTCTTTCTAGATGGGCCTGGGGGACAATATCAAGTATTTTCAAGTCAAAAGTGCTCAAGTCCAACTGAAGTCATGTAAGTCCAAGCCCAGTTGCAAGCGTTTTTCGATATGGTCAAGTAGAATCTTAATTCATCAAATTTGTGACTTGAGTCTGATTCAAGTCCAAGTCATGTGACTCGAGCCCACACCTATGGTATTCAAACAAGTAGTGAAGTTGATGACTTCCATTATTTACACTCTGTAGTGACTTTCATCATGTGATAGGTCTTTGCTTAAACAATTGACACAATGCATTATGGGATATTGAGGCCATATTCCGCCTACATTCACCCTTCATTAGGACTTGGGTGTAATCCTCAACAACAGACGGTTTGGGTAACAGTTTAGATTTTCAGGTTTATTTATGCTTTCCTTTTCTTACCCTTGTTCATTTCAGTTGCTGCTAATAATTCATGTATTTGCCCCCCCCCCCCCACCTCCCCCTGATTGTTATGTATGTACATTCTTGTGTGCCTTTTTATGTGTTTTTGCTTGCTGTACAACAGATTGCCCTCCAGGGACAAAATAAAGTTGAACTTCCAAATATGCAGTTTCGAAAACTGGGTTAATTGCAGTGTTTTGGACTTGATTGCTCGTGTTGCTGGCCCCAAGAATATTTTGCTAAAGCTGTGTCTGACAGCTGCTACACAACATACTATATCCCTGCGTTTTTGACAATAACATTTTTTATATTATCATAATTGATAGAAGTGATGACCTGAGATAAAACAATGAGGCTCAGACTGTACAAATTTGGATTTTCCTTAAGGACAAAAGATAACACCATAGCAGGCACTCTATCTGATGGATAAACTCCTAAAAGTAGGTCAAGGTAGTTCATACAGAGGAGGACAGAACACACACACACACACACACACACACACACACACACACACACACACACACACACAGAAACAAACACTCTAAAACACACGTGGAAACACAGAGAAACACACACGTACAATCGCACACACACTCCACAGCAGATATTTATTGTTCATTAGAAAGTAATACAGCTGGTCTTGTCTATTACAATGACTGACGGCTTGGAGGAGCATCTACCCAGGGACTGATCGCCATGGAAACGGCTCATAAATCCCAGCAGTGTGTGTGTTGCTGTTGGACCTGAGAGACGGTGGCGTGCCTCACACACCCTTAGTCATCATCGGCTGCACACCCCGACAGCCCAGAGATGGGCAAAACACACACACAGACACACACTCTTACACACTTGTATTAAGTACACTCTTAATGAAACACCTTTACTCTGATAGGATGAGAGACGGTGAAACTACCCGTACACACACTTCAATATATTTCTAGCACACTCACCAGAGTTTAAAGAGTGGACACACACACACACACACACACACACTCATGCCTCTATTCAGACACAGAGACACAGTGAGAAGCTATGAGACAGGACACACACACACATTCATGTAAAAACATGCTTTGTATTGCATTCACACTGGTCCTCAGCTGCTGCAACAGAGACTCATGTGTTTGCTGTGTGTGTGTGTGTGTGTCTACCTGGATGAGGCTCGCAGCTGGGTTCCTCCTCTTTTCAAAGTGCTTCTGTCGATGCTGCTCCTGCACCTTCAGGGCAAAACCTGACCCGAGGATGCCCTGAACACACACACACACACACACAAACACACGCAGAGTTTTAAACTTGTAGAAATTTCCCCAATGATATAACATGGTCCCTGCTCCTGTTAGCATTAGCTTTCTGGAGCTTTGAGGAAATAAATGAAATCAGTGGTGTTGTATTGTGTGTTTGTATTTGACTCACAGCTGGCAGAGCGAAGAAGGAGATCCCCAGCAGAGCAAAACCGGCCGATAATAACCGTCCTGTCCACGTCTGCGGAGTCTTGTCGCCGTAGCCAATAGTTGTCAGGGTGATCTGAAGGATCAGAGGTCAGTGCTCACGTAACCATGGCTTTGTCAGAAATCTGTCCTTGCCTCACTCCTTCAATGCTCCATATATACATGTAATACAATATAGTGGGCAGTAAACTGCAATTTCTGATTCCTGTGAATCATCATTCAGCGTCATCACTGACGCCTGCAGTCGTCCATGACTGTAATTTTTGCATCAATGAAATAGGGCGCTCTGCATTCAGACAGTCAAATGAAATGGTGACATGAAACACAGTGCACAAAATGGTGATAAAAGAGTGATGGAGAGGTGTGCTATTTTCTTCTTCTATGAAATCTTCAATGGATTTGTGAGCAAATCTAACACACAAGCTGTTTCTTGCAGACGTCCATGGACATACTACATTTAGCAAATTTGTATTATATATTGTATTGGTTTTTTTCCACTAATTACTTGACTTCAGAGGTCAAGGGGGAAAAATGCAAAGTAATAAAAGAGGAGAGCTGATATTACAGAGTCTAGTGTTTCTTATTTTTTACTAAAACATCCAATTAAGTCACAATGCATTATCTAACGTGTTTATTAACCTTGATTACTTCCCAACACTATGAGTCAACCACACAACTGGTTAAAAAGCTTAGAGACCTCGTGAGTGCCATTGTCGCGATGAATCAATTAGCTTTTATGCTACAGTGCAATATTTGTTGATTTTTCAAACCCAAGTCTCAACAGCATTAAGAGGACAGTTCATCCCTAAATCGAAAATTCATATTTTGCCTCTTACCTGTAATGCTATTTATCAGTCTAGATTTATTTTTTTGGTAGAGTTGCCAAGTGTTGCCGAGTGTGAGATATCGACCATAGAGATGTCTGCATTCTCTCCAGTATAATGGAACTACTGTAGATGGCTTGTGGTGCTCAAGTGGTGAAAAATACATTTGAAGAACTCAACAGCAATGTCTCTTTCCAGAAACCATGACCCGATTACTCAAGATAATCCACAGACCTTCAGTTTCCTACATGAAATGGCTCACGGCTCACTGAGCTTCACCTGCCAAACGAGTCACCATTCAGAAGAAAGAGTGCATCTACTCATGGATGAGAGACCCGTGCTCATCACAGTACATCAGTGGTGTTCTCCTCAGCACAGCTATAACATTAGCTAGCTCAGTGGTGCTAGGTGAGCTAGCCATAAGCCCTGTTTCCCCCGAGCAGCACCGCACAGGTCAGTTCAGTACTCCTTTACCAATCGAACCCTTCCGTACCGTCCCCATGTTTGGTCCCCCCTCTGTTGGGGTACCTAGCACACAGATCTGGTACTAAAAGGTGAAGCTGTGAACACTGCAGTCTGATTGGTCAATAGAGGACGGTCACTCTGCTCAGGGCTGAGTTGTGGCTGGTTTTGAGGCTCATGTAACCACTGCTCATACTGTGGAGAGTTTTATTAGTAAAGTGTAACTATAAAATGAAAGGATGTTTTGCTGCCTCTCACAGGCAGGAGTCTGAGAAAAAATAACTTCATTCAGTGGGCCGACTGCCGGCATATATCCTAATCACTGGAGAAAAAAAAGCATCGTGGAGCCTCGTTCCTGTGGGCTACAGCAACACTAATCCCCTGAGCTTGCCTGAGAAGCCATGGAGAGAGACTCTCACTGCAGCCTGTTTTATTTTGTTCTAAATAATGTCGGCGTGCAGCCTCGTTCTGTGGACGATAAACAAGGTGCAGACTGATAGAGGAGGAAATACAGTGAGTGCTGGACGGAGCAGTGAGCGACAACAACCCCGCCCACATTTAAGGGTACTGTTTGCGGTGGAAACGCTAAGTGGACCTAGGGTCTAGGTACCACTTTGGTTCCAAAGGTACCATACTGAAAGTGTTTGATGGAAACGGGGCTATAGATGCATGCTTCCTCCTGTGCAGTGAAATGGGTTGCGGGTGTAATTCAGTAGAAGGAAAACAGTTCCTGCATGAAACTGCTTACAACAAGGTCTGTGGATTATCTTGTGTAACTGGGTCATGATTTCTGGAAAGAGACATTGCTGTTGACATTGGCTTTGAGCACCACAATCCATAAAGCCATCTGGTTCCATTATATTAGAGGGAGGGCAGACATCTCTACAGCCGATATCTCCAACTCTTTGATTGATAAATAGCACTACAGGTAAGAGACAAAATATGTATGTTGGATTTTAGGGTGAACTGTGCCTTTAAGATACTTTCGGAGATCATGAGTAGAACAGCAGAATGTGTTGAATGGTGCACTGTGTACCATTTAAACACACGTCTAAAGTCTGTGTTTCAAAAGAAAAGAAGCACCAATATAAACCAGCTTCACAGAAAACTGTGGATACTGCACATTTACGTCGCTGGTGCCCACTGTGGTGACGGCTCTTACTTTCCTCTTTCTCAGCTCATACATCCTCAAAGTGTATGTGGCTAAACTTTGCCTTCTCGCCAAAATGATATTAGTTTTTAGTGTCTACAAGAAAGAAGATGCTCCAGGACCACAGAACATAGGAGCACAGTGTGTCTGAGTGTCAGTCCCACAAGCCTAACGGGTCAGTCTCACCTGGCAGCAGCAGAAGATTGAATTTATTGATTGGGCCGCTTCTTGTTTGTGCGTGTTTTCAAGGTATAATGGGTTTTGGATGTAGGAGGAAACAGTGCGGTACAGACAGCCAAGTGTGACTCTAAAGGCCCTTCCTGTTGGTTTTTGTGTTGCGGGTGTCATTAAGGTAACAAAGGAACTGTAAATGGAAATATATCACTGTTGTCAGAGTGAAACAGCATAACTCCAATGTTGCCTTTGATTCTACCTGGAATTAAAGGAAGTGATTGTACTGAGTTGGATGGAAACACTTACTCAAAACACATTTTATGATTTCAACAGTCAATTTGAAGAGTCATGGTTGTTTCTCCTCTCCAAACACTGTCAAAGCAGTTACTACTAGCA